>NC_090373.1:24874820-25216070 GCF_036365525.1 Heterodontus francisci
CACGACATCAACACCAGGGCTATTGCTCCTGTGAATGTTCGTCCATATCAACACCAGGACTATCGTTCCTGAGACTGTTCATCCACATCAACACCAGAGCTATTGTTCATGAGACTGTTCATCCATATCAACACCAGAGCCATTGTTCCTGAGACTGTTCACCCAAATCAAAACCACACAAATTGTCCCTGATACTGTTCACCCACATCAACACCAGGGTTATTTTTCCTGAGACTTTTCACCCACATCAACACCAAGGCTATCGTTCCGGAAAATGTTTATCCACATTAGCATCAGGGCTATTGTACCTGAGAATGTTCATCCACATCAACACCAGGGCTGCTGTTCCTGAGATTGTTCATCCACGTCAACACAAGGACTATTGTTCCTGAAACTGTTCATCCTCATCAACATCAGGGCTATTTTCCCTGAGACAGTTCATCCACATCAACACCAGGGCTATTGTTCCTGAGACTGTTCATCCACATCAACACCAGAGCTATTTTTCCTGAGATTGCTCATCCACATCAACACCAGAGCTATTTTTCCTGAGACTTTTCACCCACATCAACACCAGGGCTAGTGATCCTGAGACTGTTCATCGACTTCAACAGCAGGGCTATTGTTCCTGAGACTGTTCATCCACATCAACACCAGGGCTCTGTTCCTGAGAAGGTTCATCCACAACAACATCAGGGCTATTGTTCCTGAAGCTGTTCATCCACAACAACACCAGGGCTATTTTTCCTGAGACTGTTCAACCACATCAACACCAGGGCTATTGATCCTGAGACTGTTCATTCACTTCAAAACCAGGGCTATTGTTCCTGAGACTCTTCACGCACATCAACATCAGGGCTATTGTTCCTGAGACTGTTCATCCACATCAACACCAGGGCTATTCTTCCTGAGACTGTTCATCTACATCAATATCAGGGCTATTGTTCCTGAGACTGTTCATCAACATCAGCACCAGGGCTATTGTTCCTGAAATTGTTCATCCACATCAACACCAGAGCCATTTTTTCTGAGCCTGTTCATCCATATCAACACCAGGTCTATTGTTACCATAAATGTTCATCCACATCAACACCAGGGCTATTGTTCCGGAGACTGTTCATCCATATCAACACCAAGGCTATCGTTCCTGAAAACGTTTATCCACATTAACACCAGGGCTATTGTACCTGAGAATGTTCATCCACGTCAGCACCAGGACTATTGTTCCTGAAACTGTTCATCGACATCAACACCAGGGCTCTTGTTCCTGATACTGTTAATCCATATCAACACCAGGGCTATTGTTCCTAAGAAATTTCATCCACATCAACACCAGGACCATTGATGCTGAGACTGTTCATCCACATCCACAAGAGTGCTATAGTTCCTGAAAATGTTCATCCACATCAACACCAGGGCTATTGTACCTGAGAATGTTCATCCACGTCTACCCCAGGACTATTGTTCCTGAAACTGTTAATCCACATCAACACCAGGACTATTGTTCCTGAGACTGCTCATCCACATCAACACCAGGGATCTTGTTCCTGAGACTGTAAATCCATATCAACACAAGAGCTCTTGTTCCTGAGACTGATCATCCACAATCAACACCAGGGCTCTTGTTCCTGAGACTGTTAATCCATTTCAACACCAGGGCTATTGTTCCTATGAAATTTCATCCACATCAACACCAGGACCATTGATGCTGAGACTGTTCATCCACATCCACAAGAGGGCTATTGTTCCTGAAAATGTTCGTCCACATCAACAGCAGGACTACAGTTCCTGAGACTGTTCATCCACATCAACACCAGGGCTATTGTTCCTTAGACTGTTCAAACCCATCAACACTAGGGATATTGTTCCTGAGACTGTTCATCCACATCAACACCAGGGCTATTGCTCATGAGTCTGTTCATGCATATCAACACCAGAGCCATTGTTCCTGAGACTGTTCTCCCACATCAACACCAGGGCTATTTTTCCTGAGACCGTTCATCCAAATCAACACCAGTGTTCTTACTCCCGAGGCTGTTCATGCACATCAACACCAGGGCTATTGCTCCTGAGAATGTTCACCCAAATCAACACCACGGCTATTGTTCCTGAGACTGTTCATCCACATCTTCACCAGGTCTATTGATCCTGGAAATGTTCACTTACATCAACACCAGGGCTTTTGATCCTGAGAATGTTCATTCCCATCAAAACCAAATCTATTATTCCTGAGACTGTTCATCCACATCAACACCAGGGCTATTGTTCCTGAGACTGTTCATCCACATAAACACCAGGGCTATTGTCGCTGAGACTGTTGATCCACATCAACACCAGGGCTAATGTTCCTGAGATTTTTCATCCAGATCAACATCAGGGTTATTTTTCATTTGACTCTTCATCCACATCAGCACCAGGACTATTGTTCCTGAGACTGTTCATTCACATCAACACCAGGGATATTGTTACTGAGACAGTTCATCCATATCAGCACCCTGGCGATTGTTCCTGAGACTGTTCATTCACATCAACACAAGGGCTATTGTTCCTGAGAATGTTCATCCACATCAACATCAGGGCTATTTTTCCTGACAATGTTCATTCACATCAACAGCAGGGCTATTGTTCCTAAAACTGTTTAGCCACGGAAACACCAATACTATTGTTCCTGAGAATGTTCATCCACATCAACACCAGGGCTATTGTTCCTGAGAATGTTCATCCACATCAACACCAGGACTGTTGTTCCTGAGACTGTTCATCCACATCAACACCAGAATCATTGTTCCTGAGACTGTTCATGTATATCAACACCAGGGCTATTGTTCCTGAAAATGTCCATCCATATCAACACCAGGGCTATTGTTCCTGAGACTCTTCATCCAAATCAACACCAGCACCATTGTTCCTGAGACTGTTCATGTATATCAACACCAGGGCTGTTCTTCCTGAGAATGTTTATCCACATCAACACCAAAGCTAATGTTACTGAGACTGTTCATCCATCTCTACACCAGGGCTATTGTTCCTCAGACTGTTCATTCCCATCAACACCAGTGCGATTGTTCCTGAGAATGTTCTTCCCCATCAACACCAGGATTATTGTTCCTGAGACTGTTCATTCACAACAACACCTGTGCTAATGATCCAGAGACTGTTCATCCACATCAACACCAGAGCTATTGTTCCTGAGAATGTTGATCCGCATCAGCAACAGGGCTATTGTTCCTAAGACTGTTTAGCCACATAAACACCAGGACTATTGTTCCTGAGAATGAACATCCACATCAACACAAGGTCTATTGTTCCTGAGACTGTTCATCCACATCAACACAAGGGCTATTGTTCCTGAGAATGATCATCCACATCAACACAAGGGCTATTGTTCCTGAAAATGTCCATCCATATCAACACCAGGGCTATTGTTCCTGAGACTCTTCATCCAAATCAACACCAGCACCATTGTTCCTGAGACTGTTCATGTATATCAACACCAGGGCTGTTCTTCCTGAGAATGTTTATCCACATCAACACCAAAGCTAATGTTACTGAGACTGTTCATCCATCTCTACACCAGGGCTATTGTTCCTCAGACTGTTCATTCCCATCAACACCAGTGCGATTGTTCCTGAGAATGTTCATCCCCATCAACACCAGGATTATTGTTCCTGAGACTGTTCATTCACAACAACACCTGTGCTAATGATCCAGAGACTGTTCATCCACATCAACACAAGGGCTATTGATCCTGAGAATGTTCATCCACATCAACACCAGAACCATTGTTCCTGAGACTGTTCATCCACATCAACACCAGGGCTATTGTTCCTGAGAATGATCATCCACATCAACACAAGGGCTATTGATCCTGAGAATGTTCATCCACATCAACACCAGAACCATTGTTCCTGAGACTGTTCATCCACATCAACACCAGGGCTATTGTTCCTGAGAATGATCATCCACATCAACACAAGGGCTATTGTTCCTGAGAATGATCATCCACATCAACACCAGGGCTATTGTTCCTGAGAATGATCATCCACATCAACACAAGGGCTATTGTTCCTGAGAATGATCATCCACATCAGCACCAGGGCTATTGTTCCTGAGAATGATCATCCACATCAACACCAGGGCTATTGTTCCTGAGAATGATCATCCACATCAACACAAGGGCTATTGTTCCTGAGAATGATCATCCACATCAGCACCAGGGCTATTGTTCCTGAGAATGATCATCCACATCAACACCAGGGCTATTGTTCCTGAGAATGATCATCCACATCAACACAAGGGCTATTGTTCCTGAGAATGATCATCCACATCAGCACCAGGGCTATTGTTCCTGAGAATGTTCATCCACATCAACACCAGGGCTGTTCTTCCTGTGAATGTTTATCCACATCAACACCAAAGCTAATGTTCCTGAGACTGTTCATCCATATCTACACCAGGGCTATTGTTCCTAAAAATGTTCATCCACATCAACACCAGGGCTGTTCTTCCTGTGAATGTTTATCCACATCAACACCAAAGCTAATGTTCCTGAGACTGTTCATCCATATCAAAACCAGGTCTATTGTTCCTGAGAATTTTTATCCACATCAACACCAAAGATAATGTTCCTGAGACTGTTTATCCATATCTACACCAGGGCTATTGTTCCTGAGAAAGTTCATCCACATCAACACCAGGGCTATTGTTCCTGAGAAAGTTCATCCACATCAACACCAGGGCTATTGTTCCTGAGACTGTTCATCCACATCAACACCAGGGCTATTGTTCCTGAGACTGTTCATCCACATCAACACCAGGGCTATTGTTCCTGAGAAAGTTCATCCACATCAACACCAGGGCTATTGTTCCTGAGACTGTTCATCCACATCAACACCAGGGCTATTGTTCCTGAGACTGTTCATCCAAATCAATAGCAGGGCTAATGTTCTTGAGACTGTTCATCCACATCAACACCAGGGCTATTGTTCCTGAGAAAGTTCATCCATATCTACACCAGGGCTATTGTTCCTGAGAAAGTTCATCCACATCAACACCAGGGCTATTGTTCCTGAGAAAGTTCATCCACATCAACACCAGGGCTATTGTTCCTGAGACTGTTCATCCACATCAACACCAGGGCTATTGTTCCTGAGACTGTTCATCCACATCAACACCAGGGCTATTGTTCCTGAGAAAGTTCATCCACATCAACACCAGGGCTATTGTTCCTGAGACTGTTCATCCACATCAACACCAGGGCTATTGCTCCTGAGACTGTTCATCCACATCAAAACCAGGGCTAATGTTCTTGAGACTGTTCATCCACATCAACACCAGGGCTATTGTTCCTGAGAAAGTTCATCCACAGCAACACCAGGGCTATTGTTCCTGAGAAAGTTCATCCACATCAACACCAGGGCGATTGTTCCTGAGAATGTTCATCCACATCAACAGCAGGGCTATTGTTCCTGAGACTGTTCATCCACATCAACAGCAGGGCTATTGTTCCTGAGACTGTTCATCCACATCAACAGCAGGGCTATTGTTCCTGAGACTGTTCATCCACATCAACAGCACGGCTATTGTTCCTGAGACTGTTCATCCACATCAACACCAGGGCTATTGTTCCTGAGAATGTTCATCCACATCAACAGCAGGGCTATTGTTCCTGAGACTGTTCATCCACATCAACAGCAGGGCTATTGTTCCTGAGACGGTTCATCCACATCAACAGCAGGGCTATTGTTCCTGAGAATGATCATCCACATCAACACAAGGGCTATTGTTCCTGAGAATGATCATCCACATCAGCACCAGGGCTATTGTTCCTGAGAATGATCATCCACATCAACACCAGGGCTATTGTTCCTGAGAATGATCATCCACATCAACACAAGGGCTATTGTTCCTGAGAATGATCATCCACATCAGCACCAGGGCTATTGTTCCTGAGAATGTTCATCCACATCAACACCAGGGCTGTTCTTCCTGTGAATGTTTATCCACATCAACACCAAAGCTAATGTTCCTGAGACTGTTCATCCATATCTACACCAGGGCTATTGTTCCTAAAAATGTTCATCCACATCAACACCAGGGCTGTTCTTCCTGTGAATGTTTATCCACATCAACACCAAAGCTAATGTTCCTGAGACTGTTCATCCATATCAAAACCAGGTCTATTGTTCCTGAGAATTTTTATCCACATCAACACCAAAGATAATGTTCCTGAGACTGTTTATCCATATCTACACCAGGGCTATTGTTCCTGAGAAAGTTCATCCACATCAACACCAGGGCTATTGTTCCTGAGAAAGTTCATCCACATCAACACCAGGGCTATTGTTCCTGAGACTGTTCATCCACATCAACACCAGGGCTATTGTTCCTGAGACTGTTCATCCACATCAACACCAGGGCTATTGTTCCTGAGAAAGTTCATCCACATCAACACCAGGGCTATTGTTCCTGAGACTGTTCATCCACATCAACACCAGGGCTATTGTTCCTGAGACTGTTCATCCAAATCAATAGCAGGGCTATTGTTCCTGAGACTGATCATCCACATCAAAATCAGGGCTATTGCTCCTGAGACTGTTCATCCACATCAAAACCAGGGCTAATGTTCTTGAGACTGTTCATCCACATCAACACCAGGGCTATTGTTCCTGAGAAAGTTCATCCACAGCAACACCAGGGCTATTGTTCCTGAGAAAGTTCATCCACATCAACACCAGGGCGATTGTTCCTGAGAATGTTCATCCACATCAACAGCAGGGCTATTGTTCCTGAGACTGTTCATCCACATCAACAGCAGGGCTATTGTTCCTGAGACTGTTCATCCACATCAACAGCAGGGCTATTGTTCCTGAGACTGTTCATCCACATCAACAGCACGGCTATTGTTCCTGAGACTGTTCATCCACATCAACACCAGGGCTATTGTTCCTGAGAATGTTCATCCACATCAACAGCAGGGCTATTGTTCCTGAGACTGTTCATCCACATCAACAGCAGGGCTATTGTTCCTGAGACGGTTCATCCACATCAACAGCAGGGCTATTGTTCCTGAGACTGTTCATCCGCATCAACACCAGGGCTATTGTTCCTGAGAAAGTTCATCCACATCAACACCAGGGCTATTGTTCCTGTGAAAGTTCATCCACAGCAACACCAGGGCGATTGTTCCTGAGAAAGTTCATCCACATCAACAGCAGGGCTATTGTTCCTGAGACTGTTCATCCACATCAACACCAGGGCTATTGTTCCTGAGAATGTTCATCCACATCAACAGCAGGGCTATTGTTCCTGAGACTGTTCATCCACATCAACACCAGGGCTATTGTTCCTGAGACTGTTCATCCACATCAACAGCAGGGCTATTGTTCCTGAGATTTTTCATCCACATCAACACCAGGGCTATTGTTCCTGAGAATGTTCATCCACATCAACACACGGACTATTGTTCCTGAGAATGTACATCCACATCAACACCAGGGCTATTGTTTCTGAGAATGTTCATCCACATCAACAACAGGACTGTCGTTCCTGAGACCGTTCATCCACATCAACACCCGAACCATTGTTCCTGAGACAGTTCATCCATATCAAAACGAGGGCTATTGTTCCTGAAAATATTCATCCACATCAACACCAGGGCTATATTCCCTGAGATTGTTCATCCACATCAACACACGGACTATTGTTCCTGAGACTGTTCATCCACATCAACACCTTGGCTATTGTTCCTGAGAATGTTCATCCACATCAACACCAGGGCTATTGTTCCTGAGAATGTTCATCAACATCAACACCTTGGCTATTGTTCCTGAGACTGTTCATCCACAGAAACAGCAGGTCTATTGTTCCTGAGACTGTTCATGCACATCAAAACCAGGACTATTGTTCCTGAGACTGTTCATTCCCATCAACAACAGGGCTATTGTTCCTGAGACTGTGAATGCACATCAACCCGTCGGTTATTGTTCCTGAGACTGTTCATCCACATCAACACCAGGGCTGTTGTCCCTGAGACTGTTCATCCACATGAAAACCTGGGCTATTGTTCCTGAGACTGTTCATTCCCATCAACAATAGGGCTATTGTTCCTGAGTCTGTGAATGCACATCAACCCGTCGGTTATTGTTCCTGAGACTGTTCATCCACATCAACACCAGGGCTATTGTTCCTGAGACTGTTCATCCACATCAGCAGCAGGGCTATTGTTCCTGAGACTGTTCATCCACATCAGCAGCAGGGATATTGTTCCTGAGACTGTTCATCCATATCAACACCAGAGCTATTGTTCCTGAGATTGTTCATCCAGATCAACACCAGAACTATTGTTCCTGAGACTGTTCATCCACATCAACACCAGGGCTATTGTTCCTGATAATGTTCATCCACATCAACACCAGGGCTATGGTTCCTGAGGCTGTTCATTCCCATCAAACCCAGGGCTGTTGTTACTGAGACTGTTCATCCTCATCAGCACCAGAGCTATTGTTCCTGAGACTGTTCATCCACATCAACACCAAGACTACAGTTTCCGGAACTGTTCATCCACATCAACTCCAGGGCTTTTTTTCCTGAGACAGTTCATTCCGATCAACACCAGAGCCGTTGTTCCAGAGACTGTTAATTCATATCAACACCAGAGCAATTGTTCCTGAGAATGTTCATCCACATCAACAACAGGGCTATTGTTCCGGAAATTATTCATCCACATCAACACCAGGGCTATTGTTTCGGAGAAAATTCATCCACATCAACACCAGGACCATTGTTCCTGAGACTGTTCATCCATATCAACAACAGGGCTATTGTTCCGGAAATTATTCATCCACATCAACACCAGGGCTATTGTTCCTGAGAATGTTTATCCACATCAACACCAAAGCTATTGTTCCTGAGACACTTCATCCACATCAACATCAGAACAATTGTTCCTGAGACTGTTCATCCAAATCAACACCAGAGCCATTGTTCCTGAGACTGTTCACCCAAATCAACACCAGGGCTATTGTTCCTGAGACCGCTCATCCACATCAACACCAGGTCTCTTGTTCCTGAGACCCTTCATCCACTTCAACACCATGGCTATTTTTCATGAGAAAGGTCATCAATGTCACCACAAGGACTATTGTTCCTGAGACTGTTCATTTTCATCAACACCAGGGCTATTGTTCCTGAGACTGTTCATCCACATCAACACCAGGGCTACTGTACACGAGTCTGTTCATCCATATCAACACCAGAGCTATTGTTATTGAGACTGTTCATCCACATCAGCACCAGGGCTATTGTTCCTGTGACTGTTCATCCACATCAAAAACAGGGCTATTGTTCCTGAGACTGTTCATCCACATGAACATCAAGGCTATTGTTCCTGAGACTGCTCATCCACATCAACACCAGGGCTATTTTTCCTGAGACTTTTCACCCACATCAATATCAGGGCTAATGTTACTGAGACTGTTCATCCACATCAACACCAGGGCTCTGTTCCTGAGACGGTTCATCCACAACAACATCAGGGCTATTGTTCCTGAGACTGTTCACCCACATCAACACCAGGGCTATTGATCCTGAGACTGTTCATCCACTTCAGAACCAGGGCTATTGTTCCTGATACTGTTCAACAACATCAGCACCAGGGCTATTGTTCCTGAAATTGTTCATCCACATCAACACCAGAGCCATTGTTTCAGAGACTGTTCATCCATTTCAACACCAGGTCTATTGTTACCATAAATGTTCATCCACATCAACACCAGGGCTATTGTTCCTGAGACTGTTCATCCATATCAACACCAAGGCTATCGTTCCTGAAAATGTTTATCCACATTAACACCAGGGCTTTTGTTCCTGAGAATATTCATTCCCATCAAAACAAGGGCTATTGTTCCTGAGACTGTTCACCCAAATCAACACCACGGCTATTGTTCCTGAGACTGCTCATCCACATCAACACCAGGGCTCTTCTTCCTGAGACCCTTCATCCTCTTCAACACCATGGCTATTTTTCATGAGAAAGGTCATCAATATCACCACAAGGACTATTGTTCCTGAGACTGTTCATTTTCATCAACACCAGGGCTATTGTTCCTGAGACTGTTCATCCACATCAACACCAGGGCTACTGTACACGAGACTGTTCATCCATATCAACACCAGAGCTATTGTTATTGAGACTGTTCATCCACATCAGCACCAGGGCGATTGTTCCTGAGACTGTTCATCCACATCAACAACAGGGCTATTGTTCCTGAGACTGTTCATCCACATGAACATCAAGGCTATTGTTCCTGAGACTGCTCATCCACATCAACACCAGGGCTATTTTTCCTGAGACTTTTCACCCACATCAACACCAGGGCTATTCATCCTGAGAATGTTCATCCACTTCAACAGCAGGGCTATTGTTCCTGAGACTGTTCATCCACATCAACACCAGGGCTCTGTTCCTGAGACGGTTCATCCACAACAACATCAGGGCTATTTTTCCTGAGACTGTTCATTCACTTCAAAACCAGTGCTATTGTTCCTGAGACTCTTCACCCACATCAACATCAGATCTATTGTTCCTGAGACTGTTCATCCACATCAACACCAGGGCTATTCTTCCTGAGACTGTTCATCTACATCAACATCAGGGCTATTGTTCCTGAGACTGTTCATCAACATCAGCACCAGGGCTATTGTTCCTGAAATTGTTCATCCACATCAACACCAGAGCCATTGTTTCAGAGACTGTTCATCCATATCAACACCAGGTCTATTGTTACCATAAATGTTCATCCACATCAACACCAGGGCTATTGTTCCTGAGACTGTTCATCCACATCATCACCAGGGCTATTGTTCCTGAAATTGTTCATCCACATCAACACCAAGGCTATCTATCGTTCCTGTAAATGTTTATCCACATCAACACCAGGGCTATTGTTCCTGAGACTGTTCATCCACATCAACACTAGGGCTTTTGTTCCTAGGACTGTTCATCCACATGAACACCAGGGCTATTGTTCCTGAGAATGTTTATCCACATCAACACCAGGGCTATTGTTCTTGAGAATGTTCATTCCCATCAAAACCAGGGCTATTATTCCTGAGACTGTTCTACCACATCAACACCATGGCTATTGTTCCTGAGACTTTTCATCCACATCAACACCATGGCTATTGTTCCTGAGACTTTTCATCCACATCAACACCAGGTCTATTGTTCCTGAGAATGTTCATCCACATCAACACCAGGGCTATTGTTCTTGAGACTGTTCATCCACATCAAAACCAGGGCTATTGTCCCTGAGACTGTTCATTCCCATCAACACCAGGGCTATTGTTCCTGAGACTGTTCATTCCCATCAACACCTGGGCTATTGTTCCTGAGCATGTTAATCCATATCAACACCAGAGCTATTGTTCCTGAGACTGTTCATCCACATCAACACCGAGACGACAGTTTCCGGAACTGTTCATCCACATCAACTACAGGGCTTTTTTTCCTGAGACTTTTCATCCACATCAACACCAGGTCTTTTGTTCCTGAGAATGTTCATCCACATCAACAACAAAGCTATTGTTCCTGAGACACCTCATCCACATCAACACCAGAACTGTTGTTCCTGAGACTGTTCATCCACATCAACTCCAGGGCTATTGTTCCTGAGATTGTTCATTCCCATCAAAAACAGGGCTATTGTTCCTGAGACACCTCATCCACATCAACACCAGAACAATTGTTCCTGAGACTGTTCATCCTCATCAACACCAGGGCAATTGTTCCTGAGACTGTTCATCCACATCAACACCAAGACGACAGTTCCCGAAACTGTTCATCCACATCAACTCCAGGGCTTTATTTCCTGATACAGTTCATTCCGATCAACACCAGAGCAATTGTTCCATAGGCTGTTAATCCATATCAATACCAGAGGAATTGTCCCTGAGACTGTTCATCCACATGAAAACCAGAGCTATTGTCCCTGAGACTGTTCATTCCCATCAACATCTGGGCTATTGTTCCTGAGCATGTTTATCCATATCAACACCAGAGCTATTGTTCCTGAGACTGTTCATCCACATCAACACCAAGACTACAGTTTCCGGAACTGTTCATCCACTTCAACTCCAGGGCTTTTTTTCCTGAGACTGTTCATCCATATCAACACCAAGGCTATCGTTCCTGAAAATGTTTATCCACATCAACACCAGGGCTATTGTTCCTAAGACTGTTCATTGACATCAACACCAGAACTATTGTTCCTGAGACTGCTCATCCGCATCAACACCAGGGCTCTTGTTCCTGAGACTCTTCATCCACATCAACACCAGGGCTATTGTTCCTGAGAATGGTCATCCATGTCAACACCAGGACTATTGTTCCTGAGACTGTTCATTTCCATCAACAACAGGGCTATTGTTCCTGAGACTGCTCATCCGCATCAACACCAGGGCTCTTGTTCCTGAGACTCTTCATCCACATCAACACCAGGGCTATTGTTCCTGAGAATGGTCATCCATGTCAACACCAGGACTATTGTTCCTGAGACTGTTCATTTCCATCAACACCAGGGCTATTGTTCCTGAGACTGTTCATCCACATCAAAACCAGGGCTACTGTACATGAGACTGTTCATCCATATCAACACCAGAGCTATTGTTATTGAGACTGTTAATCCACATCAGCACCAGGGCTATTGGTCCTGAGTCTGTTCATCCACATCAACAACAGGGCTATTGTTCCTGAGACTGTTCAACCACATGAACATCAGGGCTATTGTTCCTGAGACTGCTCATCCACAACAACACCAGGGCTATTGTTCCTGAGACTGTCTTTCTTTTCTTGTGGGCCTCCTCATCTCGAGAGAAAATGGATGTGCGCCTGGGGGTGGTCAGTGGTTTGTGAAGCAGCGCCTGGAGTGGCTATGAAGGCCAATTCTGGAGTGACAGGCTCTTCCACAGGTGCTGCAGAGAAATTTGTTTGTAGGGGCTGTTGCACAGTCGGCTCTCCCCTTGCGCCTCTGTCTTTTTTCCTGCCAACTACGAAGTCTCTTCGAGTCGCCACAATTTAGCCCTGTCTTTATGGCTGCCCGCCAGCTCTGGCGAATGCTGGCAACTGACTCCCACGACTTGTGATCAATGTCACACGATTTCATTTCGCGTTTGCAGAAGTCTTTATTGCGGAGACATGGACGGCCGGTGGGTCTGATACCAGTGGCGAGCTCGCTGTACAATGTGTCCTGAGACTGTTCATCCACATCAAGACCAGGGCTATTGTTCCTGAGACCGTTCATCCACATCAATATCAGGGCTATTTTGCCTGAGACTGTTCATCCACATCAGCAACAGGGCTATTGTTTCTGAGACTGTACATCCATATCAACACCAGGTCTATTGTTACCATAAATGTTCATCCACATCAACACCAGGGCTATTGTTCCTGAGACTGTTCATCCACATAAACACCAGGTCTATTGTTCCTGAGATTGTTCATTCCCATCATCACCAGGGCTATTGTTCCTGACACGACTCATCCACATCATCACCAGAACAATTGTTCTGGAGACTGTTCATCCATATCAACACCAAGGCTATCGTTCCTGAAAATGTTTATCCACATCAACACCAGGGCTATTGTTCCTAAGACTGTTCATCCACATCAACACCAGGACTATTGTTCCTGAGACTGTTCATTGACATCAACACCAGGACTATTGTTCCTGAGAATGTTCATCCACATCAACACCAGGGCTATTGTTCCTCAGAATGTTCATTCCCATCAAAACAATGGCTATTGTTCCTGAGAATGTTAGTCCTCATCAACACCAGGGCTATTGTTCCTGATACTGCTCATCCACATCAACACCAGGGATCTTGTTCCTGAGACTGTAAATCCATATCAACAAAAGAGCTCTTGTTCCTGAGAATGATCATCCACATCAACACCAGGGCTCTTGTTCCTGAGACTGTTAATCCATATCAACAACAGGGCTATTGTTCCTGAGAAATTTCATCCACATCAACACCAGGACCATTGATGCTGAGACTGTTCATCCACATCCACAACAGGGCGATTGTTCTTGAAATTGTTCATCCACATCAACACCTGGGCTATTGTTCCTGAGAATGTTTATCCAGATCAACACCAAAGCTTTTGTTCCTGAGACTCTGTCGCGACATCAGCACCAGGGCTATTGCTCCTGAGAATGTTCATCCACATCAACACCAGGACTATAGTTCCTGAGACTGTTCATTCCCATCAACACCAGGGCTATTGTTCCCGAGACTGTTCATCCACATCAACACCAGGACTATAGTTCCTGAGACTGTTCATCCACATCAACACCAGGGATCTTGTTCCTGAGACTGTAAATCCATATCAACAAAAGAGCTCTTGTTCCTGAGAATGATCATCCACATCAACACCAGGGCTCTTGTTCCTGAGACTGTTAATCCATATCAACAACAGGGCTATTGTTCCTGAGAAATTTCATCCACATCAACACCAGGACTATTGTTCCTGAGACTGTTCACGCAAATCAACATGACGGCTATTGTTCCTGAGACTGTTCATCCACATCAACACCAGGAATATTGTTCCTGAGACTGTTCATCCACATCAACACCAGGGCTATTATTCATGAGTCTGTTGATCCATATCAACACCAGAGCCATTGTTCCTGAGACTGTTCACCCAAATCAACATGACGGCTATTGTTCCTGAGACTGTTCATTCACATCAACACCAGGGATATTGTTCCTGGAAATGTTCATCCATATCAACACCAGCGCTATTCTTCCTGAGAATGTTCACCCACATCAACACCAGTGCTTTTTTTCCTGAGACTGTTCATCCACATCAAGAACAGAGCTTTTGATCCTGAAAATGTTCATTCCCATCAAAACCAATTCTATTGTTCCTGAGACTGTTCATACACATCAACAACAGGGTTATTGTTCCTGAGACTGTACATCCACAGCAAATCCAGGGCTATCGTTCCTGAGACTGTTCATCCACATGAACACCAGGACTATTGTCCCTGAGAATGTTCATCCACATCAACACCAGGGCTATTGTTCCTGGGAATGTTCATCCACATCAACACCAGGAATATATTTCCTGAGAATGTTCATCCACATCAACACCAGGGCTATTGTTCCTGAGGCTGTTCACCCACATCAACACCAGGGCTATTGTTTCTGAGACTGTTCATCCACATCAATACCAGGATTATCGTTCCTGAGACTGTTCATCCACATCAACTCCAGGGCTATTGTTCCTGAGATTGCTCATAGACATCAACACCAGGAATATATTTCCTGAGACTGTTCATCCACATCAACTCCAGGGCTATTGTTCCTGAGACTGTTCATCCACATCAACACAAGGGCTATTGTTCCTGAGAATGTTCTTCCACACCAACACAAGGGCTATTGTTCCTGAGAATGTTCATTCCCATCAAAACCTAGGGCTATTGTTCCTGAGAATGTTCATCCACATCAACACCAGGGCTTTTTTTCCTGAGACAGTTCATCCACCTCAACACCAGTGCTTTTGTTCCAGAGAATGTTCAATCCCATCGAAACCAGTTCTATTATTCCTGAGACTGTTCATCCACATCAACACCAGGGCTATTGTTCCTGAGACTGTTCATCCACATCAACACCAGGGCTATTGTTCCTGAGACTGTTCATCCACATCAACACCATGGCTATTGTTCCTGAGACTGTTAATACATATGAACACCAGAGCTATTGTTCCTGAGAATGATCATCAACAGCAACACCAGGAATATTGCTCATGAGGCTGTTCATCCACATCAAGATCAGTGCTATTGTTCCTGAGACAGTTCATCCACATCAACACCAGGGCTATTTTTCCTGAGAATGTTCATTCCCATCAAAACCAGGGCTATAGTTCCTGAGATTGTTCATCCACATCAACACCAGGGCAATTGTTCATGAGACAGTTCATCCATATCATGACCAGGGCTACTGTTCCTGAGAATATTCATCCATATCAACACCAGAGCTATTGTTCCTGAGACTGTTCATCCACATCAACACCAGGGCTATTGTTCCTGAGACTGTTCATCCACATCAACGGCAGGGCTATTGGTCCTGAGACTGTTCATCCACATCAAAAACAGGGCTATTGATCTTGGGACTCTTCATCCACATCAACACCAGGGCTACTGTTCCTGAGAATGTTCATACACATCAACACCAAAGCTATTGTTCCTGAGACTCTTCATCCACATCAACACCAGGGCTATTGTTCCTGAGACTGTTCATCCACATCAACGCCAGGGCTATTGTTTCTGTGATTGTTCATCCACATCAACACCAGGGCTATTGTTCCTGAGACCAATCATCCACATCAGCACCTGGGCTATTGTTCCTGAGTCTGGACATCTTCATCAACACCAGGGCTATTGCTCCTGAGATTGTTCATCAACATTAACACCATGGCTATTCTTCCTGACATTGTTCATCCACATCAACACCAGGGCTATTGTTCCTGAGAGTGTTCATTCATGTCAACACCAGGGCCATTGTTCCTGAGACTGTTCATCCACAACAACACCAGGGCTATTGTAACTGAGAATGTTCATCCATATCAACACCAGAGCTATTGTTCCTGAGACTCTTCATCCACATCAACACCAGGGCTACTGTTCCTGAGAATGTTCATCCACATCAACACCATGGCTATTGCTCCTGAAAATGTTCATCCACATCAACACCAGGGCTATTGTTCCTGAGACTCTTCATCCAGATCAACACCAGATCTATTGTTCCTGAGACTGTTCATCCACATCAACACCATGGCTATTGCTCCTGAAAATGTTCATCCACATCAACACCCGGGCTATTGTTCCTGAGACTCTTCATCCAGATCAACACCAGATCTATTGTTCCTGAACATGTTCATCCACATCAAAACCAGGGCTATTGTTCCTGAGTCTCTTCATCCAGATCAACACCAGATCTATTGTTGCTGAGACTGTTCATCCACATCAACACCCGGGCTATTGTTCCTTAGACTGTTGATTCACATCAACACCAGGCCTATCGTTCCTGAGACTGTTCATCCACATCAACACCATGGCTATCGTTCCTGAGACTCTTCTTCCACATCAATACCATGGCTATCGTTCCTGAGACTCTTCATCCACATCAACACCAAGTCTATTGTTCCTGCGGCTGTTCACCCACATCAACATCATGCCTATCGTTCCTGAGACTCTTCATCCACATCAATACCAGGGCTATTGTTCCTGAGACTGTTCATCCACATCAACACCCGGGCTATTGTTCCTTAGACTGTTCATTCACATCAAAACCAGACCTATCGTTCCTGAGACTGTTCATCCACTTCAACACCATGGCTATTGTTCCTGAAAATGTTCATCCACATCAACACCAGGGCTATTGTTCCTGAGACTCTTCATCCAGATCAACACCAGATCTATTGTTCCTGAGACTGTTCATCCACATCAACACCATGGCTATTGTTCCTGAAAATTTTCATCCACATCAACATCAGGGCTATTGTTGCTGAGACTGTTCACCCACATCAAAACCAGACCTATCGTTCCTGAGACTTTTCATCCACATCAACAACATGGCTATTGTTCCTGAAAATGTTCATCCACATCAACACCAGGGCTATTGTTCCTGAGACAGTTCATCCACTTCAACACCAGTGCTATTGTTCCTGAGAATGTTCATTCCCATCAAAACCAGGGCTATTGTTCCTGAGAATGTTCATCCACATCAGCACCAGGGCTATTGTTCCTGAGTCTGTTCAATCCCATCAACACCAGAGCTATTGTTCCTGAGACTGTTCATCAACATCAACACCAGGTCTTTTGTTCCTCACACTGTTCATCAACATCAATAACAGTCATATTGTTCCTCGACTGTTCATCCACATCAGCACCAGGATTATTGTTCCTGAGACTGTTCATCCAGATCAACACCAGGTCTATTGTTCCTGAGACTGTTCAACCGCATCAACACCCAGGCTATTGTTCCTGAGAATGTTTATCCATAACAACACCAGAAATATTGTTCCTGAGACTGTTCATCCACATCAACACCAGGGCTATTGCTCCTGAGAATGTTTATCCACATCAACTCCAATGCTATTCTTCCTGAGAAACTTCATCCACATCAACACCAGCGCTATTGTTCCTGAGACTGTTCATTCCCATCAACACAAGAACTATTGTATCTTAGATTGTACATCCACATCAACACCAGGGCTATTTTTCATGAGAGTGTTCATCCACATCAACACCAGGGCTATTGTTCCTGAGACTGTTCATCCACATCAACATCAGGGCTATTTTTCCTGAGAATGTTCATTCTCATCAAAACCAGGGCTATTGTTCCTGAGACAGTTCATCCACATCAACACCAGGGCTATTGTTCCTGAGACTGTTCATCCACATCAACACCAGGGCTATTGTTCCTGAGACCAATCATCCACATCAGCACCTGGGCTATTGTTCCTGAGTCTGGACATCTTCATCAACACCAGGGCGATTGCTCCTGAGATTGTTCATCAACATTAACACCATGGCTATTCTTCCTGACATTGTTCATCCACATCAACACCAGGGCTATTGTTCCTGAGAGTGTTCATTCACATCAACACCAGGGCCATTATTCCTGAGACTGTTCACCCACATCAACACCAGGGCTATTGTTTCTGAGACTGTTCATCCACATCAATACCAGGATTATCGTTCCTGAGACTGTTCATCCACATCAACTCCAGGGCTATTGTTCCTGAGATTGCTCATAGACATCAACACCAGGAATATATTTCCTGAGACTGTTCATCCACATCAACTCCAGGGCTATTGTTCCTGAGACTGTTCATCCACATCAACACAAGGGCTATTGTTCCTGAGAATGTTCTTCCACACCAACACAAGGGCTATTGTTCCTGAGAATGTTCATTCCCATCAAAACCTAGGGCTATTGTTCCTGAGAATGTTCATCCACATCAACACCAGGGCTTTTTTTCCTGAGACAGTTCATCCACCTCAACACCAGTGCTTTTGTTCCAGAGAATGTTCAATCCCATCGAAACCAGTTCTATTATTCCTGAGACTGTTCATCCACATCAACACCAGGGCTATTGTTCCTGAGACTGTTCATCCACATCAACACCAGGGCTATTGTTCCTGAGACTGTTCATCCACATCAACACCATGGCTATTGTTCCTGAGACTGTTAATACATATGAACACCAGAGCTATTGTTCCTGAGAATGATCATCAACAGCAACACCAGGAATATTGCTCATGAGGCTGTTCATCCACATCAAGATCAGTGCTATTGTTCCTGAGACAGTTCATCCACATCAACACCAGGGCTATTTTTCCTGAGAATGTTCATTCCCATCAAAACCAGGGCTATAGTTCCTGAGATTGTTCATCCACATCAACACCAGGGCAATTGTTCATGAGACAGTTCATCCATATCATGACCAGGGCTACTGTTCCTGAGAATATTCATCCATATCAACACCAGAGCTATTGTTCCTGAGACTGTTCATCCACATCAACAACAGGGCTATTGTTCCTGAGACTGTTCATCCACATCAACGGCAGGGCTATTGGTCCTGAGACTGTTCATCCACATCAACAACAGGGCTATTGATCTTGGGACTCTTCATCCACATCAACACCAGGGCTACTGTTCCTGAGAATGTTCATACACATCAACACCAAAGCTATTGTTCCTGAGACTCTTCATCCACATCAACACCAGGGCTATTGTTCCTGAGACTGTTCATCCACATCAACGCCAGGGCTATTGTTTCTGTGATTGTTCATCCACATCAACACCAGGGCTATTGTTCCTGAGACCAATCATCCACATCAGCACCTGGGCTATTGTTCCTGAGTCTGGACATCTTCATCAACACCAGGGCTATTGCTCCTGAGATTGTTCATCAACATTAACACCATGGCTATTCTTCCTGACATTGTTCATGCACATCAACACCAGGGCTATTGTTCCTGAGAGTGTTCATTCATGTCAACACCAGGGCCATTGTTCTTGAGACTGTTCATCCACAACAACACCAGGGCTATTGTAACTGAGAATGTTCATCCATATCAACACCAGAGCTATTGTTCCTGAGACTCTTCATCCACATCAACACCAGGGCTACTGTTCCTGAGACTGTTCATCCACATCAACACCATGGCTATTGCTCCTGAAAATGTTCATCCACATCAACACCAGGGCTATTGTTCCTGAGACTCTTCATCCAGATCAACACCAGATCTATTGTTCCTGAGACTGTTCATCCACATCAACACCATGGCTATTGCTCCTGAAAATGTTCATCCACATCAACACCCGGGCTATTGTTCCTGAGACTCTTCATCCAGATCAACACCAGATCTATTGTTCCTGAACATGTTCATCCACATCAAAACCAGGGCTATTGTTCCTGAGTCTCTTCATCCAGATCAACACCAGATCTATTGTTGCTGAGACTGTTCATCCACATCAACACCCGGGCTATTGTTCCTTAGACTGTTGATTCACATCAACACCAGGCCTATCGTTCCTGAGACTGTTCATCCACATCAACACCATGGCTATCGTTCCTGAGACTCTTCTTCCACATCAATACCATGGCTATCGTTCCTGAGACTCTTCATCCACATCAACACCAAGTCTATTGTTCCTGCGGCTGTTCACCCACATCAACATCATGCCTATCGTTCCTGAGACTCTTCATCCACATCAATACCAGGGCTATTGTTCCTGAGACTGTTCATCCACATCAACACCCGGGCTATTGTTCCTTAGACTGTTCATTCACATCAAAACCAGACCTATCGTTCCTGAGACTGTTCATCCACTTCAACACCATGGCTATTGTTCCTGAAAATGTTCATCCACATCAACACCAGGGCTATTGTTCCTGAGACTCTTCATCCAGATCAACACCAGATCTATTGTTCCTGAGACTGTTCATCCACATCAACACCATGGCTATTGTTCCTGAAAATTTTCATCCACATCAACATCAGGGCTATTGTTGCTGAGACTGTTCACCCACATCAAAACCAGACCTATCGTTCCTGAGACTTTTCATCCACATCAACAACATGGCTATTGTTCCTGAAAATGTTCATCCACATCAACACCAGGGCTATTGTTCCTGAGACAGTTCATCCACTTCAACACCAGTGCTATTGTTCCTGAGAATGTTCATTCCCATCAAAACCAGGGCTATTGTTCCTGAGAATGTTCATCCACATCAGCACCAGGGCTATTGTTCCTGAGTCTGTTCAATCCCATCAACACCAGAGCTATTGTTCCTGAGACTGTTCATCAACATCAACACCAGGTCTTTTGTTCCTCACACTGTTCATCAACATCAATAACAGTCATATTGTTCCTCGACTGTTCATCCACATCAGCACCAGGATTATTGTTCCTGAGACTGTTCATCCAGATCAACACCAGGTCTATTGTTCCTGAGACTGTTCAACCACATCAACACCCAGGCTATTGTTCCTGAGAATGTTTATCCATAACAACACCAGAAATATTGTTCCTGAGACTGTTCATCCACATCAACACCAGGGCTATTGCTCCTGAGAATGTTTATCCACATCAACTCCAATGCTATTCTTCCTGAGAAACTTCATCCACATCAACACCAGCGCTATTGTTCCTGAGACTGTTCATTCCCATCAACACAAGAACTATTGTATCTTAGATTGTACATCCACATCAACACCAGGGCTATTTTTCATGAGAGTGTTCATCCACATCAACACCAGGGCTATTGTTCCTGAGACTGTTCATCCACATCAACATCAGGGCTATTTTTCCTGAGAATGTTCATTCTCATCAAAACCAGGGCTATTGTTCCTGAGACAGTTCATCCACATCAACACCAGGGCTATTGTTCCTGAGACTGTTCATCCACATCAACACCAGGGCTATTGTTCCTGAGACCAATCATCCACATCAGCACCTGGGCTATTGTTCCTGAGTCTGGACATCTTCATCAACACCAGGGCGATTGCTCCTGAGATTGTTCATCAACATTAACACCATGGCTATTCTTCCTGACATTGTTCATCCACATCAACACCAGGGCTATTGTTCCTGAGAGTGTTCATTCACATCAACACCAGGGCCATTGTTCCTGAGACTGTTCATCCACAACAACACCAGGGCTATTGTTACTGAGAATGTTCATTACCATCAAAACTAGGCCAATTGTTCCTGAGACTGTTCATCCACATCAACACCAGGGCTATGTTCCTGAGACTGTTCATCCACATCAACACCATGGCTATTGTTCCTGAACATGTTCATCCACATCAAAACCAGGGCTATTGTTCCTGAGGCTGTTCACCCACATCAACATCATGCCTATCGTTCCTGAGACTCTTCATCCACATCAACACCAGTTCTATAGTTCCTGAGACTGTTCATTCACATCAACACCATGGCTATTGTTCCTGAAAATGTTCATCCACATCAACACCAGGGCTATTGTTCCTGAAAATGTTCATCCACATCAACACCAGGGCTATTGTTCCTGAGACTGTTCATCCACATCAACACACGGGCTAATGTTCCTGAGATTGTAAGTCCAGATCAACACCAGGTCTATTGTTCCTGAGACTGTTCATCCACATCAACAACATGGCTATTGTTCCTGAAAATTTTCATCCACATCAACATCAGGGCTATTGTTCCTGAGACTGTTCACCCACATCAAAACCAGACCTATCGTTCCTGAGACTGTTCATCCACATCAACAACATGGCTGTTGTTCCTGAGACAGTTCATCCACTTCAACACCAGTGCTATAGTTCCTGAGAATGTTCATTCCCATCAAACCAGGGCTATTGTTCCTGAGAATGTTCATCCACATCAGCACCAGGGCTATTGTTCCTGAGTCTGTTCAATCCCATCAACACCAGGGATTTTGTTCCTCACACTGTTCATCAACATCAATAACAGTCATATTGTTCCTGAGACTGTTCATTCACATCAACAGCAGGACTAGTGTTCCTGAGACTGTTCATCCACATCAGCACCAGGGCTATTGTTGCTGAGACAGTTCATCCACATCAACACCAGGGCTATTGTTCCTGACACTTTTCTCCTCATCAACAGCAGGGCTATTGTTCCTGAGACTGTTCATCCACATCAGCACCAGGACTATTGTTCCTGAGACTGTTCATCCAGATCAACACCAGGTCTATTGTTCCTGAGACTTTTCACCCGCATCAACACCCGGGCTATTGTTCCTGAGAATGTTTATCCATAACAACACCAGAAATATTGTTCCTGAGACTGTTCATCCACATCAACACCAGGGATATTGCTCCTGATAATGTTTATCCACATCAACACCAATGCTATTCTTCCTGAGAAACGTCATCCACATCAACACCAGCGCTATTGTTCCTGAGAATGTTCGACCACATCAACACCAGGACTATTGTTCCTGAGAATGTTCGACCACATCAACACCAGGACTATTGTTCCTGAGACTGTTCATCCACATCAAAATCATGGCTGTTGTTCCTTCGACTGTTCATCCACATCAACACCAGGGCTATTGTTCCTGAGACTGTTCATTCCCATCAACACAAGAACTATTGTATCTTAGATTGTACATCCACATCAACACCAGGGCTATTGTTCCTGAGACTGTTCATTCCCATCAACACAAGAACTATTGTATCTTAGATTGTACATCCATATCAACACCAGGGCTATTGTTCCTGAGACTGTTCATCCACATCAAAATCATGGCTGTTGTTCCTTCGACTGTTCATCCACATCAACACCAGGGCTATTGTTCCTGAGACTGTTCATTCCCATCAACACAAGAACTATTGTATCTTAGATTGTACATCCACATCAACACCAGGGCTATTGTTCCTGAGACTGTTCATCCACATCAAAATCATGGCTGTTGTTCCTGAGACTGTTCATCCACATCAACACCAGGGCTATTGTTCCTGAGACTGTTCATTCCCATCAACACAAGAACTATTGTATCTTAGATTGTACATCCATATCAACACCAGGGCTATTGTTCCTGAGACTGTTCATCCACATCAAAATCATGGCTGTTGTTCCTTCGACTGTTCATCCACATCAACACCAGGGCTATTGTTCCTGAGACTGTTCATTCCCATCAACACAAGAACTATTGTATCTTAGATTGTACATCCACATCAACACCAGGGCTATTGTTCCTGAGACTGTTCATCCACATCAACATCAGGGCTATTTTTCCTGAGAATGTTCATTCTCATCAAAACCAGGGCTATTGTTCCTGAGACAGTTCATCCACATCAACACCAGGGCTATTGTTCCTGAGACTGTTCATCCACATCAACACCAGGGCTATTGTTCCTGAGACCAATCATCCACATCAGCACCTGGGCTATTGTTCCTGAGTCTGGACATCTTCATCAACACCAGGGCGATTGCTCCTGAGATTGTTCATCAACATTAACACCATGGCTATTCTTCCTGACATTGTTCATCCACATCAACACCAGGGCTATTGTTCCTGAGAGTGTTCATTCACATCAACACCAGGGCCATTGTTCCTGAGACTGTTCATCCACAACAACACCAGGGCTATTGTTACTGAGAATGTTCATTACCATCAAAACTAGGCCAATTGTTCCTGAGACTGTTCATCCACATCAACACCAGGGCTATGTTCCTGAGACTGTTCATCCACATCAACACCATGGCTATTGTTCCTGAACATGTTCATCCACATCAAAACCAGGGCTATTGTTCCTGAGGCTGTTCACCCACATCAACATCATGCCTATCGTTCCTGAGACTCTTCATCCACATCAACACCAGTTCTATAGTTCCTGAGACTGTTCATTCACATCAACACCATGGCTATTGTTCCTGAAAATGTTCATCCACATCAACACCAGGGCTATTGTTCCTGAAAATGTTCATCCACATCAACACCAGGGCTATTGTTCCTGAGACTGTTCATCCACATCAACACACGGGCTAATGTTCCTGAGATTGTAAGTCCAGATCAACACCAGGTCTATTGTTCCTGAGACTGTTCATCCACATCAACAACATGGCTATTGTTCCTGAAAATTTTCATCCACATCAACATCAGGGCTATTGTTCCTGAGACTGTTCACCCACATCAAAACCAGACCTATCGTTCCTGAGACTGTTCATCCACATCAACAACATGGCTGTTGTTCCTGAGACAGTTCATCCACTTCAACACCAGTGCTATAGTTCCTGAGAATGTTCATTCCCATCAAACCAGGGCTATTGTTCCTGAGAATGTTCATCCACATCAGCACCAGGGCTATTGTTCCTGAGTCTGTTCAATCCCATCAACACCAGGGATTTTGTTCCTCACACTGTTCATCAACATCAATAACAGTCATATTGTTCCTGAGACTGTTCATTCACATCAACAGCAGGACTAGTGTTCCTGAGACTGTTCATCCACATCAGCACCAGGGCTATTGTTGCTGAGACAGTTCATCCACATCAACACCAGGGCTATTGTTCCTGACACTTTTCTCCTCATCAACAGCAGGGCTATTGTTCCTGAGACTGTTCATCCACATCAGCACCAGGACTATTGTTCCTGAGACTGTTCATCCAGATCAACACCAGGTCTATTGTTCCTGAGACTTTTCACCCGCATCAACACCCGGGCTATTGTTCCTGAGAATGTTTATCCATAACAACACCAGAAATATTGTTCCTGAGACTGTTCATCCACATCAACACCAGGGATATTGCTCCTGATAATGTTTATCCACATCAACACCAATGCTATTCTTCCTGAGAAACGTCATCCACATCAACACCAGCGCTATTGTTCCTGAGAATGTTCGACCACATCAACACCAGGACTATTGTTCCTGAGAATGTTCGACCACATCAACACCAGGACTATTGTTCCTGAGACTGTTCATCCACATCAAAATCATGGCTGTTGTTCCTTCGACTGTTCATCCACATCAACACCAGGGCTATTGTTCCTGAGACTGTTCATTCCCATCAACACAAGAACTATTGTATCTTAGATTGTACATCCACATCAACACCAGGGCTATTGTTCCTGAGACTGTTCATTCCCATCAACACAAGAACTATTGTATCTTAGATTGTACATCCATATCAACACCAGGGCTATTGTTCCTGAGACTGTTCATCCACATCAAAATCATGGCTGTTGTTCCTTCGACTGTTCATCCACATCAACACCAGGGCTATTGTTCCTGAGACTGTTCATTCCCATCAACACAAGAACTATTGTATCTTAGATTGTACATCCACATCAACACCAGGGCTATTGTTCCTGAGACTGTTCATCCACATCAAAATCATGGCTGTTGTTCCTGAGACTGTTCATCCACATCAACACCAGGGCTATTGTTCCTGAGACTGTTCATTCCCATCAACACAAGAACTATTGTATCTTAGATTGTACATCCATATCAACACCAGGGCTATTGTTCCTGAGACTGTTCATCCACATCAAAATCATGGCTGTTGTTCCTTCGACTGTTCATCCACATCAACACCAGGGCTATTGTTCCTGAGACTGTTCATTCCCATCAACACAAGAACTATTGTATCTTAGATTGTACATCCACATCAACACCAGGGCTATTGTTCCTGAGACTGTTCATCCACATCAAAATCATGGCTGTTGTTCCTTCGACTGTTCATCCACATCAACACCAGGGCTATTGTTCCTGAGACTGTTCACCCACATCAACACCAGGCCTATCGTTCCTTCGACTGTTCATCCACATCAAAATCATGGTTGTTGTTCCTTCGACTGTTCATCCACATCAACACCAGGGCTATTGTTCCTGATACTGTTCACCCATATCAACACCGGGGCTATTGTTCCTGAAACTGTTCATCCACATCAAAATCATGGCTGTTGTTCCTTCGACTGTTCATCCACATCAACACCAGGGCTATTGTTCCTGAGACTGTTCACCCACATCAACACCAGGCCTATCGTTCCTGAGACTGTTCATCCACATCAACACAAGGACTACTGTTCCTGAGACTGTACATCCACATCAGCACCAGGACTACTGTTACTAAGACTGTTCATCCACATCAACACCAGGGCTATTGTTCCTGAGACTGTTCACCCACATCAACACCAGGCCTATCGTTCCTTCGACTGTTCATCCACATCAAAATCATGGTTGTTGTTCCTTCGACTGTTCATCCACATCAACACCAGGGCTATTGTTCCTGATACTGTTCACCCATATCAACACCGGGGCTATTGTTCCTGAAACTGTTCATCCACATCAAAATCATGGCTGTTGTTCCTTCGACTGTTCATCCACATCAACACCAGGACTATTGTTCCTGAGCCTGTTCATCCACATCAACACAAGGACTATTGTTCCTGAGACAGTTCATCCACATCAACACCAGATCGTTGTTCCTGACACTGTTCATCCACATCAACATCAGGATTATTGTTCCTGACACTGTTCATTCACATCAACACCAGAGCTATTGTTCCTGAGACTGTTCATCAACATCAACACCAGGGCTATTGTTCCTGAGACTGTTCATCCACATCAAAATCATGGCTGTTGTTCCTTCGACTGTTCATCCACATCAACACCAGGGCTATTGTTCCTGAGACTGTTCATCCACATCAACACCAGGATTATTGTTCCTGACACTGTTCATCCACATCAACACCAGAGCAATTGTTCCTGAGACTGTTCATCCACATCAGCACCAGGACTATTGTTCCTGAGAGTGTTCATCCACATCAACACCCGGGCTAATGTTCCTGAGATTGTTCATCCACATCAACACCAGGTCTATTGTTCCTGAGACTGTTCATCCACAGCAACACCCGGGCTATTGTTCCTTAGACTGTTCATCCACATCAACACCATGGCTGTTGTTCCTGAAAATGTTCATCCACATCAACACCAGGGCTATTGTTCCTGAGACTGTTCATCCACTTCAACACCCGGGCTAATGTTCCTGAGATTGTTCGTCCAGAACAACACCAGGTCAATTGTTCCTGAGACTGTTCACCCACATCAACACCAGGCCTATCGTTCCTGAGACTGTTCATCCACATCAACACCATGGCTATTGTTCCTGAATATGTTCATCCACATCAACACCAGGGCTATTGTTCCTGAGACTGTTCATCCACATCAACACCAGGGCTATTGTTCCTGAATATGTTCATCCACATCAACACCAGGGCTATTGTTCCTGAGACTGTTCATCCACATCAACACCAGTGCTATGGTTCCTGAGCATGCTCATTCCCACCAAAACCAGGGCTATTTTTCCTGAAACTGTTCATCCACATCAACACCAGGGCTATTGTTCCCGAGACTGTTAATCCATCTCAACACCATAGCTATTACTCCAGAGACTGTTCATCCACATCAACAACAGGGCTGTTGTTCCTGAGACTGTTCATCCACATCAACACCAGGGCTATTGTTACTGAGAATGTTCATTACCATCAAAACTAGGCCTATTGTTCCTGAGACTTTTCATCCATATCAACACCAGAGCTATTGTTTGTGAGACTGTTCATCCACATCAACACCAGGGCTCTTGTTCCTGAGACTGTTCATCCACATCAACACCAGGGCTATTGTTCCTGAGACTGTTCACCCACATCAACACCAGGGCTATTGATCTTGGGACTCTTCATCCACATCAACACCAGGACTATTGCTCCTGCGACTGTTCATCCACATCAACACCAGGGCTATTGTTCCTCATACTGTTCATTCACATCAACACCATGGCTATAGTTGCTGACACGGTTCATCCACATCAATACCAGGGCTATAGCCCCTGAGACTGTTCACCCACATCAACACCAGGGCTATTGTTGCTGAGATCGTTCATCCACATCAGCACCAGGACTATTGTTCCTGAGATTGTTCATCCATATCAACACCAGAGCTTTCTTCCTGAGACTGTTCATCCACATCAACACCAGGGCTATTGTTCCTGAAACTGTTCATCCACATCAACACCAGGGCTTTTGTTGCTGAGACTTTATATCCAGTTCAACACCAGGGCTACTGTTCCTGACACTGTTCTTCCACTTCAGCAATAGGACTATAGTTCCTGAAACAACTCATCCACATCAACACCAGGACTATTGTTCCTGAGACTGTTCATCCACATCAACGCCAGGGCTATTGTTTCTGAGATTGTTCATCCACATCAACACCAGGGCTATTGCTCCTGAGATTGTTCATCAACATTAACACCAGGGCTATTGTTCCTGAGATTGTTCATTCACATCAACACCAGGGCTATTGTTCCTGAGACTGTTCATCCACAACAACACCAGGGCTATTGTTCCTGAGAATGTTCATCCACAACAACACCAGGGCAATTGTTACTGAGAATGTTCATTACCATCAAAACTAGGCCAATTATTCCTGAGACTGTTCATCCACATCTACACCAGGGCTATTGTTCCTGAGACTGATCATTCCCATCAACACCAGGGCTATTGTTCCTGAGAATGTTCATCCATATCAACACCAGGGCTATTGTTCCTGAGAATGTTCATCCACATCAACACCAGGGCTATTGTTCCTGATGCTGATCACCAACATCTACACCAGGGCTATTGATCTTGGGACTCTTCATCCACATCAACACCAGGGCTACTGTTCCTTTGTATGTTTATCCACATCAACACCAGGGCTATTGTTTCTGAGAATGTTCATCCACATCAACACCAGGGCTATTGTTCCTGATGCTGATCACCAACATCTACACCAGGGCTATTGATCTTGGGACTCTTCATCCACATCAACACCAGGGCTACTGTTCCTTTGTATGTTTATCCACATCAACACCAGGGCTATTGTTCCTGAGACTGTTCATCCACATCAACACCATGGCTATTGTTCCTGAACATGTTCATCCACATCAACACCAGGGCTATTGTTCCTGAGACTGTTCACCCACATCAACATCATGCCTATCGTTCCTGAGACTGTTCATCCACATCAACACCAGGGCTATGGTTCCTGAGACTGTTCATCCACATCAACACCAGGGCTATTGTTCCTGTGTCTGTTCATTCCCAACAACACCAGGACTATTGTTCCCAAGACTGTTAATCCATATGAACAATAGAGCTATTGCTCCAGGGACTGTTCATCCACAGCAACAACAGGGCTGTTGTTCCTGAGACTGTTCATCCACATCAACACCAGGGCTATTGTTCCTGATACTGATCACCAACATCTACACCAGGGCTATTGATCTTGGGACTCTTCATCCACATCAACACCAGGGCTACTGTTCCTTTGTATGTTTATCCACATCAACACCAGGGCTATTGTTCCTGAGACTGTTCATCCACATCAACACCATGGCTATTGTTCCTGAACATGTTCATCCACATCAACACCAGGGCTATTGTTCCTGAGACTGTTCACCCACATCAACATCATGCCTATCGTTCCTGAGACTGTTCATCCACATCAACACCAGGGCTATGGTTCCTGAGACTGTTCATCCACATCAACACTAGGGCTATTGTTCCTGTGTCTGTTCATTCCCATCAACACCAGGACTATTGTTCCCAAGACTGTTAATCCATATCAACAATAGAGCTATTGCTCCAGGGACTGTTCATCCACAGCAACAACAGGGCTGTTGTTCCTGAGACTGTTCATCCACATCTACACCAGGGCTATTGTTCCTGAGACTGATCATTCCCTTCAACACCAGAGCTATTGTTCCAGAGAATGTTCATCCATATCAACACCAGGGCTATTGTTCCTGCGACTGTTCATCCACAGCAACAACTGGGCTATTGTTCCTGAAATTCTTCATCCACATCAACACCAGGACTATTGCTCCTGCGACTGTTCATCCACAGCAACAACTGGGCTATTGTTCCTGAAATTCTTCATCGACATCAACACCAGGCCTACTGTTCCTGAGACTGTTCACCCACATCAACACCAGGGCTATTGTTGCTGAATCTGTTCATCCACATCAACACCAGGGCTATAGTTCCTGATACTGTTCATCCACATCAACACCAGGACTACTGTTCCTGAGACTGTACATCCACATCAGCACCAGGACTACTGTTCCTGAGACTGTTCATCCACATCAGCACAAGGACTATAGTTCCTGAGACAGTTCATCCACATCAACACCAGATCTTTGTTCCTGAGACTGTTCATCCACATCAACACCAGGACTACTGTTCCTGAGACTGTACATCCACATCAGCACCAGGACTACTGTTCCTGAGACTGTTCATCCACATCAACACCAGGACTATTGTTCCTGAGCCTGTTCATCCACATCAGCACAAGGACTATAGTTCCTGAGACAGTTCATCCACATCAACACCAGATCTTTGTTCCTGACACTGTTCATTCACCTCAACGCCAGAGCTATTGTTCCTGAGATTGGTCATCAACATCAACACCAGGGCTTTTGTTCCTCACACTGTTCATCAACATCAATAACAGTCATATTGTTCCTGCGACTGTTCGTCCACATCAGCACCAGGGCTATTGTTGCTGAGACAGTTCATCCACATCAACACCAGGTCGATTGTTCCTGAGACTGTTCATCCACATCAACACCCGGGCTAATGTTCCTGAGATTGTTCATCCAGATCAACACCAGGTCTATTGTTCCTGAGACTGTTCATCCACATCAACACCCGGGCTATTGTTCCTTAGACTGTTCATCCATATCTACACCAGGGCTATTTTTCTTAAAAATGTTCATCCACATCAACACCAGGCCTATCGTTCCTGAGACTGTTCATCCACATCAACACCATGGCTATTGTTCCTGTAAATGTTCATCCACATCAACACCAGGGTTATTGTTCCTGAGACTGTTCATCCACATCAACACCAGGGCTATTGTTCCAGAGACTGTTCATCCACATCAACACCAGGCCTATCGTTCCTGAGACTGTTCACCCACATCAAAACCAGACCTATCGTTCCTGAGACTGTTCATCCACATCAACACAAGGACTACTGTTCCTGAGACTGTTCATCCACATCAACACCAGTGCTATGGTTCCTGAGAATGTTCATTCCCATCAAAACCAGGGCTATTGTTCCTGAGAATGTTCACCCACATCAACACCAGGGCTATTGATCTTGGGACTCTTCATCCACATCAACACCAGGACTATTGCTCCTGCGACTGTTCATCCACATCACCACCAGGGATATTGTTCCTCACACTGTTCAGCCAATTCAACACCAGGGCTATTGTTACTGAGACTGTTCATTCACATCAACACCAGGGCTATATTTGCTGACACGGTTCATCCAAATCAACACCAGGGCTATTGTTCCTGAGACTGTTCAGCCACATCAACACCAGGGCTATTGTTCCTGAGACTGTTCATCCATATCAACACCAGGGCTATTGTTCCTCACACTGTTCTTCCACATCAACACCAGGACTATTGTTCCTGAGACTGTTCATCCATATCAACACCAGAGCTTTCTTCCTGAGACTGTTCATCCACATCAACACCAGGACTATTGTTCCTGAGACTGTTCATCCATATCAACACCAGGGCTATTGTTGCTGAGACTTTATATCCAGATCAACACCAGGGCTACTGTTCCTGACACTGTTCTTCCACTTCAGCAATAGGACTATAGTTCCTGACACCGTTCATCCATTCTGCACCAGTACTTTTGTTCCTGAGACTGTTCATCCACATCAACGTCAGGGCTATTGTTCCTGAGACTGTTCACCCACATCAACACCAGACCTATCGTTCCTGAGACTGTTCATCCACATCAACACCATGGCTATTGTTCCTGAGACTGTTCATCCACATCAACACCAGTGCTATGGTTCCTGAGAATGTTCATTCCCATCAAAACCAGGGTTATTGTTCCTGAGTCTGTTCAATCCCATCAACACAATGGCTATTGTTCCTGAGACTGTTCATCCACATCAACAACAGGGCTGTTGTTCCTGAGACTGTTCATCCACATCAACACCAGGGCTATTGTTACTGAGAATGTTCATTGCCATCAAAACTAGCCCTATTGTTCCTGAGACTGTTCATCTTCATCAGCACCAGGGCTATTGTTCCTGAGTCTGTTAATCCATCTCAACACCAGTGCTATTACTCCAGAGACTGTTCACCCACATCAACATCAGGGCTATTGATCTTGGGACTCTTCATCCACATCAACACCAGGACTATTGTTCCTCACAATGTTCAGCCAATTCAACATCAGGGCTGTTGTTACTGAGACTGTTCATTCACATCAACACCAGGGCTATATTTGCTGACACGGTTCATCCACATCAACACCAGGACTATTTTTCCTGAGACTGTACATCCACATCAACACCAGGGCTATTGTTCCTCACACTGTTCTTCCACATCAGCACCAGGACTATTGTTCCTGAGATTGTTCATCCATATCAACACCAGGACTATTGTTCCTGAGACTGTTCATCCATATCAACACCAGGGCTATTGTTGCTGTGACTTTATATCCAGATCAACACCAGGGCTACTGTTCCTGACACTGTTCTTCCACTTCAGCAATAGGACTATAGTTCCTGAGACTGTTCATCCACATCAACACCAGGACTATTGTTCCTGAGACGGTTCATCCACATCAACACCAGGACTATTTTTCCTGAGACTGTACATCCACATCAACACCAGGGCTATTGTTCCTGAGACTCTACATCCACATCAACACCAGGGCTATTGTTCCTGAGACTGTTCATCCACATCAACACCAGGGCAATTTTTCCTGAGACTGTACATCCACATCAACACCAGGGCTATTGTTCCTGAGACTCTACATCCACATCAACACCAGGGCTATTGTTCCTGAGACTGTTCATCCACATCAACACCAGGGCTATTGTTCCTGAGACTGTTCATCCACAACAACACCAGGGCTCTTGTTCCTGAGATTGTTCATCCACATCAACACCAGGGCTATTGTTCCTGAGATTGTTCATCCACATCAACACCAGGGCTATTGTTCCTGTGTCTGTTCATTCCCAACAACACCAGGACTATTGTTCCCAAGACTGTTAATCCATATGAACAATAGAGCTATTGCTCCAGGGACTGTTCATCCACAGCAACAACAGGGCTGTTGTTCCTGAGACTGTTCAGCCACATCAGCACCAGGGCTATTGTTCCTGAGACTGTTCATCCACATCAATAGTAGAGCCATTGCTCCTGAAATTGTTCATCCACATCAACATCAGGTTATTGTTCCTCACACTGTTCATCCACATCAGCACCCGGACAAATGTTCCTGAGACTATTCATCCACATCAACACCAGGGCTATTGTTCCTGAGACTGTTTGTCCATATCAACAGTAGGGCTTTTGTGCCTGAGACTGTTCATCTCCATCAACACCAGTGCTATTGTCCCTGAGACAGTTCATCGACATCAACACCAGGGCTATTGTTCCTGAGACTGTTCATCCACATCAACACCAGAGCTTTGTTACTGAGGCTCTTCATCCTCATCAACACCAGGGCTATTGTTCCGGATAATGTTCATGTACATCAACACCAGGGCTATTGTTCCTGAGACTGTTTATCCATATCAACAGCAGGGCTATTGTTCCTGAGACTGTTTGTCCATATCAACAGCAGGGCTATTGTTCCTGAGACTGTTCATCCACATCAACACCAGGGCTGTTGCCCCTGTGATTGTTCATCCACGTCAACACCAGGACTATTGTTCCTGAGACTATTCATCCACATCTACACCATGGCTATTGTTCATGAGACTGTTGATCCACATCAACAACAGGGCTATTGTTTGTGAGACTGTTCATCCACATCAACACCAGGGCTTTTTTACTGAGGCTCTTCATCCACATCAACACCAGGGCTATTGTTCCTGAGACTCTTCATCCACATCTGCACCATGGCTATTGTCCCTGAGACAGTTCATCCACATCAACACCAGCGCGTTGTTACTGAGGCTCTTCATCTGCATCATCACCAGGGCTATTGTTCCGGATAATGTTCATCGACTTCAACACCAGGGCTATTGTTCCTGAGACTGTTTATCCATATCAACAGCAGGGCTATTGTTCCTTAGACTGTTCATCCACATCAACACCAGGGCTATTGTTCTTGAGACTATTCATCCACATCATAACCTGGGCTAATGTTCCTGAGACTGTTTATCCATATCAACAGCAGGGCTATTGTGCCTGAGACTGTTCGTCTACATCAACACCAGTGCTTTTGTCCCTGAGACAGTTCATCCACATCAGCACCAGGGCTATTGTTCCTGAGACTATTCATCCACATCAACACCAGGGCTATTGTTCCTGAGACTGTTTATCCATATCAAAAGCAGGGCTATTGTTCCTGAGACTGTTCATCCCATCAACACCAGGGCTGTTGTTCCTGAGACTGTTCATCCACATCAACATCAGGGCTGTTGTTCCTGAGAATGATCATCCACATCAACACCAGGACTATTGTTCCTGAGACTGTTCATCCACATCAACACCAGGGCTGTTTTTCCTGAGACTGTTCATCCACATCAAAACCAGGACTATTTTTCTTGAGACTGTTCATCCACATCAACAACAGGGCTATTGTTCCTGAGACTGTTTATCCATAGAAACACTTGAGCTCATAACAAAAAAGTTGCAAATCATGTTACGAAGTAATTTCTAAGGAATATAACTTTACTTTGCTTTCCATATCCTCTAATGACTCTATTGTATTGCATACATGCCAAAAAATTTCATTAAATCAGTTTGTTCTCTGGACTGTAACTAATATCCCTGCTCTCATTTCCCAGAGGATTGCCCCCGTGGTGGTTGGTATTTGCTATTAATAAGGGCTCCTCTGAAGAATTCTCCACATTGGTGTTTCACCTGCGAAATGGGTTACCCTGTAATTTACCAGATCGAACTCACTTACTACCCGATTCTTGCAGCCATCAGTATTCCTGGTAAGACAGTCAAATAGCACAGTAAAATTTAATATCAATATGTGGCTCTTCATGTTATATTTTGCCTGTTTGATAGCATCTGTTAAGTGGAAAGTAACTCTCCTGATTTCTTGATAAGATTGAATCTTGAATTAAAGTTATATTGCTGCTTGAATTTTTAACATAGAAAATGCTAAAATATCAATTCCGTTTAATGCTTCCTCTAGAAACTTTTCTGGAGTCGATATGAAAATCAGATCAGAAATAAATTAGCAATTTTAAAAGTGCTGATGTTGTTCGTGAGTTGAATGTGTTTCCAAGGATTCTAACAGTTATTGTACTTTAATTTTATTTCATGTTGACATATCCTGTAACTGCAGAATTTCTCTTGTTTGCATGGATTTGAATTCAGCTTTGATTGTGTTTCTCAATGGAAGTTGAAGAGAACTCCTGGTGATTCCTGTTGCAGGAGCATAATCCAATCCACGAGAATTATCCATTCTGCACTTTTCCTGGCCAATGTTTAAAAAGAAGAGGAGAGTTCACAGTCAGTGATGTCCAAACTATAACCGAACAGGGTGAGATTGGGCTCTCAATGTTGTACAGACCATAACCCAACAGGGGGAGAATGCACTCTCTAGAATAATATAAACAAAATACTGTGGATCCTGGAAATCTGAAATAAAAGCAGAAAGTTCGGAAAATACTCAGCAGGTTTGGCAGCCTCTGTGGAGAGAGAAACAGATTTAATGTTTTCAGTCTGGCAGGCTGTAGTGTGCCTAATCCAGAAATGAGATGCTGTTCCTCCAGCTGGCATTGATGTTCACTGGAACACTGCAGCAAGCCCAGAGCTGATATGTGAGCATGAGGGCAGGGGGCAGTGTTGAAATGGCAAGCAACCAGAATCTCGAAGTCATGCTTTTGGACTGAGTGGATGTGTTCTGCAAAGTGATCACCCTATCTGTGTTTGGTCTCCCCATTGTAGAGGAGACCACATTTTGAGCAGTGAATACAATATACGAAACTGAATGACGTATAAGTAAATCACTGCTTCACCTTAAAGGAGTGTTTGGGTCCTGGGATAGTGAGGAGAGAGAAGGGAAAATGGTAGGTATTACACCTCCTGCGTTTGCATGAGAAGGTGCTGTGGGAAGGGGACAAGGTGGTGGGGATAATTGAGGAGTGGACCAGGGTGTTGCGGAGGGAATGATCCCATCGGAATGTTGACAGGGGAGGGGAGTGGAAAATGCGTTTGTTAGTGACATCTCGCTGGACGTGGCAGAAATGGCTGAGGATGATCCTTTGGATGTGGAGGCAGGTGGGGTGGAATGTGAGGACAAAGGGATCCGTGTGGCAGTTCTGGGAGGAAGGGGAAGTGGTGAGGGTAGAGGTGTGGTAAATAGGCTGAACACGGTCAAGAGCCCTGTCAACCACAGTTGGGGAAATTCCTCGGTTGAGGAAACAGGAAGACATATCGGAAGCGCAGTTGTGGAAGGTTGCATCATCAGAGCAGATGCGTTGGAGATGGAGAAACTGGGAGAATGGAATATAGTCCTTACAGGAGGCAGGGTGTGAAGAAGTGCAGTCAAGGTAGCTATGAGAATCGGTGGGCTTATAATGATTATTAGTGGACAGCCTAGAGATGGAGACAGAGAATTTAAGGAAGGAAAGGGAAGTGTCGGAGGTGGACTATGTAAAGGTTAGTGAAGGGGTAAATTGGAAGCAAAGTTGATAAAGTTTTCTATTTCGGGGCGGGAGCAGGAAACGGCACTAATACAGTCATCAACTGCCTCCGCATCCAAAGGATCATCCTCTGCCATTTCCACCACGTCCAGCGTGATGCCACCACCAAATGCAAATTGCCCTCCCCCTAATGGCAGCATTTTGAAGGGATCATTCACTCCACGATATATTGGTCCACTCTCCCACTACCCCCAACACCTCGTCCCCTTCGCACGACACCTTCCCATGTAGGTGCAACACCTGCCCTTTTACAAAGAACAAAGATAACAAAGAAAATTACAGCACAGGAACAGGCCCTTCGGCCTTCCAAGCCTGCGCCGATCCAGATCGTCTATCTAACTATACCTTCAGTCTCCTCACTATCCCAGGCCCCAGCAGATCCTTTCAGGTGAAGCAGCAATTTACTTGTACTTCTTTCAATTTAGTATACTGTATTCGCTGTTCAAAACGTGGTCTCCTCTACATTGGGGAGACCAAACGCAGATTGGGTGACTGCTTTGCAGAACACCGCCACTCAGTCCAAAAGCATGACTCGAGCTTCTGGTTGCTGGCCATTACAACACACACCCCTGCTCTCATGCCCACATATCAGTCCTGGGCTTGCTGCAGTGTTCCAGTGAACATCAATGCCAGCTCGAGGAACAGCATCTCATTTCTGGATTAGGCCTGCCAGCCTGCCAGACTGAACACTGAGTTCAATAATTTCAGAGCATGACGGGCTCCCCTTTTTATTTATTTTTATTTTTTATAGCGTATACATGTATTTGTTTATTTTATTTTAGTTTGTTTAATCAGTTTTTTTACCATGTGCCTACCCAGTGTTTTTTTATATTTTTCTTGAGGCCAGTGCTGTTCATTTTTCGGTCAATTAACATCCTCTCTGCACTAACTCTTTGTCTTCCAGCACACCATTAACATACCGTTTGTCTTTGCTCCAAGACATTCTTGTTAGTTATTCTCTGTGACCCTCTGTCCTATCAACAACTTGCCTTTTGTTATCTCTTGCCCCACCCCCACTTTATTTGCTTAAAACCTATTACATTTGTAACAATTGCCAGTTCTGATGACGGGTCCCTTACCTGAAACGTTAACTCTGCTTCTCTCTCCACAGATGCTGCCAGACCTGCTGTGTATTTCCAGCATTTCTTGCTTTTATTTCAGATTTCCAGTATCTCCAGTATTTTGTTTTTATTTTAGAATGAAAAGACAGTCCTGCTCTGAATTTGTTGAACTCAATGTTGAATCCAGAAGGCTGTCGAGTGTCCAATCTGAAGATGAGGTGCTGTTCCTCGAGCTTGCGTTGATGTTCACTGGAACACTGCTGTAGGTCAAGGACATGGAACAGGTTGATGTATTATTATAGTAAGCAATAGAAAGCTTGGGGTCATGTTTACAGAATGAGTGGAGGTGTTCTGCAAAGCAGTCACCCAAATGCATTTGGTTTCCCCAATGTAGAGGCAATCACATTGTGAATGGTGAATACAGTATAGTAAATTAAAAGAAGCACAAATAAATTGCTGCAACATATGGAAGCAGTGTTTGGGGCATTGGCTGGTGAGAAAGGCAGAGGTAAACGGGCAGGTATTACACATCCTGTGATTGCATTAAAGATGTCATCGAAAGGGGATGAGGTATTGGGGGATAGGGAGGAGTGGACCAAGGTGTCGTGGAGGGAATGATCTCTTCAGAATGCTGAGAGGGGAGGGGCGGAGAGGGGAAGATGTATTTTGTGGTGACATCATGCTGGAGATGGTGGTAATGGCAGAGGAAGATTCTTTGGATGTGAAGATGGATGGGAAGTGAGGGCAAGGGAGCCTGATCACAGTTCTGGGAGTGAGGGGAAGGGGTGTTGTCGAAGGTAATATCATCAGAACCCAACAGGGTGGAGCCAAGGTGCAGTTACTTAATTTTGGAAGCTCTCGTGTTTTGGATACCAGAATTCCGCAGAAAAATGTCAGTATTTTTACTTTTACCACAGCATATTTTTCACTATCTGAGGTCAAGAACTTATTTTGCATTTTAATTTCCCATACGTTTTGCCAGAGATTTCCCTGCTACATAAAATTACATTTAATTTGGATCTGGAAACCTTATATTTCCATACTGTCTTATTCAACTTGAAATAATTCTTCAAAAATGATTGGGGACAGTGTCGAGGTAAATTTAATGTTTTCTGTTTCTTACAGTTAACTTGGTGGCGATTGTGATTTTGTCTCGAGGAATGTGCGGTCTCTCCAAATGTATCACTCACTATCTGGTGACCATGGCAGTGGTGGATCTAATGGTGATTATCATCCATGTGATATTACACCGGATTAATATCATGCTCTTTCCAGTTAGTTTCCTGTATATAACTTCTGTGTGTACGGTGAACCTTGTCACATACACTGCAGCTTTAGACTGTTCTGTATGGTTTACTGTCACCTTCACTTTTGATCGCTTTGTAACAATTTGCTGTCAGAAGCAACAATCAAAATATAACACAGAGAAAACAGCGACTGTGGTTATCGCCATCTTGTTTGTGGTGAGCTGTCTTGTAAATATTCCCTATTACTATGCAGTTGACCCTGTATTTATAATTGACAATGTACCTTGGTATTGTCTTGCTACTGCTAATTACCTCACTTCTCTCTTGTGGAGGTCATACGAGTGTATCAACGGCATCATAAACCCTATCTTACCAATACTATTAATTCTGTTGTTTAATGCTTTGACCGTCAGACACATTATAATGGCAAATAGAATCCGCAAGTGACTCCGGAGCAAGAGTGAGAATCAGAATGATCCAGAGGTGAAGAATCGGAGGAATTCCATGATTTTACTTTTCACCATTTCGGCCAATTTCATACTGTTGTGGATGACGTGTGTTGTCTATTCGATAAACTGGCCAGTGGTAAACTTTTACTGTGCAGACAAATATTACAGTAATCCGACATATGTTGCCCAACAAGTTGGGTACATGTTGCAGCTTCTCAGTTCCTGCACAAACACTTGTATCTATGGACTGACACAAATGAAATTCAGAGAGGAGCTGAGGAATGGGGTGAAATATTTGATTACACTGAATGGGAAATTGTGTCCATAACAAATAACTAACACTGATCTGGAGCTGGATTCATAGGTTATAATTCACTTGCTTTTATATTCCTGAAATCCTTGTGGGCAGCTGAAGGACAACATGAAGTCTCATTATCTTTAACAAGACTTTGGATAATGGTGCATAATTACCAATAATATTAAAGATGAATGTTAATGTAGATAAATGGAATGGTACAACATGAAATATGCCAATGTCAATTTAACTGCTGGATGTGAGGAGTTGCAGTGACCGTCCAACATCCAAAGACATCAAATTAATTCCCCATAAAGGAGCAATAATAATAAATGGTTAATTATGCACCCTTAGAACAACCTCAGGTTAGGATGTTCTGGCAACTATTACAATTCACCATTGGATCAATTCATCTCAACTATTTGTTTTTTCAAGAATAAACTTACATGGTTAGAAAAGGTACAAATGCAGAAAAAAGTTCCACAAAAGAGGCCAGAATGGATTCAGTGTTAGAGAAACATTTCATCTTTGCTGGTTCCTTGACTCTCTCACACACTCATAGAAGATCTTGTTCTGCCCTCAGATTTCCTGTCCCAAGTCAGTTGATGGATTCTTGATTGTTTCTGCTCCACAGCTGGTTCATGCTGGACTACATGAAGCAGCCTCACTGTCCTCTATGTGGTCATTTATCCAGGGTCATCCTGGAATGCAAAGATATCCCCTTGTCTCCTCTTCACTAACAGCAAACATTATAAACGTTTTCCCTTACCTCCTCCTCCCTCACCTCCAACAACGTGTGAAAAACTCTGTGCCAACTTTGCATCGAACTTTAAAAAAAACTGTTCACCAGCTCCTGTTGAAATCAGCCTTCGATTGCCCACCAAAACAACCCTTTCTGTCCTAAACAAACTTATTTCACCAATCTCTCTCCTTTCTCGTCTCTGTCTCTATGCAAATGTGTCTTGTCCTGCAACCTTGAGCTTATTTCCACTCAAATAATAATCCCTCCTGTTCTTGGTCCTCAAAAACAAATATTAGTTGATATTTGACATGTGTCTCTATTCTCACCTTCTTCCCCATCCCTTTCAAAACCACTATTGTCAACCCTTCCGCAAAAGTCAAGGCCCAACCCCTTTGTTCTTAAAAAAAAAACTGCAATCCCATATCACACCTCTCTTTCCTCTCCAAATTCCTTCAGCATGTTGTCGCCTCCCAAAACGGTGTGCATCCTTCCGACTATATCATATTAGTCTCCCTTCAATCAGGTTTCCACCCCTGCCACAATATTCAAACTGTCCCAAACAAAGTGAAACATCACACCTTCTGTGACTGTTATTGCAACGCTCTATCCATCCAAAAGACCTCCTCAGTCTCTCTGCAATCTTTGACATGGTTGACCATGCAATTCTCCTTCAATGTCTCTGATTCATTCACCAGATAACTGGTACTGTCCTTGTGTGGTTCTACTCTTACCTGTTGACCTGTTTTTCCTTTGAGCCTCCAAGTATCTACTCCAGTGCTCCAGCTGTTCTTTCCCATTTCCATGCTGCCCTTTAAAGATATGATCAGAACATAAAGGGTCAGAATCTACATGTACACTGACAACATCTATTTCTACTTAGCCTTTACCACACTCTACCCTTTCAGTGCCAATGAGTTTCAGATTGCTTGAATGATGTACAACATTTATGATTCACAGTTTCTTCCAGTTAAACATTGGGAGGACAGGAGCCACCATCTTCATGCCCACAGCACAAACTCTGTACCTTCCATTCTCTACTGCTATCCATTGGATTCTGTCTCAGTTGGACCCATAATATGATTAACCTCAGCTCCCTGTTGGACCCCGCGATGAGCTTCAGGAACTGATATTCTCTCATCACAAAGACCACCCACTTCCATAACATCAAAGTCCTCCATTAACTACACAGTCCACGTACTGTTCAAATGTTCATCCATGCTCATGTCATCTCGAGACTCACTTTATCCAATGTGCTCCTGGTCGACATTCCACTGACAAGATTAACAAAGCTCAGCTCCACTAAAATTCTGCTGTCCACATCCGATCCCATCCAAGCTCCTCTATCCACCAAGCATATTGTTGTTGAACTACATTAGGTCCTAGGATCCCCAAACCTTGAATTTAAAGTTCAGATCCTTGTGTTTAGATCATTACTTATGATAATATATTTCCACATCATTAATATTCTCCAGCCTGACTAAATCCCACAATCCACTCACAACTCTCTTTTGCTCGAACACCCATCTTAATGCTCCATTCCTTTGCCCTACCATGCCCGGTGATACCTTCAACCATCAAAACTCCATCTCGGGATCCAAATGACAATTAAATCTAAAGCATTTATCTTCATTTCTGCCACTAGTTCATCCATTTTATAATTGATTCAGAGAAGGAGCCTTTAATTTTTTTGGACTATTATTCTTTTCATAGAGCTTATTCCCTGATGCATTGTTACCGTTAAACTCTTTGTGCTCTCCTGTCCTACTCTGCTGCCTGTGGTCAAATCACTACACTGCTCTGGTTCCTGATAATTTTCTATTTAGTTTGATAAATCTCCCTTCACCTGAACCCTCCCCAACTCTTTGACTTTAATGCCCAGTCCATATCCCTAGTTATACAATTCATCAGGACAATAATCCCAGCCTGGTTTAAGTGGAATCCATACCAATGGAACAGCTCCCTGTTTTCCCAGTGCCCCATAAATTGAAGCCCCTCCTTTCCACACCACACATTGAGCCACACATTTAATTCTCTAATCTTCTTGACCCTATTCCAATTGGTCCGTGACCCAACCAACAATCAGGAATTATTATGTTTGAGCTTCTACATTTTAATTCGGACCCTAACTTCTCAAACACTCTCAGTACAACATCATTCCTGTTTCTATATATTTTCTATATTCCTATATGGACCATGACTGCTGGATCCTCCCCCATTTACTCCAAATTCGTATCCAGCTGTGATGAGGTGTCTTTCATCTTGACAATGGGAAGACACACAACCTTTGGAATTCCAGGTCATGGATAAAAGTATCCATCCCCTGATTATACTGTCCCCTATCATTGTCACATTCTGTTTCACTGCCCCACTTGAATGGCTTCCTTTATCAAGGTGCTATGTTCAGTTTGCTCATCCACCCTGCAGTCCTTCTTCTCATCCACACTGGTAGGAAGTATCTCATGCCTGTTGGTCAAAGTCAAGTGCCAAGGCTCCTCCATCACTAAATGCTGGATCTTCAGCCCCACCTGACTCACAGTCACATCCTCCTTTCCCTGACCATTGACCATCTCTGAACTTGTAATAAACCTAAGAGGCATGAGTGCCTCCTGGAACATCGTGTCCAGGTAACTCTCCCCCTCTCTGAGGGTGCACAATGTATGCAGCTCGGACTCCACCTCAACAACTCGGAGACAAAGTTACTCGAGCTGTAGACACTTAACCACAGATCTGCTTGTCCAGCATCACAATGCTCTACACAAGCTCCCACGTGTTGCAGTTATGGCACATCTGCTCTGCCATGTCTGTCTATCCTTATTTATTTATTTGATTATTTAACTGGTTACTAATTTAGTAAAGTAATAACAAGTTACAGTCTTGGACAGTTACAGACTTGGAACACTAGTGAAGTTTCTGACTGATAACGGAGGGGAATTTGCCAGTGACGTGTTCAGAGACATGTGTGAAGATGTCAATATCATGAGCATGAATATCACAGCTGAAAGTCCTTTCAGTAATGCACTCTGTGAAAGGAATCAGGTGGTGATTACTGAAGTATTGCAAAAAAATAAATAAATAACTGATGACACACTGCAATAATAAAAGCAAAATAATGCAGATGCTGGAAATCTGAAATAAAAAGAATTAGTGCTGGGAAATACTCAGCAGATCTGGCAGCATTTGTGGAGAGAGAAGCAAAATTAATGTTTCAGGTCAGTGACCACACTGCCAGTTGACATCCACCCAGGAATGGGCGGTTCACACAAAGAATTCACTCCAGATAGTTCAAGGCTATCGTCCCTATTAATTAGTTTATGTGTGATACCCCAAATCGCATTTTGTTCTGTGCAATAGTCCTCCTGTGCCAGAAGCTACCATAATCAGTTCCATTTCACTGCATAACTGACTAATTGAAAATTCGAAGAGCACTGAACCATCGTTTAAGACCAACTGATACATACCTCAAATCGGGAGATGAAGTATCCGATAAATCAGAGAGTCATACATAACGAAACGACCCAGGGAAGGCAATATGTGGTGTAGGGAAGACATTAATGAGCAAAAATGATCAATCAAACTGTTAGGTTTCTTTCATCAGGATTAGTCAACATTCATTACAAAATCTCAGACTCTGACCGACCAATAGAAGTAAACGAGGTAACATGTACCACAGATGCTCATGTGTTTAGTAATAAAGGTTATGAGGAACAGAATGGGGTAGATCAAGGGCAGGTAGTGGTAATTGGATAGTCATGACAGGGCTATCACACCCCAGACCAATTACCCAGACTGGATACTGGGGTGACATAAATTCCAGAGTGTTCCTGTGATTTGAGTTGTGCGGTGTTACTGGCAAGTTGAAATATTAGTTGAATGTTCAGGATCACGGTGAATAAATGAGGTCCATGGACTGGCAGAATGGGTTCCTGAGAGTGTTGTGCACATACGCACAGTTTAAGTACTGGTAGTGTGACCAGAAATGATCCTTTTGAGAGAAAGAGCCGCCAATAGATTATTTTTTATTCTTTCATGGGATGTGGGTGTCGTTGGCAAGGCCAGCATTTGTTTCCCATCCCTAATTGACCTTGAGAAGGTCATGTTCAGCTACCGTCTTGAACTGCTGCAGTTCATCTGGTGCAGGTACACCCACTGCTGTTGAAGAGGGAGATATGGCAGTAGTAGTCCAGGCAGACATAACAGTGGAAGTAGAGTCCATAGCTTGAATAAATTAAACAATGTAATAAAGCCAACAGAGAACAGAACTAGAAGCAGAATTCTTCATGACTGTAAAGTTTTGCTGGCTGCCAATTAACTTGAGGAGTAACCAATAGGAGAGGCAAAACAAAGGGAGTGGAATAGTTGGAGAGAGATTAGAGCTTATTCTGAGTTAAGAGATAATGTTAAACAAGCATTGTGACATAGATTGGTGTCATGCAGACCCCATTTGCCAAGAATGAAAAATATTAATTTCGCCACCAGAACATTGATTTTAAAAACTGTCGTTGGGAACCAAGAACTGGCTTTAAAATATACATATATATGTTTAGCTGGGGAGTCACATTCAATCCACAATAGACCTTTAACCAACAGATATTGTGTACAGAGCATCCATTCCAGAATCTGCTAGAACAAGACACAAGGGCCAGGATTGGTCAGACCAGTTTCATCACGTGACTAACTGTCTGTTGCAGAATTTGACCTGGCCACAAAGCTTGGAACGGGGGCAGAAAGCACTTTGCTCCTGGACTGAGAACATCTCTCCCCTGTCTGCTCCCATCACTTTCTCACAGAACTGCATCTTGTGAAGACACGTGGATCTCAAAGGGAGAAAAGTCTTCTATGTGAACAAGGTTTAAGAAGAATATTGGGCCCCAATGAAAAGTAAAAGATGTCCACTATCAAAGATTCTACACTGAGCTTGAAACACAGAAAAAAATCACAAGAAACCCCCTTTAGAGACTGCATCAACCCTTTCACCTTATACGTTATTCTCTTCTCTGTCCCCATCTGCATATGTACATCACGTGTGCACGCTATCGTGGGCGCATCATATATCCGTAGGCATAGTTAGAGTTAAGTAAGTTTAATAAAATTTCACTTTTCTTCTTTAAACCTGAGAAAACCTGTTGTTTGATTTCTTTGCCTTATAATTGGAAAGGAATAATCAAGGATTTATCAAAGGGGAACTAACAATACATTGTGTTTAAAAATCAAACTCTGTTACAATAAGATGAGGTGAAGACAGTAAAATACCCCTCGACGCCTTTCTCACCAGGTCATCACAAAAAAATTGGGTGCTGGCGTCCAGAGGCGACCCACAGAAAAACGAGAGTAAATGGAAGTGGGAAGGCAAATCAGTCCGCATCAAATAGATTAAATTTCAATACAGGTTTTCTGGTGTTTGTGTATGATTGAAAACTGACATGTCTGCAACTGAAGCTAGTAGTTCTCAAAGCCAGGGTAAAATAACTTGGGATAAGTTAAAAACACTGTTTATGGAGGAGTTGAGGACAATGTCTGAGCAGTGTGGGATCACTGAACGTCGCAAGGCCAGAAAGTCTGAACTAATAAGATTAGTGACCAACCATTTTTCTCTTGAATCTGAAGAAGCAGAAGCAATGTTAGAAGTAGACCCAGACAGGGTACTGCTAGCAAAGATATAACTGAAACAAAGGAAACCTAAATTAGAGCCGAAAGAGAGAGAGAGAGGCAGGAGAGGGAGAAAGAAAGAATATTCCAGAGAGAATATGAAGAGAAAGAGTTGAAGCGGCTTGAGTTAACTAGGGGGTGACAGAGTAACCCAGTGAAAGCTGGCCAATATGGAGGAGTATAATTCTGGGCAAGGTACAAAATGTTAGAACTAGCCAAATTAATTCCACAATTCAATGAGGACAAAATGGACTCATTTTTGCCTTTTGAGAAACTGGCCAGACAGCTCAAAATGGCCAACTGAGAGCTGGTCTCATTTATTGCAAAGCAAATCAACAGGAAAGGAACATAAGGTTTATTTCTTGTTGTCAGATGAGAGTTCATCAAATGATGAACTGACCAAAAATACTATCCTCGGGGCATATGGAATTGTACGTGAAGTCTATCGCCAAAAGTTTAGAACCACTAAGAAGCAATCCAATCAAACTTATCTGGAGTTTGAAAGAAGTAAGTGGCTGAGAACCCATAAAAAACAGCACAGCTGTGAGACTCTCAGATTGTAATTCTGTTCGAGGGATTTAAAAACTCTCTCCCATTCTCAATAAAGTCTCTTGTGGAGGAGCAGCAGGTTTAGAGAACCCGGCAAGCGGCCGTTTTAGCCAAACATTTTGCTTTATCAGTCGGTTTCCCATGGGAGAACCTTTCCCAGTCACCCCCACAAATCCGAAAAGGACAAAGGGTGGGAAGGTGATAGAAGCCCAGGAAGTCCTGGAGAGAAAGGAAAGCAGGATACACATGGGGCACTCCTCCCGCCAAAAAGAAAGGTGCTGTGACAAGAGAGAGACCCGGAGATCTGTCTGCTTCCATTGTAATAAAGCAGGGCATTTGAAAGCTAACTGCTGGAAACTAAAAGGAAACCCGATAAGGTTGATCAGGGCAAACCCGCTCAGTGACGAAGGGACCCTGAGGGAAAGCACAGCAGAACAAGCTGTGGCTTTAACAGCAGGAATAGTGCAACCCAGGAAGCTTACAGCTGCAACAGCATGAAATGTTAATAGCATTCCTGAAGGTTATCATGGTTTTGTGTTTGAAGTGAAAATAACCTCATATCGCTCAAGTGGTACAAGCAATCCCACAGTAATTCTCAGAGACACAGGGGTCACCAGATACTTTTTACTGGGAAAAGGCATGACCTTTCCCCCAGAGAGTGCAGTGAACACCAGAATGGTGTTGAATGGTATTGGAAGGCAGTTTATGCCTATACCTGTACACCAGGTGCACCTGGAGTGCGACCTATTTTCAGGACCAGTGACTGTAGGGATTGTCCCTTGTTTGCCTGTGGACAGTGTTGACCTGCTCCTAGATAATTATCTGACGGGGATGAAGGTGTTAGTCCCACGCAGTAGTGAAAGAAAGGCTGCAAGAGGTCCGAGAGACAGGGCAGTGGAGAGAGACAGTCCCCTGCATTTTCCCTGAATGTATAATGGATCAGGCATTGATCAAACCATGTCCTCCAGAGGAGACTGAATTAACACTGCAGACAGATGACTCGGTCTGTCTGTCTGAGACTTTCCTTGGGAAGTTAGGAGACCCAGGGAATGAATTAAATGGATTTTCACTAGGTGAGGCTCAGCGAGCCGACCCAGTATTGAGAGAGTTAACACAGGCTGCCCAATCTGAAAGTGAAGCAGAGGGAGTCCCTGATTTCTACTATTTAAAGAATGAGGTACTGATGAGGAAATTGAGTTCTCCTCACAGAACTGAGAGCAAGGAATGGGCAGTAATTAATGAGTTTGTCGTGGAGCAGAGGTACCGGAGAGAAATATTACAAAGGGCCCATGAGGCTATAGTGGCTGTACATGCTGGAATACAAAAGATTAAAGCCTGTATAAGACAGTAGTTTGAATGGCCAACATTCCACAAAGATGTGATGGAGTGCTGCAGGAGTTGCCACATGTGCCAGGTTGAGGGGCAAACACAACCTGCAGCGACATGTGAACGCCCAAGTCCTTTGCCAATGTTTGGAGGACTCTCCAGCAGAACGCTGGTGAATTGTGAGGGACTCCCGCTGAGAAAGAAATGGGACAGGCAGGCACAAGACTGGCAAAATTTGAGAAAGAGAAGGGGAAAAAAGTGACCAAGAGGGCAGATTAAAGGAAGTCTGCAAAGAATCGCAGATGAAAACCCCTACAGTCCAGTCAGCCAACTCCAAAAATGCGAAATGTTAGACCCCACATTTACTCCGATGTAAATGCAGACTCTAGAAGCACCCCACCAGAGCTGGTAACAGCATTTACAGGAACCTGCAGAGGCAATGAAAGACCTCTCGGTGGCAGAGAATCCGTGAGGGTGATGTCTCACCGAGCTGAAATGCCACAGTAGAGTCGAGACAACTACCTGCAGAACAGAAATGTCCAGGAGAACAAAGGGGAGATTCACAAAGAATCCTCCCCCACAATCAGAGAAAAGGGAACCACTCATGCCCCGAAGTCAAAAGCCTATGCAACTCAAATACCATAAGCAGCCATGCAAATGGGCAAACTGAACAACAAATTCCCCAAAGAAACACATCCATATTGGAATGCCAAAAGGGGGAAATTAAAGCAGCACAGGCACCCAGAAAAGACAATTTTAATAAGCTTTATGATTCATGAATGAATTGAAGTGAATGAGAGAAATGCATGGTTTCTTTTCCGAAATCTCATACTTCTCTCACACCTTTTTAATGAAATGTGCATTTGTTTCAAATTGCATTTCATCCCCTTGGGTGTGGAGGGGTAATGCAGGTCCCACCTGCCAAGAATGAGGAATATTAATTTCACCGCATGAACATTGATTTTAAATCTGTTGTTGGGGAAGAAAGAACTGGCTTTAAAAAAAATCCATATTTTATCTGTAGTGACGCATTTGCCTATCAACAGACAGTACTTCAAAGGACAAAGGGACTATTCCCTGCTCCAATTTAATCCACAACAGGCCTTTGATCACCAGGTATTGTGTGTAGAGTAGACATTCCAGGATCTGCTAGAATAAGACAAATACACAACAGCCAGGATTGGTCAGACCTGTTTAGTCACATGACTAACTAGCTGTTGCAGAATTTGAACTGGCCACAGAGCTTGGAACTGAGGCAGAAATTCTTTCCTCCTGGACTGAGAACATATCTCTCCTGTTAGCTCCCATCTCATTCTCTCAGAACTGAATCTTGTGAAGACACGTGAAGCTCAAAGAGAGAAAGGTTTCCTACGTGAACAAGGTTTGAGAAGAATACTGAGCACCAACAAAAATTAAGAGTTCTTGTCAATCACCGACTCTACAGTGAGCTGGAAACCCAGAAGCAGTCACAAGAATCTCCCTTCAGAGACATCATCGACCCTTTCACCTTATATATTCTTTTTCTCTTCTCTGTCCCTATCTGCATGTGCATATCACTTGTGCATGCAAGCGTGGGCACGTCGTATATCCATAGGCATTAACTGAATGTCACACATGTCGGCCGTCCATGTCTCCGTTATAAAGACGTCTGCAAACGCGACATGAAATCCTGTGACATTGATCACAAGTCGTGGGAGTCAGTTGCCAGCATTCGCCAGAGCTGGCGGGCAGCCATAAAGACAGGGCTAAATTGTGGCGAGTCGAAGAGACTTCGTAGTTGGCAGGAAAAAAGACAGAGGCGCAAGGGGAGAGCCAACTGTGCAACAGCCCCAACAAACAAATTTCTCTGCAGCACCTGTGGAAGAGCCTGTCACTCCAGAATTGGCCTTTATAGCCACTCCAGGCGCTGCTTCACAAACCACTGACCACCTCCAGGCGCGTATCCATTGTCTCTCGAGATAAGGAGGCCCAAAAGAAAGAAACTGAATTAGAGTTAAGTAAGTTTAATAAGATTCCACTTTTCTTCTTTAAACCTGAGAAAACCTGTTTGTTTGATTTATTTGCCTTATAATTGGAAAGGAGTGAACAAGGATTCATCAAGGGGGAGCTAAAAATACAGTGTGTTTAAAAATCAAACCCTGCTACAATAAGACCGGTTTCCTCCCACATGCCAAAGACTTGCAGGTTAATAGTTAAATTGGCCATTATAAATTGCCTCTAGTATAGGTAGGTGGCAGGGAAAATAAGAACAGATGGGGATGTGGTAGGAATATGGAATGAGAAAAGGATTAGTGTAAATGGGTGGTGGATGGTCGGCACAGACTCGGTGAGCCGAATGGCCTGTTTCGGTGCTGTATCTCTAAATAAAAAAAAATAAAAGACCGGGTGAAGACAGTAAAATACCCCTTCGATACCTTTCTCACCTGGTCATAACAGTTGTTTAGTGCTGAAAAACTCCTTGTAAATTTGACTGATAAGTCGAAAGCGAGTCGAGGTGCTCAGTGTTTTGAAGAATAACTGCATAATACAGATGTTTGAATGGACACTCCCACAGCTGGAAATGTAACTTTAAAAATCCTTCAGATTTTTTGGCCACATAGTCATGGGAGTATAGGTAAGTTGACAAACACACCGTATCTCTGCACGACACTATTTTTCAGAGACAAGTGTTTCTGCAACTACCCAAAGACTCAGCACATGCAGTAAGAAAGCATTGGAGACTGAATAACTGTGTCTATGGTCAGAATGATGCCTCCACAGTTCAGTACTTTTCAGTGAGATGTGTTCAACTAGAAGCAATTCCTACAATTTATCATTGGAATCATAAAGGGAAACTTTTAGCCATCATCACGATACATGTTAATGATTTCTTCTGGGATGGTTCTGCGGAATTTGAGAAATATGTTATCAATAAAATTAGCCTGGAATTTAAAATTGTGTCAGTTTGGAGAGTTTTTAAATATATCGGTTTAGATATCAAGCAAAGTAGTTCTGGAATAACTTTAAATCAACAATCCTGTTTAGAGGGTGGTATTCCAATCATACTCGGACCTCATAGAAAGATGACTTTTTAATCTCAGGAAAAAAATGGACAATTGCGAAGCTTAATTTTTCAGTTGAATTGGTTGTTCACTCAGATTTGACCAGAAGCTACTTTTGATGTATTGGAGTTAACTACTACGATGAAATAACCTAAAGTGGAGAATGTTTAAGGGCAAATAAAACAGCAAGAAAATTAAATCCGGTTGAATGCATCCTTAGGGTCCTATTATTCGGTCACCCAGAGAACATGAAGCTGGTGATTTTTTAACAATGCTTCACATGCTAATCTTCCTGGTGGATATTCTAGTCCAGCTTGATTCATAATAAATTTGATGGGTGAGTTTTGGAAATGTCCCATAGCTTGGGAAGGTAAGAAAACAAAATGGACTTAAAAGTACTTTGTCGACTGAAACACTGGCCCTTGTGGAGAAAATGGATGAGATTCTCTTTGTTAAATATTTACGTGTTATTCTATGTGATAGGCATCCTGAAGACAGTCTACTGTTGCGACCGACTGTTCCAGTCAAAGTCCCCAATCAAAATATACGATTCTGATTGTGGTGGGAGAAATGCACTGTTAATTCAATCCGGTCTCTCCACAGATTGCCTAACATATCATTTTAAACTTTCCAAATTAAAGAAAGACTCAGCCAAATTGTGCTTTCTAATCACCCCCGAATGAGGCTTACCAAACCGGGTGTCTTAAAAACAACAAATTAACTGTCAAATTAAAAAAAAAAAATCTTAAACACTATGAAGATATAAACTACATTTTAATATAAAAAATTAGAGTCCTTGCAAATTTACAGTCCAATGTTGCTTGAAGTCCTCACAGCAGTCAGATGGGGAAATAAGGTTCTTCCACAGTAGAACAGTCTGTAGTCTTACTCCAGCATTAAGTGATGCTTCCTTCTTCAGCAATAGATTTCAACAATTAACAACTTGCCAACCTTTTCAATAGAATCAATCTGCCTTTTGAGTTTTTTGAGGGATCAAAAAAGTATCATGCATTAACTTCCTTTCCTTCAGTTCAGGTTATCAGAGATCTCCGTTTTGGCTTGACATTTAAAAAAAATTTGAGAGATAATAACCATTAAACAGACTAAAATTCTCTTCCTTCATGGTAAATGGCTGAGAGCTCTTTTTTCAGGGGCTAACATGAGTTATCCATCTTAGAACAAACTGGGTTCAGCGAAAAGCCAGTTCAAAATTGAATTGTGACAAATGTATCGCATGATGCTCAATCCAAGTGGTTGTATCCATGGCAACGAAAATGCACCTTCTTGATAAATCCGGAGACCTGTTGGTTCTGAAAGCAGTACTGATCCTTTGCAAGTCTTAATGGTACACCGAATTTTCACGGGAAAAATAAACTACAGGACCAGAACAACTCCACCAAACCCCTAGTGGAATGAAATGCCGTTCCTGGAAAACATTTCATTACGATCGGTTGAAAAAAAGAACATTTTTTTTTGCCGGAATTACAGATATACACATTTCTTTACAATAAATGTTTAGACTGTAACAACAAGGTCCAACAGAACATTTTGGCTTTACATTTTGAAAAGGTTGTTCCAATTAGCCCATTTCACATTTGCAACCATACCCTTCCAATTGTTTCATGTTTTCCTTCCAAGGATCCCTATTGTCCATCACCTCAGCCAGGTGAAATGCAGAGCAAGGATCATTGACCACTACTGGGTTCACTCATCTCTGAGAAGTTTCTCGAGTACCCCTTAACCTATGTTTCATCACGAGACACTGGTAAACCCTGCCCAGTGCAACAGAAGCTGATTTTCTCTCACCCTGGGGTTTCAAAGGAATTTGACAGTATCCCTCTGACACATCTGTCTCTTTAGGTATTGTGTAATGGGAGAGGAATAATTGAAAATCCAGCTGTGCAAGACCCCATGGGAATGAGCAATCATAAGATGATAAATTTCTTCATCAAGATGGAAAGTGGACGTAGTTGACTCTGAGACTAGGGTCTTGAATCTTAATAAACAAAAATACGATGGTATGAGGTGCGAGTTTGCTATGATGGATTGGGAAATGTTATTTAAAGGGATGACGATGGATAGGTAATGTCAAACATTCAAACAGCACATGGATGAACAGCAACAGTTCTTTATTCCTGTATGACGCAAAAGTAAAACGGGAAAGATAGCCAAACCATGGCTTACAAGGGAAATTAGAGACAGCATTAGATCCAAGGAAGAGACATACAATTCACCATTAAAAAAACAGACCTGAGGACAGGGAGCAGTATAGAATTCAGCAAAGGAGGACCAAGGAATTGATTAAGAAGGGGAAAATAGAGTACAAGAGTAAGATTGCGGGGAACATAAAAACTGACTGTAAAACATTCTATCGGTATGTGAAGAGGAAAAGATTGAAGCAGAAAAATGTAGGTCCCTTACAGTCAGAAACGGGGTAATTTATTACGGGGAATAAAGAAATGAATGACCAACTAAATGCATACTTTGGTTCTGTCTTAACAAAAGAGGACACAAATATCATACCAGAAAAGTTGAGGAACACAGGATTTAGTGAGAGGGAGGAACTGAAAGAAACCAATATTAATAGAGAAATGGTGTTGGGGAAATTGATATAACTGAAGGCCAATAAATCCCCAGGGCCTGATAATCTACCTCCCAAAGTACTGAAGGAAGTGGCCCTCGAAATAATGGATGCATTGGTGGTCACCTTCCAAGATTCTATAGACTCTGGAACAGTTCTTATAGATTGGACGGTAGGTAATGTAACAACACTATTTACAAAGAGAGGTAGTGAGAAAGCAGGGAATTATAGACAAGTTAGCATGACGTGGGTAGTGGGGAAAATTCTAGAGTCCATTATCAAAGATTTTATAGCAGAGCAATTGAAGAACAGTGGTAGAATCGGGCGGAGTCAGCATGGATTTACGAATGGGAAATCATGCTTGAAGCTTGAAAGATCTGCTAGAATTCTTTGAGGATGTAACCGGTAGAGTTGATGAAGGGGAGCCAGTGGATGTGGTTTATTTGGACTTTCAGAAGGCTTTCGACAAAGTCCTACATAAGAGATTAGTGTGTAAAATTAAGGCGCATGAGATTGGGGCACTATCTGCGATCGATAGAACATTGGTTGGCAGACAGGAGCAAAGAATAGGAATAAGCAGGTCTTTTTCTGAATGACAGGCAGTGACTAGTTGGGTACCGCCTCTAAGTATAAAAGCCTATGGTTTAATTTTCTTAGCCATTCTGCATTCGCTAATGAGATAGTGAGAGGTTCAATCTCAAAATTTCCAAGGCCTACTTCTGCCTCATCCTCACTATCCTTTTCCTTCTCCGCAGTCCCAGTTACCTGACATAACTGTACTGGCTTATCCTCCGCCCTGTGGTAATATGGTTTGAGCATATTAATGTGACACAACCTGTTCTCCTTCCAGCAATCAGGGGTGTCAATCAATCAATCTACCTTACCCACTCTTTTGATCACTCTATATGGGCCACTGAACCACTGTGAAATTAACAACACTAATACTTCATATCCTGGTTTTATGGTAGGTTGTGGTTTTCCCACCATTTGACAGGTATGGCATGCCTACAACATTGCCTCACATTCTTCATAATACCTGTCCAGTAATAATGTTTGATTATGTGTGATTTGGTCTTCTGAACGATCCCAGATATTAAGTCACTCTCCAGGCATCCTTTATACAAAGGAACGAGTATTTTTTTCCTTAAATACTGTGATCCAAATTAATGAATTAAATAGAATAGAGATGACTGGACAGGCGATATGTTGCAGCTGCAATATGTGGGAGCTGATGGACGCTGGTGCGATCCACAGTGACCACATTTGCAGCAACTGTTGGCTGCTCGAGGAACTTCACCTCAGAGTTGATGAGCTGGAGTCCGAGCTGCACACACTGTGACACATCAGGGAAGGGGAGAGGTACCTGGACACTGTGTTTCAGGAGACAGTCACACCCCTTAGATTAATTACATCCAATCTGGACCGTGGTCAGGGACAGGAGGGTGTGACTGTGGGTGAGGCAGGTATGGGGATCCAGAATTTAGCTTTGGAGGAGCCTCAGCCACTGCCCTTATTCAATAGGTACATGATTCTTGCTCCCGGTGTGGACGAGGGCACAGACTGCAGGGAGGATGACCAAACTGAACACAGCACTGTGGTTCAGAGCGCCATTCAAGTGGGGGGTGAAAAGAGAAATGTAGTTGTAATTGGGGATAGCATAGTTAGGGGAATGGATACTGTTCTCTGCAGCAAAGATAGAAAGTCCCGAAGGCTAAGTTTCCTACCTGGTGCCAAGGTTCAAGAACATCTCTTCTGGGCTGGAGAGGAATGTGGAGTGGGAGGGAACAGATCCAGTTGTCGTGGTCCACGTAGGTACCAACGACATAGGTCGGACTAGGAAAGAGGTTCTGCTGAGGGACTATGAGCAGCTCGGGGACAAATTAAAAAGCAGAACCAGAAAGATAATAATGTCCGGATTACTACCTGAGCCATGTGCAAATTGGCATAGGGTAAATAAGATTTGAGAGGTAAATGTGTGGCTCAAAGATTGGTGTGGGAGAAATGGGTTCCGATTCAGGGGACACTGGCACCAGTACTGGGGAAAGAGAACGTTCCATTGGGATGGGCTTCACTTGAACCATGCTGGGACCAGTGTGCTGGCGATTTGTATAACGAGGGTTGTAGATAAGGCTTTAAACAAAATAATGGGGGGGAGGGTTTAATTGACGGGAAGTCTAAAAAAGTCGTAGAGTAACGAGAGCGCAGAGGTGCAGGGTAGGGAAGGAGCATACATTAGTCAGAGAGTGACAGGAAGGGGCAGAGAATACAAGCACAAGAGTACAGCAGAAACGAGAACCAGAGTAGGTAAAAATGGTAAGAAGTCGAAGCTTAAGGCTCTATCTGAATGCACGTAGCATTTGTAACAAGATAGATGAGCTGACGGCACAAATTGAAATAAATGAATATGATTTTATAGCTATCACTGAGACGTGGTTGCAGGATGACCAGGACTGGAATGTTAATGTTCAAGGATATTCAACGTTCCAAAAGAATAGGCAGAAAGGAAAAGGAGGTGGGGTAGCTGTGTTATTAAAGGAAGGGATGAGTTGTGAGTAATGTTATAGGTGTAATAGATCGTGATGTGGAATCAGTTTGGGGGTAAATAAGGAATAGCAAGGGAAAGAAATCACGCGTGGCAGTGGTCAAGAGGCCCCCAAAGAGTAGCCCCGCTGCAGGACAAGGTACAAATCAGGAAATAATGGAGGTGTTTAAGAAGGCCACTGCAATTTTCATGGGTGATTTTAATCTTCATACAGACTGGACAAATCAAATTGACAAGGGTAGCATGGAAGACAAATTTGTAGAGTGCCTCTAGGACTGTTACTTCGAGCAATATGTTACAGAACCTACCAGGGAACAGGCATTGAGATTTGGTATTGTGTAATGAGGTAGGATTAATAAGATATCTAATAGTTCAGGATCCTTTAGGGAGAAGCGATCATAACGTGGTAGAATTTCAAATTCAGTTTGAGGGTGAGCAACTTGGGTCTCAAACCAGTGTCTTCAACTTAAACAAGGGCAATTACAGAGGTATGAAGAAAGAGTTGTGTCAAGCGGGCTGGGTAAATAGACTACAGGGGAAGTCAGTGGATGAGCAGTGGCTGACTTTTAAGCAGATATTTCAAAACATGCAGCAAACATTTATTCCAGTCAGAAGGAAGGACTCGAAGAGAACGATGACTCACCCGTGGATAGCAAAGAAATAATCAAAAACAAAGGCGTTCAATGTGGCGAAAACGAGAGGTAGGTCAGAGGATTGGGAAGTTTTTAGAAACCAGCAGCGGATGACTAAAAATCTAATAAAGAGGGAGAAAATTGATTATGAGAGTAAATTGGCAAGAAATATGAAAACAAACAGTAAGAGATTCTGCGGGTATATTAAAAGGAAGAGATTAGCTCAAGTAAGTGAGGGACTCTTAGATGATGAGGATGGGGAATTAATAACAGGAAACAGGGAAATGGCAGATAATTTAAACCAATATTTTGCATCAGCCTTCATGGTTGAGGAGACTATAAACATCCCAACAATAATAGATGAGCAAGGTGTAAATAAATGGAGGGAGGCAGAAAGCAGGAAACTACAGACCAGTTAGCTTAACATCAGTCATTGGGAAAATGCTTCAGTTGATTATTAAGGAAGAAATAGCAGGACATTTAGAACAACATAATGGAATCAAATAGAGTCAAAATGGTTTTATGAAAGGAAAATCATGTTTAACAAATTTGTTAGATTTCTTTGAGGGTATAACAAGCAGAGTGGATAAAGGTGAACCAGTAGATATTGTGTATTTAGATTTTCAGAAGGCGGTTGACAAGGTGCCACATAAAAGGTTATTGCATAAAATTGGAGCTCAGGGTATTGGGGGTGATGTGTTGGCATGGATTGAGGATTGGCTAACACACAGAAGAGAGAGAGTTGGGAGCAATGTGTCTTTTTCAGATTGGAACGCCGTAACTAGTGGGGTGCCACAAGGATCGGTCCTAGGGCCTCAGCTATTTACTATTTACATTACTGACTTAGCGGAAGGGACAGAGTGTAATGTATCCAAGTTTGCTGACGATACAAAAATAGGTGGGAAGGCATGTAATGATGAGGCATGATAATGTCTCTGCCGGTCGGATCATCGAACAACAGAGTTAAAAGGATTGGTGACAGAGGTGTTATGATGTTGTTGATATAAATGCATGCCCTCCACAAGTGGCAGGTGAGATAATTAGCTGTAGGAACACAACACCAAGGCACGTTGTCAATTATAAATACATGAGTAGTAAAAGGGAATACTCCTAAGACAGCTCACCACAAACATAGTGGCAACAGCCACTGTCACTGTTTTCTCTGTGTTATATGATGATTGTAGCTTCTGACAGCAAATTTTTACAAAGCGATCAAAAGTGAAGGCAACAGTAAACCTGACAGAACAGTCGAAAGCTAAAGTACATGTGGGGGTTACCATTCACACAGGAGTTATAAACAGGAAGCTAACTGGAAAGTACATGGTATTGATCCGGTGTAACATCACATGGATGATAACCACCATTAGATCCCCCACTGCCATGGCCACCAGATAGTTAGTGATACATTTTGAAATGTATCGAGCACTTGCCTCGAAACAATATTATTATCGCCAACAAGTTAACTGTAGGAAACAGAAATTTACCTTGACACTGGCCCAAAAACATTTTGTAAAGAACCAATTAAAGGCAAAGAAGAAAGTCTGTAAATATGAGTTTTACCGTTGAATATTAAAAGTAATTGTTAATTTAAAGAAATGCTCATTGGCAGCATTGACATCTGTGGCAAAAGAAGATCGGGGAAAAATAAAATGCAAATAAAATTGTTGACCCCAGATGGAGAAATAGATGCAGAGGTAAAAAAAAAGTAATGCATTTTTTTGAAGAATTCTGGTATCCAAATCACCAGTGTCTCCAAAACCCAACTTTGTTGGGTTATTAACTGTGCAACAAGAAGAGTGTTTTCTCACCCTGTTGGGTTGTTATCTGTACAGCATGGAGAGTGCACTCTCACCCTGTTGGGTTATTGTCTGTACAACATGGAGAGTGCACTGTCCCCCTGTTAGGTTCTTGTCTGGACGGCATGGAAAGTGCACTCTCCCCCTGTTGTGTTCTTGTCTGTACAGCATGGAGAGTGCACTCTCCCCCTGTTGGGTTAAAGTCTGAACAACAAGGAGAGTACACTCTCACCCTGTTGGGTTATCGTCTCGATAACATGTCGAGTACACTCTCACCCTGCTGGGTTATGGTCTCTATAACATGGAGAGTACACTCTCACCCTGTTGGGTTATTATCTCGATAACGTGGAGAGTGCACTCTCACCCTGTTGTGTTACAGACTGTACAACAAGGAGAGTACACTCTCACCCTGCTGGGTTATTATCTCCATAACATGAAGAGTGCACTCTCACCATGTTGGATCATCGCCTGTACAACATGGAGAGTGCAATCTCACCCTGTTGGCTTATAGTCTGGATAACATGGAGAGTGCACACTCATCCTGTTGGGTTATAGTCTGTACAACATGTAGAGTGCACACTCATCCTGTTGGGTTACAGTCTGTACAACATGGAGACTGTACTCCTACTCTCACCCTGTTGGGTTATAGTCTGTACAACATGGAGAGTGCAATCTCACCCTGTTGGGTTATAGTCTGTACAACATGGAGAGTGCAATCTCACCCTGTTGGCTTATAGTCTGTACAACATGTAGAGTGCACACTCATCCTGTTGGGTTACAGTCTGTACAACATGGAGACTGTACTCCTACTCTCACCCTGTTGGGTTATAGTCTGTACAACATGGAGAGTGCAATCTCACCCTGTTGGGTTATAGTCTGTACAACATGGAGAGTGCAATGTCCCCCTGTTGAGTTCTTGTCTCTATAACATGGAGAGTGCAATCTCACCCTGTTGGCTTATAGTCTGTACAACATGGAGAGTGCACACTCATCCTGTTGGGTTACAGTCTGTACAACATGGAGACTGTACTCCTACTCTCACCCTGTTGGGTTATAGTCTGTACAACATGGAGAGTGCAATCTCACCCTGTTGGGTTATAGTCTGTACAACATGGAGAGTGCAATGTCCCCCTGTTGAGTTCTTGTCTCTATAACATGGAGAGTGCAATCTCACCCTGTTGGCTTATAGTCTGTACAACATGAAGAGTGCAATCTCACCCTGTTGGGTTATAGTCTGTACAACATGGAGAGTGCAATGTCCCCCTGTTGAGTTCTTGTCTCTATAACATGGAGAGTGCAATCTCACCCTGTTGGGTTATAGTCTGTACAACATGTAGAGTGCACACTCATCCTGTTGGGTTATAGTCTGTACAACATGGAGAGTGCACACTCATCCTGTTGGGTTATAGTCTGTACAACATGGAGAGTGCAATCTCACCCTGTTGGGTTATAGTCTGTACAACATGAAGAGTGCACTCTCACCCTGTTGGGTTATAGTCTGTACAACATGTAGAGTGCACACTCATCCTGTTGGCTTATAGTCTGTACAACATGGAGAGTGCAGGCTCACCCTGTTGATTTATGGTCTGTATAATATGGAGAGTGCACTCTCACCCTGTTGGCTTATAGTCTGTACAACATGAAGAGTGCACTCTCACCCTGTTGGGTTATAGTCTGTACAACATGTAGAGTGCACACTCATCCTGTTGGCTTATAGTCTGTACAACATGTAGAGTGCACACTCATCCTGTTGGGTTATAGTCTGTATAACATGGAGAGTGTACTCCTACTCTCACCCTGTTGGGTTCTTGTCTGTACAGCATGGAGAGTGCACTCTCACCCTGTTGGGTTACAGTCTGTACAACATGAAGAGTGCACTCTCACCCTGTTGGGTTATAGTCTGTACAACATGGAGAGTGCAATGTCCCCCTGTTGAGTTCTTGTCTCTATAACATGGAGAGTGCAATCTCACCCTGTTGGCTTATAGTCTGTACAACATGGAGAGTGCACACTCATCCTGTTGGCTTATAGTCTGTACAACATGTAGAGTGCACACTCATCCTGTTGGCTTATAGTCTGTACAACATGTAGAGTGCACACTCATCCTGTTGGCTTATAGTCTGTACAACATGTAGAGTGCACACTCATCCTGTTGGGTTATAGTCTGTATAACATGGAGAGTGTACTCCTACTCTCACCCTGTTGGGTTCTTGTCTGTACAGCATGGAGAGTGCACTCTCACCCTGTTGGGTTACAGTCTGTACAACATGAAGAGTGCACTCTCACCCTGTTGGGTTATAGTCTGTACAACATGGAGAGTGCACTGTCCCCTTGTTGGGTTCTTGTCTGTACAGCATGGAGAGTGCACTCTCACCCTGTTGGGTTACAGTCTGTACAACATGAAGAGTGCACTCTCACCCTGTTGGGTTATGGTCTGTACAACATGGAGAGTGCATTCTCACCCTGTTGGATTACAGTCTGTACAACATGAAGAGTGCACTCTCACCCTGTTGGGTTGTAGTCTGTACAACATGGAGAGTGTACTCTGGCTCTGTTGGGTTATGGTCTGTATATGATGGAGAGTGCACTCTCACCCTGTTGGGTTCTGGTCTGTATAACATGGAGAGTGCATTCTCACCCTGTTGGGTTATAGTCAGTACAACATGGCGAGTGGACTCTCACCCTGTTGGGTTATGGTCTGTATAACATGGAGAGTGCTCTCTCGCCTTGTTGTGTTGCAGTTTGTTCAACATGAAGAGTGCACTCTCATCCTGTTGGATTATAATCTGTGCAACAAAGAGAGTGCACTCTCACCCAGTTGTGTTACAGTTTGTACCACATGGAGAGCGCTCTCTTGCCTTTCCGGGTATATTCTATACAACATGGAGAGTGCACTCTTGCCTCACCGGGGATATTCTGTACAACATGAGACCTCACTCCCATCCTGTTTCATTATGATCTGTGCAGCAAGGAGAGTGCACTCTCTGCCTCTGTTTAAGCATTGGCTGGCAAAGTGCAGAATAGAAATCTCTGGTGGAATGGGTCATGTTTCAGTAACATGTCCATTCCTTCCACTTACACTCAGAAACACAATTGAAAATGAATTCAAATCCATACCAACAACAGAAATCTCTGCAGTAACTACATATGTTAACATGAAAAACATTTACAATACAATATCTCCTAGATTCCCCATGGTACACGTGTAACCCACTTAACAACATCAGCACATTGAAAATTGCTGAAACATTTCTGTTATGTCCATGCAGAATCTAGGGAAAAGGTTCTATTGTAAAGATGAAGGGATTTCTGTTCAATCGCTGTCTGTGCAAAAAATTCAAGAAGTATTCGAATTCTCATTGGGAAATCACATTAAGAAAACAAGACAATCACTTGACATTTAACTGATGGCAGCAAACAGGGAAAATATAACATGAGGTGTCAATATTGATATTGAAATATCACTGTCTTAATTCACTGTCTTTTCAGGAATACTGACGGCTGCAAGAATCGGGTAGTAAATGATCTCTACCTGGTAAATTACTGCATATCCTATTTATTGTGCAAAACACAAATGTAGAGACTTCTTCAGAGGAGCCCTTATTAATAGTACAGATCAACCTCCATGGGGACAGTCATCTAGGGAATGTGAGCAGGGATATTAGTAAAAGTCCACTGAAGAAACTGATTTGGCAAACCGTTTTTAGTTGCGTGTCATAAAATATCATCAATAAATGATATAGAAAACAAAATAATTTTCTATTCTTTATAAATTTCTTCAAAATATGATGTACAAATTATTGTGTTATGATCTCAGGTATTGCTGTGGATTACCAGTCTCAGGAACAATAGTCCAGGTGTTGATGTGGCTGAAATAGGACCTGTGTCATTTGCTCACCATGCAAGCTTGTTGCTGAAATCGGGCGAATCAAAGACATCCTGCATGAAAATGGTTACCCTGATCAAGATCATTTCTCACTATTTGTTGTGTAAACCTATGAATCAGCCTAAGATTATTTTTTTTCTGCCCTGAAAATTGCCCAGTCTACCTCAGATTACGCTGGAAGGGTAATATATCCCAAATCTTTGAGCAACCGGTAAAGCTAGCTCTTTCATGCAGCTACTATGCTGCAGCAACATGTGTGATGTTCGCCACCAACCAGATGCTGCCGTCAAGCCAAAAACATCCTGCTTATTACACAAATTAATAATGTGATATATAAATTGCAGTGCCAGTGTGATGCTAGGTATATGGGCCGTACGTCCCAATGACTGGCAGATGACATCAAACAACATGTCCCTTCCAATGTTCACAACAGATAAGGTACAGGTCAAACTCAACCAGCCCATGCTTGCAAAACACAAAGCACAGGATCCAACATTTAATGTGATTCCACGATTGGACAACATTTGCTAAATAATCCACAATGGGCGAAGAATGACATTAAAACCATTTTAAGGTTGTCAGTAGGGCTCGCAGTGTGGAGCATGTGAGCGTACTGGAAGCTACATATATTAATACACAGGGCCCTGTTACTTGCAGACGGAAATAATATGTACAAACATTGTACCTGTTTCAGCTGAACAAAATAAGTGAGAGCCACTCAGTGGTTCATTCCTCAGAGCAATGCCTTGACCAATCAGGGTCAAGGTGCCTGGTTTAAATTTAAACAAAGCTTGGAAGTTAACTGTCAGTCACCATAAACTTGTGCATTCTCCATGGCAACGCCTCTACCAACCAGAGTTCACTTGCCAACCGATCAGCACTCTCTTTTCATGCCGAATAAGTTTTTGTTTTCCCTTACATTGGTTATTCTTGCGGATTGTCCTGATGAGTGCAAGACGAAAAGCTTAGACAACACGACTCTGTTTTCAAAAATAACCTATTTCACAAATTTCACAAGCACCACCCCAAAAGAAATCATAATATGTTTCATGATGATTCCTAAAAGTTTCCCTTTATGAATCCAATGAAAAATTGCAGGATTTGCTTTTAGGTTGAACACACCTCACTGGAAAATACCAAATCCATTCAGGCCATAGACTCATTTGTTCAGTCTAAAAGATTTTTATCCTGCATTTGCTGTCTCTTTGCATAGTTTCAGAAACACTTCTGATAAATATTGCCGTGCAGAGATATAGCTTTTATGTCAATTTACCTATACTCCAAGACAATGTGGCCAAAAAATCTGAAAGTGTTTTAAGAGTACTTTTCGAATTTTAAGTGTCCACTCAAACATCTGTATCACGCAGTTATTCTTCAAAACCCCAAGCTTTCGCCTTATAAGGTAAATTTGCAAGGAGTTGTTCAGCACAAAACAACCTTTGTCACAAAGTTTGTTTCACATTATCTGGTAATTCAGAATAAATTCCAAACTCGCTCCAACTATCCCACTCCCTTTTTCTGTCTCACCTATTGTTTGCTCCTCAAGATTATAAGCAGCCACCAAAAGTTCAGTCAAAAGGAATTCTGCTTCTAGTCCTGCTCTCTGTTGGCTTTATTGCATTGTTTAATTAATTCAAGTTATGGACTCTACTTGCACTGTTATTTCTGCCGGGACTGCTGCTGCAAGCTCTCCCTATTTGACAGCACTGTGGGTGTACCTGCGCCAGGCGGACTGCAGCAGTTCAAGATGGTGGCTCACCAAAACCTTCTTAAGGTCAATTAAGGATGGGCAACCAATGCTGGCCTTGCTGACGATGCCCATATCTCATGAAAGAATACAGAAATGCTTTCTCTCACAAGGGTAATTTCTGGTCTCACTACCAGTACTTGGACTGTGCTTTCATGCAGATTCTGCCAGTCCATGGACCTCATTTCTAAACCATGATGCTGAACATTCAACTAATATTTAAACTTGCCAGATGCTTTTCGTGCACACCCCACAACTGTTGTATGCCTCTAATCTGGAATATGTGTCACCGAGTACCCAGTCTGGGTAATTGGTCTATGGATGTGATAGCCTTGTCATAATCATTCCAATTACCACTACCAGCAATTGATCCACACCATGCTGCTTCTCAGAAACTTCATCACAAAGCACATGAGCATTTCCTGTACACGTTGCCTCGTTTACATCCATTGGCTGCACAGAGTCTGATATTTTGTAATTAATGCTGTCTAAACGTGATGAATGAATCTTAACAGTTAGATTGCCATTTTAGCAAAATACTGCTTTCCCAAAACCATCTATAACCTTTTCAGGGGCACTTTATTGCCTATGACTCTTTCCTTTATAGAATACTAAATCTACTGAAGTGAAATCTGTTTCAGATGATCTTAAATGATGTCTCAGAGCACCTTGAATTTTCAATTATTCAACTACGCAGTAAAATTGAGCGATTGTGGTATCTTCTAGCACAGGAGGACTATTGCACATACCAAAATGTAATTTGTGGTGTCACCCACAGACTAATTGATAGGGACTGTAGTCTCCAACTGTCTGGAGTGATTTCTTTGTGGGAACCGTCCATGTCAGGTGGTTGTCAACTTGCAGTGTGGTTCATCAGTAAATTTGTTTTTGCCATATTTCAGCGATCACCACCTGATTCCTTTCAAAGAGTCCATTTCTGAAAGGACTTTCAGCTGTAGTATTCATGTTCATGATGTTCATATTTTCACAAGTCTTGGAACTTGTCATTGGCAAATTCCCCTCCATTATCAGTCAGAAACTTTGCTGGTGTTCTACATCTGTAACTGTTGTTACGACCGACAGTTCCTTTCAAAGCCCCCAATCAAAATATACGATTCTGATTGTGGTATCTTGCAGCACAGGAGGACTATTGCAGAGACCAAATGGACCGATGCACTGTTAATTCAATCCCGTCATTCCACAGATCGGCTAGCATATCATTTAAAACTTTCCAAATTAAAGAAAGACCCAACCGAATTGTCCCACCTATTAACTCCCAAATGAGGCTAACCAAACCAGCTTTTTTAAATCAAACAATTAACTCTTTAATTATAAGAGGGAAATTCTTCAACACTACGAAGATTTAAAAATAGACAATTTAGAGTCCTTGCACATTTACAGTCCAATGTTGTTCGAAGTCCTCATAGAATGTTGTTCGAAGACCCCGAAGAATGTTGTTTGAAATCCTGACATAATGTTGCTGGAAGTCCTTGCAGAATGTTGTTCGAAGCCCTCACAGAATGTTGTGCGAAGTCCAGCGAATTTCAACAATTAACGACCTGCAAGCACTTTCAACCGAATCAATGACTTTAGAGTTTTTGAGGGATAAAAGATTGTCACAGTCTAACTTCCCTTTCTTAAATTTAAATTATCAGAGATCTCTGTCTTGGCTTGACTTTTTAGAATTTCAAGAGAGAACAATTAAACAGACAAAAATCCTATTTCCTTCAGTTTAAATGGTTGAGAGTTCCTTTTCAGTGCTGACACCACAGCTATCTGTGTCTTCTGTTTGTGTATGTTCAGACTGTCTTACTAACTGCCAGTTCAAACTGTATCGCATCAGGCTCACTCCCCGTGGCTGTTTCCATGGTATCGAGAATGCATCCTTTGAATCGCAGTCTTCAAATGGCTGCTTCTAAGGCAACTAAAATGCACCTTCCAAAAACTCCTAAGGCTTGCCGTCTCTTAAAGCAGTCCTGATCCCTTGCAAGCCTTAATGGCAAACCGCATATTCCGAAAAAAAACTCCGAGAACAAGACACTATCCAAGACCATAACTTGCTCTGACTTTACAAAATTAGGAACTAGTTGTGTAATCAAATACATTTGTTTATTCAGTCAATGGATGTGGCCGTCGCTGGCTAGGTCAGTATTCGTTGCCCATTCCTAATTGACATTGAGAAGGTGGTGGTGAACTGTCATCTTGAACGGCTGCAGTCCATGTGAGGTAGGTACACCCACAGTGCTGTTAGGAAGGGAGTTCCAGGATTTTGACCCAGTGACAGTGAAGGAATGGTGATATAGTTCCAAGTCAGGATGGTGTGTGACTTGGAGGGGAACTTGCAGATGGTGATGTTCACATGCATCTGCTGCCCTTGTCCTTCTCGTTGGTTGAAGTCACGGGTTTGGCAGGTGCTGTTTAAGGAGCCTTGGTGCATTGCTGCATTGCATCTTGCAGATGGTACACACTGCTGCCACTGTGCATCGGTGGTACAGGGAGTGAAAGTTGTGGATGGGGTGCCAATCAAGCGAGCTGCTTTGTCCTGGATGGTGTCGAGTTTCTTGAGTGTTGTTGGATGTGCTTCCATCCAGGCAAGTAGCGAGTATTCCAACAGACTCCTGATTATGCCTTGTAGATTGTGGACAGGCTTTGGAGAGTCAGGAGGTGAGTTACTCAACGCAGGGTTCCGAGCTTCTGACCTGCTTTTGTCGGCATGGTATTTATATGGCTACTCCAGTTCAGATTCCGGTAAATGATAACCCCGAGAATGTTGATAGTGGAGAATTCAGCGAATGTAATGCCATTGAATGTCACGGAGAGATTGTTAGATTCTCTCTTGTTGTTGATGGTCATTGCCTGGCATCTGTGTGTTGCAAATGTTACTTGCCACTTATCAGCCCAAGCCTGGATATTGTCCAGGTCTTACTGCAATTCTACACGGACTGCTTCAGTATCTGAGGAGTTGTAAATGGTGCTGAACATTGTGCAATCATCAACGAACATCCTCACTTCTGACCTTATGATTGAAGGAAGCTCATTGATGAAGCAGCTGAAGATGGTTCGGCCTAGTACACTACCCTGAGGAACTCCTGCAGTGATGTCCTGGAGCTCAGATGATTGACCTCCAACAACCCCAACCACCTTCCTTTGCGCTCAGCGGAGAGTTTTCGGCCGATTTCCATTGACTTCAGTTTAGCCAGGGCTCCTTGTTGCCACACTCGGTCAAATACTGCCTTGGTGTCAAGGGGCAGTCATTCTAACCTCACCTCTTGAATTCAGCTCTTTTTTTCATTTCTGAACCAAGGCTGTAATGAGGTCAGGAGCTGAGTGGCCCTGACAGAACCTAAACTGAGCATCACTGAGCAGGTTATCACGAAGCAAGTGTCACTTGATAGTCGATGACACCTTCCATCACTTTACTGATGATTAAGAGTAAACTGATGGGGCAGAAATTGGCCGGGTTGTTCCTGTCCTGCTTTTTGTGTACAGGACATCCCTGGGCAATTTTCCACATTGCAGGGTAGATGCCAGTGTTGTCGCTGTACTGGAACAGCTTGGCTAGGGGCGCGGCTAGTTCTGGCGCACAGGTCTTCAGTACTATTGCCGGAATATTGTCAGGACCCATAGCCTTTGCGGTATCCAGTGCCTTCAGTCGTTTCTTGATATCACACGGGATGAATCGAAGTGACTAAAGTCTGGCATCTGTGATGCTGGGGACTTCAGAAGGAGGCCAAGATGGATCATCAACTTGGCACTTCTGGCTGAAGATTGTTGCAAATGCTTCAGCCTTATCTTTTGTACTGATGTGCTGGGCTCCCCCATCATTGAGAATGGGGATCTTTGTGAAGCCACCTCCTCCAGTTGTTCAATTGTCCACCACCATTCACGACTCAATGAAGCAGGACTGCAGAGCTTAGATCTGATCCGTTTGTTATGGGGTGGCTTAGCTCTGTCTATCGCAAGCTGATTACGCAGTTTGGCAGGCAAGAAGCCCTGTGTTGTACCTTCACCAGGCTGACTCCTCATTTTGACCAGATTCACAATATATATATTAATGATTTAGATGAGGGAACTAAATGCAACATCTCCAAATTTGCGGATGACACAAAACTGGGTGGGAGGGTGATTTGTGAGGAGGATGAAGAGAGGCTTCAGGGTGATTTGGACAAGTTGAGAGCATGGGAAAATGCATGGCAGATGCAGTATAATGTGGATAAATATGAGGTTATCCACTTTGGTAGCAAAAACAGGAAGGCAGATTATTATCTGAACGGCTATAAACTGAGAGAGGGGAATATGCAACGGGACCTGGGTGTTCTCGTACACCAGTCTCTGAAGGTAAGCATGCAGGTGCAACAGGCGGCAAAAAGGGCAAATGGTATGTTGGCCTTCATAGCGAGAGGATTCGAGTACAGGAGCAGGGTTGTCTTGCTGAAATTATCCAGGGCCTTGGTAAGGCCACACCTGGAATATTGTGTGCAGTTTTTGTCTCCGTATCTGAGGAAGGATGTTCTTGCTATTGAGGCAGTGCAGCAAAGGTTTACCAGACTGATTTCTGGGATGGCAGGACTGACGACTGAGGAGAGATTTAGTCGGTTAGTATTATATTCGCTGGAGTTGAGAAGAGTGAGGGGGATCTCAGAGAAACCTACAAAATTCTAACAGGACTTGCCAGGGTAGATTCAGGTAGGATGTTCCCGATGGTGGGGGAGTCAAGAACCAGGGGGTCATAGTCTAAGGATACGTGTCTGCCCAGTGTCAGGGTTAAAGTCACCACCTCACATATGGAGATGAACTAGGATTGGGAGGGGAAGAATTCAGCTGTCATGGTCCACATAGGAAGAAACAACACAGAAAGAAACAGGAATGATGTTCTGCTGAGTGAGTTTGAGTATTTCGGGTACCAATTAAAATGCAGAACCTCAAACGTAATGATCACTGATTGTTAATTGGGCCATGCCAATTGGTAAAGGGTCAGGAAGATTAGAGAATTAAATGTGTGGCTCAATGAGTTGTTTGGAAAGGAGGGGCTTCGATTCATGGGGCACTGGCATCATTTCGAGGGAATCCGGGAGCTGTTCCATTGGTATGGGCTCCACTTAAACCAATCTGGGATCAGGTTCCAGGTGATCCGTATAACTAGGGATCTGGGCAGGGCTTTGAATTAAAAGGGTGGGGGAGGGTTCAGGTGAAGGGAGATTTATGAAACTAAAGAGAAAATTCCAGGGAACAGAGCAGTGTAGCGATTTAACTACGGACAGCAGAGAAGGACAGGAAGGGACAGAGAGTTTGATGGGAATAGTGCACCAGGGAATAAGGTTTCTCCAAACAATAATAGTAAAACAATAAAATTAAAGCCTCTTTCTCAGAATACGTGAAGATTTCATCTTAACATGGATGAACTAGTGGTACAGATGAAGATAAATGTTTAGATCTGATTGTCATTTCGATCCTTATATGATTTGATTGTTGAAGTCATCACCGGGCATGGCCGAGCCAAGGGACAGAGCATAAACATGGGTGTTGGAGCAAAAGAGAGTTGTGTGTGTAGGGTGAGTTAGAGTCGGGCTGGAGAATGTTACTGATATAGAACATATCTTCATAAGTAATGATTTAAACACAAGGATCAGAACTTTAAATTCAGGATTTTGGAGGCCTAGAACCTAACGTAGTTCAACAAGAATATGCCAGGCATAGAGAGGAGCTTGGATGGGGAAGGATGTGAGTTTCGAGCTGACAAGAGCATGGATGAGAGTTTCAACAGCACTTGGATGATGGAGTGAATGGAGGAATTTGATGTTATGGAATTAGTTGGTCTTTGTGATTGGAGAATATGAGTTCCTGAAACTCATTGTGGGGTTGAATGGGAAGCCAAGGTTGCAGACATTATGTGTCCAACTAAGCCAAAGGCCAAGGAGCAGTAGTAGAAAGTGGAAAGTGCAGAGTTCGTGCTGTGGACTTGACGATGGTGGCTCCGTCCTCCCAATGTATAACTGGAGGGAACTGTGAATTATAAATACTAAACGTCATTCAAGCAATCTGAAACTCAGTGGCATTGTCAGGGTTGAGTGTGGTAATGGAGAGGGAGAAATAGGTGCCGTCAGTGTGCATGTGGAAGCTGACCCTATGTGTTCTGATAATATATTCAAAGGGCAGCATGGAGATGGGAAAGAACCGCTGGAGAGCTAGAGTAGATCCTTGAAGGCTCCAAGACAAAACCTGAAGTTACTTTTGGATAGCAGATAAGAGCAGAAATACACAAGGACAGTACCAGTTATCAGGCTAATATATCAGAGACATTGAAGGCTAATTGTGTGGTCAACCTTATCAAAGAATACAGGGAGACTGAGGAGGTCTTATGGAGGGATTGTGCACCACAGTAACAGTCACAGAAGATTTCACTTTTCTGGGACCGTTTGAATATTGAGGTCGGGGTGGAAACCTGATTGACGAGATACAAACATGATACTGTCGGAAGGATGTGCACGGATTTGGGAGACAACAACATGTTGAAGGGATTTGGAGAGGAAAGGGAAGTGTGAGATGGGATTGTAGTTACTTTTTTAAGAATGGAGGGGATATGCCTTGACGTTTGAGGAAGGGGTGACAATAGTTGTTTTGAAAGGGATGGAGAAGAAGGTGAGAATAGATACACATGCCAAATCTCAACTAATATGGGGACCAGGAACAGGAGTGATTATTATTCGAGTGGAAATAAGCTCAAGGTTGCAGGAGGAGACTTTCAAGGACTAGACACATTTGCTTAGAGATTGAGGGGAGATAGGAGAGCGATTGGTGAAAGCAGTTGGTTCAGGACAGAAAGGATTGGTTTGGTGGACAATCGAAGGCTGATTTCAACAGGAGCAGGTGAACAGTTGCTCTCAATGTGAGAGAGGCAAAGACATTGCTGAGTTTATGACTGAGGTAAGGGAGGAGGATGTAAGGGAGAGGGGTCTATAATGTTTGATGATAGTGAGGAAGAGACACAGGGGCTATCTTTGCATTCCAGGATGCTCCTGGAGAAATTACCACATAGACAACTGTGAGGCCCGATTAATGTGTTCCAACATGAACCAGCCGTGGAGCAGAAACACTCAAGAATCCATCCCATGGACTAAGGACAGCAAATATAAGGCCAGAACAGGACATTCAATGAGTGAAGGAGACAGTCAAGGTACCGACAAAGACTAGATTTTTCTCTCGAATTTGAATCCATCTTGGCCTCTTTTTGAAGGTTTTTTTTCTGCATTTGTGCCTTTTCTAACCATGTAAGTTTGTTCTTGAAAAACAAAATTGTTGTCATGAATTGATCCAATGGCCAATTGTAATGACTGTCAGAGCATGATTACCGGAGCTTGTTCTGAATGAGCAGAATATACCATTTAGTGTTACTGCTTCCTTATGGGGAATTAATTTGATGTCTTTTAATGGTGTACAGTACAGTTGCTGTAAATCCATAAATCCAGCAGTGAAATTGACATTGGGAAATTTCATGTTATATCATTTCGTTTATCGACATTAATATTCATCAATAATAATCTGGTAATTATACACGACTGTCCAGAATCTTGTTAAAGATAATCAGTCTTCTCATTGTCATTCACCTGCCCACAATGAATATAAAAGCAAGTGTCTTGTAAACCTTTAAGCCCTGCCCCAGATCAATGTTCTTTAATTGTTATTGACACAATTTCCCATTCATTGTAAACAAATATTTCACCCCATTCTTCAACTCCTCTCTGAATTTTCTCTGTGTCAGTCCATCGATACAAGTCTTTGTGCAGGAACTGAGAAGCTGAAACATGTACCCAACTTGTTGGGCAATATATATTGGGTTAGTGTAATATTTGTCTGTATAGTAAAAGTTTTCCACTGGCCGGTCTATCACAAGGACAACAAACGTCATCCACAACAGTATGAAATTTGCCGAAAGAGTGAAAAATAAAATCATGGAATTCCTCCGATTCTTCACCTCTGGATTATTCTGATTCTGACTGTTGCTCCGGAGTCCCTTGCGGATTCTATTTGCCATTATAATGTGTCTGACGGTCAAAGCATTAAACAACAGAATTAAAAGGATTGGTAAGATAGGGTTTATGATGCCGTTGATACACTCGTATGACCTCCACAAGGGGGAAGTGAGGTAATCAGCAGTAGCAAGACAATACCAAGGTACATTGTCAATTATAAATACAGGGTCAACTGCATAGTCATAGGGAATATTTACAAGACAGCTCACCACAAACAAGATGGCGATAACCACGGTGGCTGTTTTCTCTGTGTGATATTTTGATTGCAGCTTCTGACAGCAAATTGTTACAAAGTGATCAAACGTGAAGGCGACAGTAAACCAGACAGAACAGTCTAAAGCTGCAGTGTATACGACAAGGTTCACCGTACACACAGAAGTTATAAACAGGAAACTAATTGGAAAGTACATGATATTAATCCGGTGTAATATCACATGGATGATAATCACCATTAGATCCGCCACTGCCATGGCCACCAGATAGTGAGTGATACATTTGTAGAGACCGCACTTTCCTCGAGACAAAATCACAATCGCCACCAAGTTAACTGGAAGAAACAGAAAACATGAAATTTACCTCAACACTGTCCCCCAACATTTTTGGAGAATCATTTACAGTTGATTAAGACAGCCTGAAAATATAAGATTTTCAGATCTGAATTAAATGCAAGTTTAATTTAAAGAACTATTTATTTTTCGCAGGGAAATCTGTGGCAAAACAGGTATGGGAAAATTAAAGAGTAAAACAGGTTCTGGCCCTCAGAGAGCGAAACATATGCTGTGGTGAAAGCCAAAAGTATTGACGTTTTTCTGGAGAATTCTGGGACCCAAAACACGAATGTATCCAAAGGTAAGTAGTTGCACATCAGCTGCGCCCTGTTGGGTTCTGATGATGCTACCTTCAACAACAACGCTTCTGATATGTCTTCCTTTTTCCTCAGCTGTGGGTGAGAAGACCCTGAGCCATGTCTGAACCATTTCCCGCACTACTGCCTAAATCTTCCCCTCCCTCCCAGAACTGCGACATGGTTTCCCTTGCCCTCACCTCCTATTCGACCAGTCTTCACATCAAAAATATCATCCTCTGCGATTTCCAACACCTCCAGTGTGCTACTACCACCAAGCACATCGTCCCTTCCCCTCCCCTCCCCTCTCAGTATTCCAAAGGGATGATTCCCTCCGTGACACCTCGCCCCCTTCCCACAGCATCTTCCCATGCTATCGCAGGGTGTATAATACCTCCGCTTTCATCTCTTCTCTCTTCACCATCCAAGACTCCAAAGCCTCTTTCCAGGTGAAGCAGGAATTTACTTGTTCTTCTTTCAATCTAGTATATAATATTCACTGTTCACAATGTGATTGCCTCTACACTGGGTAAACCAAACACAGTTCGGGTGACTGATGTCTAGAACACCTCCATTCAGTCCAAAAACATTACCCCAAGCATTCTATTGTTTGCTATTGTAATTCACCACCCTGTTCCCTGTCAGTGGTCTGCAGCAGTGTTCCAGTGAACATCAACGCAAGCTCGAGGAACAGCACATTATCTTCTCATTAGTCACTCCACAGCCTTCTAGACTCAACAATGGGTTAAACAATTTCAGAGCATGACTTTCTTTTCATTCCATTTTATTGCATTTTATTTGTTTTATTTTACTTTATTCCACCTCTAACCATGGGCCTGTCTTAACTTGTTTTTCAGGTTTTTACTTTTGAACAGATCTGTTCATTTCTCTGCCATTAACACTCTCTCTGGACTAATACCTTGTCTTTCCATCTTGCTAAATGCTCCTTTGCCTTTGTTCCATGACAGCTTTGTCATTTAATCTCTTTTGCCCTCTGCCCTATCGTACACCTTTCCTTTTGTTCTTTTTTTCCCCTCCCCCTATTCACTTGATCAAAGCCTATCAGATTCCTAACCTTTGCCGGTTCTGATGAAATGTCACAGACCCTAAACTTTAACTCTGTTCCTGGCTCCACAGAGGCTGCCAGACCTGTTGTGTATTTCCAGAACTTTCTGTTTTTATTTCAGATTTCCAGCATCTGCAGTATTTTGTTTTCATTATTCTGGAGAGTATACTGTTCGGTTACGGTCTGTCCAACATGGAGAGCACACTCTCGTCCTGTTACAATACAGACTGTCCAAGTTGGGAAGCGCACTCTTGTCCTGTTAGACTATTGTTTGTACAACATTGACAGTGAACTCTCCTCTTCTTTTAAAATATTGACCAAGCAAAGTGAAGAATGGAAATATCTCGAGGGGTGGCTCATGCGCCAGTAACAGAAATCAGCAGGAGTTCCCTTCCACTTCCATTGAGAAACAAAATCAAAGCTGAATTCAAATCCATGCAAACAAGAGAAATTCTGCTGTTACACGAAAGGACAAATTGAAATAAAATAAAAACACAATAACTCCGAGAATTCTCAGTTACACGTGTAATCCACTTCACAATATCAGGAGATTTAAAATTGCTCATTTATTTCTGATCTGATGTCCATGCAAACTCTGTGAAAAGTTTCCATTGGAAACATTAAAGGGAATTGATATTTTAGCATTTTCTGTGCTGAAAATGCAAGCCACAATATAACTTTAATTAATAAATCACATTGAGAGAACATGACAATCACTTGCTCCTTAACTGATGCCATCAAAGAGGGTAAATATAACATGAAGAGTCACTCATTGATATTCATCTTTCAATGCATCATTTAACTGTCTGACCAGGAATACTGACGGCTGCAAGAATTGGGTAGTAAATGAGCTCGACCTGATAAATTACAGGGTACCCCATTCCTTCTGTGAAACGTCAATGCAGACACTTCTTCACGCGAACCCATATTAATAGCACAGAGAAACCTCCATGGGGGCAGTCATCTAGGGAATGTTTTCAGGGATATTAGTTACAGTCCAGTGAATAAACTGATGTAATGTACTATTTTCTGCACACAATAGAGTCATTAGAGAATATGGAAAACAAAATAATTGCAAAATTCGAGAAATGTTTTTCATAAACTGCTTTGCAACTTCTTTTACTATGATCTCAAGTGTTGATGTGGCTGAACAGTCTCAGGAATAATAACCCTGGTGTTGATGTGGATGAACAGTATCAGGAACAATAGCCCTGGTGTTGATGTGGATGAACAGTCTCAGGAACAATAGACCTGGTGTTGATGTGGATGAACAGTCTCAGGAACAATAGCCCTGGTGTTTATGTGGATGAACAGTCTCAGGAACAATAGCCCTGGTGTTGGTGAGGGTGAACAGTCTCAGGAACAATAGTCCTTGTTCTAATGTGGATGAACAGTTTCAGAAACAATAGCCCTGTTGTTGATGTGGATGAACAGTCTCAGGAACAATAGCCCTGGCATTGATGTGGATGAACAGTCTCAGGAACAATAGCCCTGGCATTGATGTGGATGAACAGTCTCAGGAACAATAGCCCTGGTGTTGATGTGGATGAACAGTCTCAGGAACAATAGCCCTGGTGTTGAAGTAGACGAAAAGTCTCAGGAACGATAACCCTGGTGTTGATTTGCTGAACAGACTCAGGAACAATTGACCTGGTGCTGATGTGGATGAACAGTCTCAGAAACCATAGCCCTGGTCTTGATGTCCATGAACTGTCTCAGGAACAATAGCCCTGTTGTTGATGTGGATGAACAGTCTCAGGAACAATAGCCCTGGCATTGATGTGGATGAACAGTCTCAGGAACAATAGCCCTGGTGTTGATGTGGATGAACAGACTCAGGAACAATAGTCCTGGTTTTGATGTGGATGAACAGTCTCAGGAACAATAGCCCTGTTGTTGATGTGGATGAACAGTCTCAGGAACAATAGTCCTGCTGTTGATGTGGATGAACAGACTCAGGAACAATAGTCCTGGTTTTGATGTGGATGAACAGTCTCAGGAACAATAGCCCTGGCATTGATGTGGATGAACAGTCTCAGGAACAATAGCCCTGGTGTTGATGTGGATGAACAGTCTCAGGAACAATAGCCCTGGTGTTGATGTGGATGAACAGACTCAGGAACAATAGTCCTGGTTTTGATGTGGATGAACAGACTCAGGAACAATAGCCCTGGTTTTGATGTGGATGAACAGTCTCAGGAACAATTGACCTGGTGCTGATGTGGATGAACAGTCTCAGAAACCATAGCCCTGGTCTTGATGTCCATGAACTGTCTCAGGAACAATAGCCCTGTTGTTGATGTGGATGAACAGTCTCAGGAACAATAGCCCTGGCATTGATGTGGATGAACAGACTCAGGAACAATAGTCCTGGTTTTGATGTGGATGAACAGTCTCAGGAACAATAGCCCTGTTGTTGATGTGGATGAACAGACTCAGGAACAATAGTCCTGGTTTTGATGTGGATGAACAGTCTCAGGAACAATAGCCCTGGTGTTGATGTGGATGAACAGTCTCAGGAACAATAGCCCTGGCATTGATGTGGATGAACAGTCTCAGGAACAATAGCCCTGGTGTTGATGTGGATGAACAGTCTCAGGAACAATAGCCCTGGCATTGATGTGGATGAACAGTATCAGGAACAATAGCCCTGGTGTTGATATGGTTGAACAGTAGCCCTTGTATTAGTTGTAGGTGTAAAATTTGATTCAATCACATTCTGCACAGACAGAGCTCGTAGGCTAAGTGAATAGCCTGAGAGTGAAATGTTAATTCTTGGGTATTGTCCAGAATTTTAGCAGAGAAATTGGGATTGTGAATAGAGGAAATCTTCCATGTGATAACAGCCTAAAAATGTTAAGCATGCGGGACTTTTGAATTCCAGCCTTGGATGTTCCGTTTCTTTATCTCTGTGCAGCCCCTATTAGATTTGGACAAATCCATTTATTATCTGGAGTCTTGCCATGCTGGAAAGCCATTTCACATCCAATGATTACACGGAGAGTACGGGGGAGATCTGCTTGTCTATTTTTTTGCTTCCCGTGAAGTATAAGTAGAGCGTGTTATGCTGTACAGATGAACAGTTGCTACCGGAAAAGCCTTTTACTATTTATGAGGTCCCTGCCCCACTCTTAGCCAGTGTAACTGCTTTTGCCTCTACTTATTTTGGAAGGTTAAAGAGCCCTGTGAAGTGCAGCCAACACTGAATATTGTGAACACACCCTCATGTCTGAGTCGCTGCCTGTTCCTGAGACACAAAAAAGTCCGTGTGCGATAATGTTAACCCAACCATTGGTGTAGCTCAGTGGTACCTTGCCTATGTTGCCTGTATAGACCTTGGTTTATAGTCCCGGTACCATGAGATTCATCAAATCTTAAAACACAGCGCGATTCTTTTCAGTCCATGGTTTCTGTGCTGCGACTTTGAAAAATTAATGTAATTAATCCCACTTCCCTACTGAATCCCATTTGTCCTGGAAATGCCTAATTTATATATATTTACTATCCCACACCTTTTAGGAGTCTATTTCAGGTTCTAACACTGAACAATGAGGAGATGCTTAACTTGTATAAATAACTGGTTAAACCTCAGCTGAAGCAATTTTTGGGACCATACTTTAGGACCGATATCAAAGTCTGAGAGATTTAGCAGAATTATACAAGACATGGGAGACTTCTGTTCTGGAGACATACTAGGATTGTTGGGTAGTGTAAGGGGAGGTTTAATAAAGGTTTAAACTCAATGAGAGTTTTTCATAGAATCAGCGTGGTCTAAGATATACTATGGTCAGAGAACTGTGCATAGTTACTGTCTTCATCGTAAAATAAGCTGATAAATATACTGGAGGATGTATGAAAAAATTGTAAGAATGGCATTGTCAGTAAGATGGTAGAACTTTAATGAATGATTGGACAGACTGGGACTCCTTTCTCTCCAAAAGTGAAGTTCGAGAGTAGACAGAGTTCTTTATAATTATGAGGGGGTTTAATCAAGTAGAAATAGAGGTGTTTACACTTGGAGGTGAGGAAATTTAACATTGAAGCAAAGAACCATGGAATCACAGAAGGACACTGATCATGTCTATGCTGGACTCTACAAGAGCAACACAACTCATCCCACTCCTCCATCTTTTCCCTATATTTCCCGCAATTCTTTATATTCAGATAATTATCTAATTCCCATTTCAACGCCACGATTGAATATCCCTCCACCACACTCTCAGACAGCGCATTCCAGATCCAACTACCAGCTGCATCAAAAAATATTTTTTCCTCATGTTCTTTGGTTCATTTGCCACTCATGTTAAATCAATGCAAAAGTAAAGCGGGAAAGGGAGCCAAACCATGGCTGACAAGGGAAATTAGATATATCATTAGATCCAAGGAAGAGGCATATAAATTTGCCAGGAAAAGCAACAGACCGGAGGATTGGGAGATGTTTAGAATTCAGCAAAGGAGGATCAAGGTATTGATTAAGAAGGGCAATATAGAGTACAGAAGCAAGCTTGCAGGGAACATAACAACTTACTGTAAAAGTTTTTATCGGCATGACACAAAGGTTGGAGGAGTTGTGGATAGTGATGAGGATTATCAGAGGATACAGCAGGATATAGATCGGTTGGAGACTTGGGTGGAGAAATGGCAGTTGGAGTTTAATCCGGACAAATGTGAGGTAATGCATTTTGGAAGCTCTAATGCAGGTGGAAAGTATACAGTAGATGTCAGAACCCTTAGGAGTATTGACAGGCAGAGAGATATGGGCATACAGGCGCACAGGTCACTGAAAGTGGCAACGCAGGTGGATAAGGTAGTCAAGAAGGCATACGGCATGCTTGCCTTCATTGGTTAGGGCAGAGATTATAAAAATTGGGAAGTCATGCTGCAGCTGCACAGAACTTTAGTAAGGCCACACTTAGAATATTGCGTGTAATTCTGGTCGCCACACTACCAGAAAGATGTGAAGGCTTTGGAGAGGGTACAGAAGAGGTTTACCGGGATGCTGCCTTCTCTGGAGGGCATTAGCTATGAAGAGAGGTTGGATAAACTCGGATAGTTTTCACTGGAACGACGGAGGTGGAGGGGCGACATGATAGAGGTTTTCAAAGTTATAAGTGGCATGGACAGAGTGGATCGTCAGAAGCTTTTTCCCAGGGTGCAAGAGTCAGTTACTCAGGGACATGGGTTTAATGTGAGAGGTGCAAAATTTGGAGGGGATGTGCGAGGCAAGTTCTTGACACAGAGGGTGGTGAGTGCCTGGAACTTGCTGCCGGGGAAGGTCGTGGAAGCAGGTACAATAGAGACATTTAGGAGGCATCTTGACAAATATATGAATAGGAAGGGAATAGAGGGATACGGTCGCCGGAAGTGCAGAAGGTTTTAGTTTAGGCAAGCATCAAGATTGGTGCTGGCCTGGAGGGCCGAATGGCCTGTTCCTGTGCTGTACTGTTCTTTGTTCTTTGTAAGTGAAGAGAAAAAGATTGGTGAAAACAAATGCAGGTCCCTTACAGTAAGAAACAGGGAATTTATTATGGATAATAAAGAAATGGCTGACCAACTAAATGCATACTTTGCTTCTGTCTTCACAAAGGAGGACACAAATAGCATACCAGAAATGTTGGTGAACACAGGGTTTAGTGAGAGAAAGGAACTGAAAGAAAGCTGTATGGGTAGAGAAATGGTGTTGGGGAAATTGATGGGATTGAAGGCCAATAAATCCCCAGGGCCTGATGGTATGCATCCCAGAGTAATTAAGGAAGTGGCCCGAGAAATAGTGGATCATCTTCCAAGATTCTATAGACTCTGGAACAGTTCCTACAGATTTGAGGGTAGCTAATGTAACCCCACTACTTAAAAAGGGAGGTAGAGAGAAAGCAGGGAATTATAGACCAGTCAGCCTGACGTCGGTCGTGGGAAAAGTCTAGAGTCCATTATCAAAGATTTTATAGCAGAGCACTTACAGCACAGTGGTAGAATCGGGCAGAATCAGCATGGATTTACGAAAGGGGAATCATGCTTGACAAATCTAGCAGAACTTTTCGAGGATGTAATTAGTAGAGTTGATGAGTGGGAGCCAGTGGATGTGGTTTATTTGAACTTTCAGAAGGCTTTTAGCAAAGTCCCACATAATAAATTAGCATGTAAAATTAAAGTGCATGGGATTGGGGGTCGTGTATTGTGATGGATAGAAAATTGATTGGCAGACAGGAAAGAAAGAGTAGGCATAAATGGGTATTTTTCCAAATGGCAGGCAGTGATTAGTGGGGTACCCCAGGGATTGGCGCTTGGACCACAGCTATTCATAATATACATTGGTGATTTAGATGGGGAACTGAATGTAATATCTCCAAATTTGCAGATGACAAAAAACTGGATGGGAGGATGAGTTGTGAGGAGGTTGCAGAGAGGCTTCAGGGTGATTTGGACAAGTGGAGTGAGTGGGCTAATGCATTGCAGCTGCAGTATAATGCGGATAAATGTGAGGTTATCCACATTGGTAGCAAAAGCAGGAAGGCACATTATTATCTGAAAAGCTATAAATTGGGAGAGGGGAATATGCAGCGAGATCTGGGTGTTCACGAACACCAGTCGCTGAAGGTAAGCATGCAGGTGCAACAGGTGGTAAAAAAGGCAAATGCTATGTTGGCCTTCATGGCGAGTGGATTCAAGTACAGGGGTGGGGATGTCTTGCTGCAATTATACAGGGCCTTGCTGAGGCCTCACCTTGAATATTGTGTGCAGCTTTGGTCTCCTTATTTTTTTAGGTTAGAGATACAGCACTGAAACAGGCCCTTCAGCCCACCGAGTCTGTGCCGACCATCAACCACCCATTTATACTAATCCTACACTAATTCCATATTCCTACCACATCCCCACCTGTCCCTATATTTCCCTACCACCCACCTAAACGAGGGGCAATTTATAACAGCCAATTAACCTACCAACCTGCAAGTCTTTGGCATGTGGGAAGAAACCGAAGAACCCGGAGGAAACCCACGCAGCCACAGGGAGAACTTGCAAACTCCACACTGGCAGTGCCCAGAATTGAACCCGGGTCGCTGGAGCTACGAGGTTGCGGTGCTAACCACAGCGCCACTGAGCCGCCCTGCGGAAGGATGTTATTGCTATAGAGGGAGTGCAGCGGATGTTTACCAGACTGATTCCTGGGATAGTGGGACTGACATATGAGGAGAGATTGAGTCAGTTGGCATTACATTCACTGGAGTTCAGAAGAGTGAGTGGGAAATCTCATAGAAACCTATCAGATTCCAACAGGAATTGAAAGGGTAGATGCAGAAAGAATGTTTCCGATGGTGGGGGAGTCCAGAACCTGGGGTCATAATCTAAGGATACGGGATAAACCTGTCAGGACTGAGATGAGGAGAAATTTCTTCACCCAGAGAGTGGTGAGTCTGTGGAATTCTCTACCACAGAAAGCTGTTGAGGCCAAAATCTTGCATGTTTTCAAGAAGGAGCTACATATAGTTCTTGGGTCCAAAAGGGATCAATTGATATGGGGCGAAAGCGGGAACAGACTACTGAGTTGGATGATCAGCCATGATCATAATGAATGGTTGAGCAGACTCGGAGGGCCGAATGGCCTAATTCTGCTCCTATTTTCTATGTTTCTATGCTAATTACATGAATTACAAGGGGAAATTTGAAATGAAAAAAAGGAACCATGTTTCTTGTGCAAGGGTGTAGGGTACAGTATCGGAATGGCATTAGCCGATGCAGCAGAGTTTCTGGGAAAGGAAAATGTGTCACTCAGTGTCTTGAAAACTTTAACCAAGGTTAAATTGATAGAACTCCCCTCAAAATTGGGGTTAGAGTTAAAATCAGGTGCCACAAAAGTAGAGAAATTTGATGTAATCATCCATCAATTGAACTTGTTGGAAGAAGAAGAACAAGCAGATAGTCAGTCAGAGAGTGATGTGGTGATATTGACTAGAATACAGTTATAAACGAAAAAAAATACATTGAGCAAGACAAATAAAAAGAATTAAGAAAACTTGACAAGGAAAAAAAGAAAAAAATGAAAAGAAATAGCATCGGAAAGACTTGATTTGAATTTCAGAGAGAAAGTGAAAAAGGAGCAAGGGAATCAAATTTTATAAAATGGAATTAAGACAAAGGAGTGTTATTGAATCCAGGATAAATTCCAGTCAGGAAGAATCTGAATCCAGCCCAGGACCCAATGGGAAGCTGTTTAAATGTATACAAGCTGTCCTGAAGTTTACAGAAAGAGATGGAGAGGCATGTTTTCATATCTTTTGAAGAAGTAGCCAAAGAAATGAAATGGCCAAAGGAAAACTGGCCAGTGCTTGTGTAAAGCAGGTTGATGAGCAGAGCTCATGATATTTTTGCCATGCTTCCTGAAGAAGATTCTGCAGATTATGCAATAGCAAAAAAGGCCATTCTTGTTGCCTATGAGTTAGTACCGAAATCGTACCGTCAGAGGTTTTGGAACTAATGGTGATTGGCTGGGCAGACATATGTAGAATTTGAGAGGGTGAAGGAAATTAATTTGATCGCTGGATACGGGCATTCAGGATGGAACCCACGTATGAGAACCTGAGAGAACTGAATCCTTTGAAAGAGATTGAAAATTGGATCCCTTCAGTAGTGTGCACTCATGTAAATAACATGAAAGTTTTAAAAGCCAGGAAAGCAGAAGTTGCTGATGATTTTGAGCTTGTGAATAAGCCAAAACCTTTTATCCATCACCCCCATAAACCCGAGAAGGACAGGAAGTGGGAGAGTGAAAGGAAGGCAAGTATCCGAGGACAAGAGAGAGCAGTTGGGAATGCCCCAGGATCACCTCCCCAGGCCAGAAAGGAATGTGCTGAGGGTAGAAATGAAGACAGCAAGCCAAAGTGTTATCATTGCCACAAGGTAGGACATCTTCGGTCAGAATGCTGGAAGTTACAAGGTAAACCCATGAGACTTGTTGAGATACACAATACTACTGCAGAGAAAGCGACTCTGACTGAGAGTACAGCAGACCAGGTTGTAGCTGTAATGGTAACTTTAAAACCAGACACAAAAACAAGAAGTATGTGTTGAAAGTAAGGATAAGATACCTGAACGTTATAATGAATTCTTGTCAAAGGGAAAAGTAACTCCATATCTTTTAAGGAAGGTAGAAAAACCTATCATTATACCGAGGGATACAGGAGCAACCCAAACCATTTTGCTGGGGAAACATTAAACATTTCCACCAGAGAGCGCACTGAACACTAAAGTTTTAATTAATGGAATTTGTGGGGAGGATATACCCGTACCTTTACACAGAGTACACCTAAAATGTGACCTAATATCTGGGATGGTAACTGTAGGAGTTGTGGATAGTTTGCCAGTGGAGGGAATTGACCTACTCTGACGAAATGATTTGGCTGGATCAAAAGTATAAGTTTCTCCTATAATTACAGATAAAACAAGTGAAGTTAAAGAAACAGAAGAATTACAGAAACAAATTCCGGGAATATTTCCTATGTGGGTAGTTACCTGAGTAATGGCTAAAGAGGTTCCATTGTCTGAGATTAAATTTTCACCACAAACAGATAGCCGAGTATCTGAAAAATGTATTTGGTGATTTGGATAATCCAGGTGGACTGTTCAATAAAACTTCTATAATTGCAGCACAACAAGCTGATCCACAGTAACATAGAATAGCACTGTAGGCTCTGACAGAAACTGAGGCAAAAGGAGTTCCAGAAGGCTATTATGTTGAGCATGGTGTTCTGAGGAGGAAATGGCGACCGCATCACAGACCTGCAGATGAACACTGGAAAGTTATTCAACAGATAATGGTACCACCTAAGTATCACCAGAAATTATTAAGGTTAGCACATGGCTGTCCTCTAGCAGGACATAGGCGGATTCAGAAGATAAACTCACGTATAAGTCAACATTATTACTGGCCAATCCTTACAAAGAACATGAGGCAATTTTGTAGGACATGCCATTCATACAAAATGGTGGGAAAACCGCAACCTACCAAAAAACCAGCACAACTAATTCCCATAGCTGGACGTACAGCCAACATAATCGGAACTCAGTGATGCCATTGATTCTCTAGCCAGCAGAAAAGCCCCTGGGAAGGACGGCATTAAACCTGAAATTATCAAGAGTGCCAAGCCTGCTAGACTTTCAGCACTGCACGAACTGCTTTGCCTGTGCTGGGAAGAGGGAGCAGTACCACAGGACATGCGCGATGCCAATATCATCACGCTCTATAAGAACAAGGGAAACCGCGCTAACTGCAACAACTACCGTGGAATCTCCCTGCTCAGCATAGTGGGGAAAGTCTTCGCTCGAGTCGCTTTAAACAGGATACAGAAGCTGGCTGAGCGTGTCTACCCTGAGGCACAGTGTGGCTTTCGAGCAGAGTGATCCACCATTGACATGCTGTTCTCACTTCGACAGCTACAGGAGAAATTCCGTGAACAACAGATGCCCCTCTACATTGCTTTCATTGATCTCACTGAAGCCTTTGACCTTGTCAGCAGACGTGGTCTCTTCAGACTACTAGAAAAGATTGGATGCCCACCAAAGCTACTAAGTATCATCACCTCATTCCATGACAACATGACAGCTTTCGTTTCCTGAGTGGCGTGAAACAGGGCTGTGTTCTCGCATCTACACTGTTTGGGATCTTCTTCTCCCTCCTGCTCTCACATGCGTTCAAGTCTTCAGAAGAAGGAATTTTCCTCCACACAAGATCAGGTGACAGGTTGTTCAACCTTGCCCGTCTAAGAGCGAAGACCAAAGTACCGAAAGTCCTCATCAGGGAACTCCTCTTTGCTGACGATCCTGCATTAACATCTCACACTGAAGAGTGTCCGCAGAGTCTCATCGACAGGTTTGCAGCTGCCTGCACCGAATTTGGCCTAACCATCAGCCTCAAGAAAACGAACATCATGGGACAGGACATTGCGAATGCCCCATCCATAACTATCGGTGACCACACTGGAAGTGGTTCAAGAGTTCACCTACCTGTGCTCAACTATCACCAGTAACCTGTCTCTCGATGCAGAAATCAACAAGCGCATGGGAAAGGCATCCACTGCTATGTCCAGACTGGCCAAGAGAGTGTGGGAAAATGGCGCACTGACACAGAACACAAAATCCAAGTGCATCAAGCCTGTGTCCTCAGTACCTTGCTCTATGGCAGCGAGACCTGGACAATGTACGTCAGCCAAGAGCGACGTCTCCATTCATTCCATCTTCACTGCCTCCGGAGGATCCTTGGCATCAGGTGGCAGGACCGTATCTCCAACACTAAAGCCCACAAGGCGGCCAACATCCCCAGCATATGCACCCTACTAAGCCAGCGTTGCCTGAGATGGCTTGGCCATCTGAGCTGCATGGAAGATGGCAGGATTCCCAAAGGCACATTGTACAGCAAGCTCGTCACTGGTATCAGACCCACCAGCCGTCTCTGTCTCCGCTTTAAAGTCATCTGCAAATGAGACATGAAGTCCTGTGACCTTGATCACAAGTCGTGGGAGTCAGTTGCCAGCAATCGCCAGAGTGGTGGGCAACCATAAAGGCGGAGCTAAACCGTAGCGAGTCGAAGAGACTTAGCAGTTGGCAGGAAAAAAGTCAGAAGCGCAAGGAGAGAGCCAACTGTGTCACAGCACCGACAACCAATTTTACCTGCAGCACCAGTGGAAGGGCCTGTCAGTCCAGAATTATAGCCACTCCAGGCGCTGCTTCAAAAACCACTGACCACCTCCAGGCGCTTACCCATTGTCTCTCGAGACAGGTAGGCCAAAGAATATTAAGGAACCATTGAGTAGCTTATTGGTAGACTGTGTAGGACCCTTGCCAAAAAAAACAGGAAATCAATATATACTTACTATCATTGGTATGCCTGCTTGATATCCAGTGGCCATTCATTTGAGGACAATTACTGATAAAGTAGTAGCAGAGAAGTTGAACCAATTCATTACGAGATATGGATTACTACTTGAGGATCAAGCGTATGAGGGTTCTAATTTCATGTCAAAAACTTTTCAAGACGTTATGAGCAATGTGAGTATCAGAAAGTTAAAATCTTCAGCATATCACCCACAGACACAGGGGGCTTTAGAGACGTACAATCAAAGTCTCAAAACAATAATCAGATCACACTGTCACGAAGATCTGCATGATTGGGATAAAGGGCTAGACTGTATTTATTTGCAGCTAGAGATTCATCGAATGAGTCTACAGGTTTTAGTCCTTTCAAATAGGTTGACTGACTAAACATATGCAAAAAATGGTCAGACAAGAACGCAAAGACCAAAAATTTTAAACCAGGGGATGAAGTATTGATATTTCTACCTTTACAGGGTGAACCATTAAATACACGGTTCAGTGGAAGGTACAAAGTGATGATAAGTTTGTGTACTAAAAGCAAGAAATGTTGGAAATACTCAGCAGGTCCAGTAACATCTGTGGAGAGAGAAGCAGAGTTAACGTTTCAGGTCAGTGACCCTTCATCGTTAAACTGAGACTGGGACACGACACAAGGTTGATCCGATGTTTGGAGCACATGGTCAGGAGATAAAAAATCAAAATGAGAAAATCCCGTCCCAGATTTGAGAATCTGTCGATCCTCTTTGGGAAAGTGAATCAGAACAGAATGAAGGGTGAACTGTCTGACTGTCCAGAAGTGATGAAGACACAGCTCAGTCAGCATATTCCACTGGTTTATGATGCTGGAACATTCCTCATACTAAAATTATTCAACCAAGTGAAAACGTTTCTTGCAGTGACAATTTACGTTACCGATTGTAGGAATGTCTAACGTGATTTCTGAGTGATGTCTAAATAAATAAACTTTGCATCCAGCTACAATGAACTTTGAACTTTTTTCTCGTTATGTAAACAGCATCCGAGGGGTTTCGGTAACAATGTTCAGTGTTGATGAGAGTGGGATCTGGGTGAGCAGCTGCTGAATGTAACAGGGTCAGGACTGGATGTTATGACCGAGAAGGGAGGAGAGCACTGTGAATTCAGTCCCACTTCTGCACAGGTCACCAAGTATTATTTCAAGTATTCCCACTTACACATATGGACCATCATGTAACTATTTTTCACAGAATTGAAAACATTAACCAGGTTTCTTTATTGAACAACAAAATTATCAGGTTATTAGAAACTAAGTCTAAACTAGTAATGACATAAAACACACACACAGATTAAAATTTTTAAAGTGCCAACATTGAATTTTAAAGACCCTTTTTTTACCTTAGCATCTCACACTCACGCACACAGACATATATGTACACCAGTTAATTGAAAAATAATTTAAAAAAAAGTATTTTTGGATCAGAGCTCTGTTACAGGCAAAAAACCCACCAAGGCTGATCACTTGCCCACCCCTGCAGAAAGCAGATGAGACACGTTGCACCAAAGCTGTCACACAGTCGAACCTCTGAGTACATGCAGGCAGGCCACCTGTATTCACTGAAAAAAGTTCTCTTCAGGCGGCGCTGAGAAGCATCTCTAGCAAGCCCTCCTCAACGACAGGAGATGAGAAGAATCTACACAGTGGACTTCACATGGTCTTTAATGGAATTGCTGGAAAGTGAGCTGGGTTGTTATCTTTTCTCCTTCCATGACACATCAGCAGACTTGACTTTATCTCCTGCCAGAAGGTAAAGCACATGCACACACACATGCACGAACACACACACACACACTCACACAGACATACAAACACACACACACACACACACACACACAAACATACACACACACACACACACACACACACACACACACACACACAAACATACACACACTCACACACACACACTCTCTCACACACACACACACACACACACACACACAGACACTCACACACACACACACACACACACATGCACGAACGAACACACACAGACATACAAAGACACACAAACACACACACTCACATACACAAACATACACACACACACACTCACACACACACATACACTCTCACCCACACACTCACCCACACACTCGCACTCTGTCACACACACACGCACATACACTCACACACACACATGCACACAAACATTCACAGAGTGACAATCAAAAGGCTTGTCAGTTTTCTGCCCATCCCAGGTGCTTTGCTATGACAGTATGCATGTCTATTCAAAGGGACGCTTATCACTTCTCTGCCCCTCTTCACATGAGCTGCAAGAAGTATTCGACTGAAATACTGAAATTAACTTACATACTATAACAACTCTGTTGGCTAATTCAATTTTCTGATGAGAAATTGAACCTGGTCTGTATTGTGAAGACACAGAAACCTCAGCTCTCGATAAACAGGGAACACTGTAACAATATCTTCATAAACCTGTATATCATTGAGTCTATCCATAGTAGATACCAAATTATAAATCATAGAAACAGGCCATTCGGCCCACTGTGAGTGTGCTGGCCCTTTGAAACAGCAATGCAAATATTCACACTTCCCGTAGCCCTGCAAATTTGTTCTCGACAGCTGCTCTTCTGATTTGTTTACATGTAACTGTGTTTCATGATCCTGCTGTTGACATATTTATTTACATGTTGTTAGTAAAATTTATTGATTTATTTGGGACACATCTGTCTTCACTCAAAGTGTATTTTGGATGTGTTTATTTCACAACAAGCTACTTTTAAATTACGCAAAAATACATTTACACCCAACAGCTTTTCCAGGAGCACAGGCATTGCGAGCGAGGAGTGAACAGCTGGGAAGTCAATTTCATCGGGAGTTTCGGTGGAGCAGGGACTGCTGGGTAAGTAGAAACCTATATATTTGGGCTGTGTAAATTCTCTTACCTTTTCGTTGTGCAGCTTTTACAGGAGCACAGACATTGCGAGCGAGGAGTGAACAGCTGGGAAGTCAATTTCATCGGGGGTTTCGGTGGCGTTGAACTGCTGGGTAAGTAGAAACCTATATATTTGGGCTGTTTCTGAACCCGAGACACTACTCTTGTAGTGTCTCCCACCCGCCCTACTCCTCTTACCATAAATAAGGTCGCGATTGTGTGCAGGTAAGGTAAGGCTTTTTCTATTTCTCTTCTTGTTTTATCGTGTGATCGGTTAAAAACTTGGGAATTTAGAATAGTGGGAATGGAGGTTAAGGCAGTTGAATGTTCCTCCTGCAGAATGTGGGAGGTAAGGGTCGCCAAGGGTGTCCCTGCTGACTGCATCTGCGGGAAGTGCACCCAGTTCCAGCTCCTTGAGGACCGCGTTAGGGAACTGGAGCTGGAGCTGGAAGATCTTCGGATCATTCGGGAGGTGGAGGGGATTATTGAGAGGAGTTATCGGGAGGCAGTCACACCTCAGGTAAAAGAAGAAGGTAGATGGGTTACCGTCAGGGGAAGGAGAGGGAACCAGCAGGCAGTGCAGGGATCCCCTGTGGCCGTTTCCCTCAACAACAGGTATACCGTTTTGGATACTGTTGGGGGTGACGACTTACCAGGGGTAGGCAATGGGATACAGGTCTCTGGCGCAGAGTCTGTCCCTGTTGCTCAGAAGGGAAGGGATAAGAGGAGCAGAGCATTAGTCATTGGGGACTCCATAGTTAGGGGAACAGATAGGAGGTTTTGTGGGAACGAGGGAGACTCACGGTTGGTGTGTTGCCTCCCAGGTGCCAGGGTACGTGATGTCTCGGATCATGTTATTGGGATCCTTAAGGGGGAGGGGGAGCAGCCCCAAGTCGTGGTACACATAGGCACCAACGACATAGGTAGGAAGACAGATGGGGATTTAAGGCAGAAATTCAGGGAGCTAGGGTGGAAGCTTAGAGCGAGAACAAACAGAGTTGTTATCTCTGGGTTGTTGCCCGTGCCACGTGCTAGCGAAGTGAGGAACAGGGAGAGAGAGGAGTTGAACACGTGGCTGCAGGGATGATGGAGGAGGGAGGGTTTTGGTTTCCTGGATAATTGGGGCTCTTTCTAGGGTAGGTGGGACCTCTACAAACAGGATGGTCTTCACCTGAACCAGAGGGGTACCAATATCCTGGGGGGGGGGGGGGAGATTTGCTAGTGCTCTTCGGGGGGGGTTTAAACTAATTCAGCAGGGGGATGGGAACCTAAATAGTAGTTCCAGTGTGCAGAATGTTGAGAGTAGTGAGGGCAGAGATAAGGTTATAAGGACACAAGAGGGCACTGGCAAGCAAGAGCTTGGTTTAAAATGTGTCTACTTCAACGCCAGGAGCATCCGGAATAAGGTGGGTGAGCTTGCAGCATGGGTTGGTACCTGGGATCTCGATGTTGTGGCCATTTCAGAGACATGGGTAGAGCAGGGACAGGAATGGATGTTGCGGGTTCCGGGATTTAGATGTTTCACTAAGAACAGAAAAGAGGGTAAAAGGGGGGGGAGGGGGTGTGGCATTGTTAATCAAGGAAAGTATTACAGCGGCAGAAAGGACGTTTGAGGACTCGTCTACTGAGGTAGTCTGGGCCGAGGTTAGAAACAGGAGAGGAGAGGTCACCCTGTTGGGAGTTTTCTATAGACCTCCGTATAGTTCCAGAGATGTAGAGGAAAGGATAGCAAAGATGATTCTTGACAGGTGCGAGAGTAACAGGGTAGTGGTTATGGGGGACTTTAACTTTCCAAATATTGACTGGAAATACTATAGTTTGAGTACTTCAGATGGGTCTGTTTTTGTCCAGTGTGTGCAGGAGGGTTTTCTGACACAGTATGTAGACAGGCCAACCAGGGGCGATGCCACATTGGATTTGGTACTGGGTATTGAACCCGGCCAGGTGTTAGATTTAGATGTTGATGATCACTTTGGTGATAGTGATCACAATTCGGTTAGGTTTACCTTAGCGATGGGCAGGGACAGGCATATACAGCAGGGCAAGAATTATAGCTGTGGGAAAGCAAATTATGATGCGATTAGGCAAGATTTAGGATGCGTAGGATGGGGAAGGAAACTGCAGGGGATGGGCACAATCGAAATGTGGAGCTTATTCAAGGAGCAGCTACTGCGTGTCCTTGATAAGTATGTACCTGTCAGGCAGGGAGGAAGTTGTTGGGCGAGGGAGCCGTGGTTTACTGAAGAATTTGAAGAGCTTGTCAAGAGGAAGAAGAAGGCTTATGCTACGATGAGACGTGAAGGCTCAGTTAGGGCGCTTGAGAGTTACAAGCTAGCCAGGAAGGATCTAAAGGGAGAGATAAGAAGAGCAAGGAGAGGACACGAGAAGTCATTGGCGGATAGGATCAGAGAAAACCCTAAGGCTTTCTATAGGTATATCAGTAATAAAAGAATGACGAGAGATAGGTTAGGGCCAATCAAGGATAGTAGTGGGAAGTTGTGTGTGGAATCGGAGGAGATAGGGGAAGTGTTAAATGAATATTTTTCATCAGTATTTACAGTGGAGAAAGAAAATGTTGTCGAGGAGAATACTGAGATACAGCCTACTAGGCTAGATGGGATTGAGGTTCACAATGAGGAGGTGTCAGCAATTTTGGAAAGTGTGAAAATAGATAAGTCCCCTGGGCCAGATGGGATTTATCCTTGGATTCTCTGGGAAGCCAGGGAGGAGATTGCAGAGCCTTTGTCCTTGATTGTTATGTCGTCATTGTCGACAGGAATAGTGCCGGAAGACTGGAGGATAGCAAATTTTGTTCCCTTGTTCAAGAAGGGGAGCAGAGACAGCCCTGGTAATTATAGACCTGTGAGCCTTACTTCGGTTGTGGGTAAAATGTTGGAAAAGGTTATAAGAGAGAGGATTTATAATCATCTTGAAAAGAATAAGTTCATTAGAGATAGTCAGCACGGTTTTGTAAAGGGTAGGTCGTGCCTCACAAAACTTATTAAGTTTTTTGACAAGGTGACCAAACAGGTGGATGAGGGTAAAGCCGTGGATGTGGTCTATATGGATTTCAGTAAGGCGTTTGATAAAGTTCCCCATGGTAGGCTATTGCAGAAAATACAGATGTTTGGGATTGAAGGTGAATTAGTGCTTTGGATCAGAAATTGGCTAGCTGAAAGAAGACAGAGGGTGGTGGTTGATGGTAAATGTTCATCCTGGAGTATAGTTTCTAGTGGTGTACCGCAAGGATCTGTTTTGGGGCCACTGCTGTTTGTCATTTTTATAAATGACCTGGATGAGGGTGTAGAAGGGTGGGTTAGTAAATTTGCGGATGACACGAAGGTCGGTGGAGTTGTGGATAGTGCCGAAGGATGTTGTAGGTTACAGAGGGACATAGATAGGCTGCAGAGCTGGGCTGAGAGATGGCAAATGGAGTTTAATGCGGAAAAGTGTGAGGTGATTCACGTCGGAAGGAGTAACAGGATTGCAGAATACTGGGCTAATGGGAAGATTCTTGGTAGTGTAGATGAGCATAGAGATCTTGGTATCCAGGTACATAAATCCCTGAAAGTTGCCACCCAGGTTAATAGAGCTGTTAAGAAGGCATATGGTGTGTTAGCTTTTATTAGTAGGGGGATCGAGTTTCGGAGCCACGAGGTCATGCTGCAGCTGTACAGAACTCTGGTGCGGCCGCACCTGGAGTATTGCGTGCAGTTCTGGTCACCGCATTATCGGAAGGATGTGGAAGCTTTGGAAAAGGTGCAGAGGAGATTTACTAGGATGTTGCCTGGTATGGAGGGAAGGTCTTACGAGGAAAGGCTGAGGGACTTGAGGTTGTTTTCGTTAGAGAGAAGGAGGAGAAGAGGTGACTTAATAGAGACATATAAGATAATCAGAGGGCTGGACAGGGTGGATAGTGAGAGCCTTTTTCCTCGGATGTTGATGGCAAACACGAGGGGACATAGCTTTAAGTTGAGGGGTGATAGATATAGGACAGATGTCAGAGGTAGTTTCTTTACACAGAGAGTAGTAGGGGCGTGGAACGCCCTGCCTGCAACAGTAGTAGACTCGCCAACTTTAATGGCATTTAAGTGGTCATTGGATAGACATATGGATGAAAATGGAATAGTGTAGGTCAGATGGTTTCACAGGTCGGCGCAACATCGAGGGCTGAAGGGCCTGTCCTGCGCTGTAATGTTCTATGTTCTAACACAGTCACACACAAATACAATGATAAATAGCGTACACAGACACAGAAACAGATTTATAACAGAGAGGAACTGACCATCTGACCAGCTATCCCATCCCATTTCTTGACAAGTCTGTGGGACAACTTTCTAAATTTTGGAACAAGTCCCCAGATGTGAGTGATGAAAATTTTGCAGGGTCCACCGGGCAAAGTGTGTCGTCATTGTATTCAGTGCCCAGGTCAATACTGGGTGATTGGTCCTGTTTTATTGTTATTATCCATTGTGTAACGGTTTGATACAACTGAGTGACGTCAGATGATAAAAACACAAAGTGCTGAAAATACTCAGCAGGTCTGGCAGCATCTGTGGGGAGAAACTGAGTTAATATTTCAGGTTGTGACCTTTCATCAGATCTGTTCCTTTCATCCATTCTGATAAATGGTCATAGAACTGAAACGTTAACTTTGTTTCTCTCGACAGATGCTGCTAAACCTGCTGAGTATTTCCAGCATTTTCTGTTTTGATTTCAGATTTCCAGAATCCACAGTATGATTGCCTTGTGAGGTCATTTCAGAGAGCAGTTAAGATTAAACTGTGGGTCTGGAATGACATTTCCTCCAGACTGAGTAAGGACGGCAGTCATTCTTCCCTGCAGGACATCAGATTTTATCCTTGTTAAATACATGTTTTAGACTGTGTTTAACTTCACTGAAATTCTGCATACTGCCTCGATTATTGTTGAAAATCTCATTGAGTTCGAATGGCTTTCTCCAGTTACACTTCCAGTGTCCTGGCCAAGGTTACTGCTGTTCAGGTAATGATAGAAAGATGGGAGAGATTGGAAAACACTTCCCTCAGGTAGGAGCTGCTGTCAAACATAGAACCATCCAGCACACAGGGAGGCCATTTGACCCATTGAGCCTGTGCTCGTTCTTTGATGGAGGTATCTAATTACTCCCACTGTCCTGTTTATTTTTAAATATATTTTTGAAAGTTACTATTAAATATGCTTCCACCACGCTTTCAGAGAGTGTATTCCAGATTGTAACAACTTGCTGAGTAATACAACCTCATCACCTCCACCACACGGACCCCTCCCAACTTCATTTTTAACAATGATCTTAAATCTGTTTCCTCTGGTTACTGAGCTTCTTGTCAGTGGAAACAGTTTCTCCCTATCAGCTCTATCAAACCACCTCCACCCCATAATATTCAACACTCTATTAAACGTCGACTTCAGTTTCTTTCCTGTCAGGAGAACAATCCCAGTTTCTATAGTCTCTCCACATCACTGAATTTCCTCATCCCTGGACATTCTGCAATGTGAAGGATTGCGATGAGATTTGGGAAATATTGCCAGTTGGGAATGGGAAAAATCAAAGGGAACCAGAAATGAGCGTGCAGTCACCATGTTTGTGAATCTTTAGATCCACTTTGAAAAATGGAATGAGAGGCGAATGAAGGTAAACTGTTTGATTGTTTAGAGGGGTCAAGGCACCTTTCCCTGATGGAAGACTCTGGAACATTTACTCTGATGTTATTGGTGAGATTAACTGATCTGATCCATGGAAAAGGATTCTCATTCATGTGGATCAGGAATTAAAACATAGTTTCAGCTGTGGGACATTCAGAATAGTTAGTAACAGACTAGGTGTTGAAAGGCTCGAAAGGAGACCACACAAGTTGTAGGAGAGCAGGTTGGTGGTGACATAGATGTGTCTCCAGTCTGAGGGACCAGACAGCTTTCCTGTGTCCACAATGAATGTCCATCCCTTTACTTTGGTCAAGTAAACCTGATAATGGACACTGTTTTCTGGTCACAGTAACCTGAAGCTTTAACTCATTGACACCCTGGTTTAAGGTATTGAGTGTTTGCTGCATAGCTAGAGGATAGCTATTAGCAGTCTCTTTCAAGCAATCGTTTAGGGTGTTCGGCTATTACCCACAGTGTTTGTGGTTTGAGCCCACCCAGTGTCCAAAACATAGTCTATTTTTTCCCATTTAGGATACCTTGTCACATCGTTCCGGATTGTCAATGTGTGTTTTGGCTGTAAGAAAATATTTCCCAATCACTGCCACCTACACTGTTACATATGATCACACGAGCAGACAAATTAGGAGAAGGAGTCGGCCACTCGGCCCTTCTAGACTCCTCCACCATTCAATATGTTCATAACTGAACTGATCACTCCACATTGCCACCTACCCCCGATAACCTTCCACCCCCCTGCTTATCAAGAATCTATCAAACTCTGCCTTAAAAATATTCAAAGGCTCTGCTTCTGTCGCCTTTTGAGGAAGAGAATTCCCAAAGACACACGACTCTCTGAGAGAAAAAATGCTCCTCATCTCTGTCTATTTAAACTGCGACCCCTAGTTCTAGATAACTTTACATTCAATTCCACTCGCGATATGCACTAATGTCCATTAGCTTTCCTAATTACGTAATGCACCTGCATACTATCCTTTTGCCATTCATGCACTTGGACACCCAGATCCCTCTGCATCTCAGAGCTCAGCAATCTCTCACCATTTAGACAATATGCTTTTTTAAAAAATTCTTCCTGTCAAAGTGGATAATTTTACAATTTCCTACATTGTACTCCATTTACCAGGTATTTTCCCACTCACTTAACCAATCTATATCCCTTTGTAGCCCCCTTCCGTCATCTTCACAAGTTACTTTCCTACCTATCTCTGTGTCATCAGAAGATTTAGCAACCATACCTTCGGTCCCTTCTTCTAAGTCAGTTATATAAATTGTAAAGAGTTGAGACTCCAGCACAGATCCATGTGGCACACCACTCGTTACATTTTGCCAACCAGAAAATGACCCATTTTTGATTTCTGTCTGTTTCCTTTTAGCTTCTATCCATGCCAACATGTTGCCCCCTACATCATGAGCTTTTATTTTTAGCAATAACCGTTGATGTGACACCTTTTCAAATGCCTTCTGGAAATCTAAGTACAATAGATCCACCGTTCCCCTTTATCCACAGCACATGTAACTCCCTCACAGAACTCCAATGTATTGGTTAAACATGATTTCCCTTTCACAAAACCATGTTGTCTCTGCCTGATTACCTTGATTTTTTCTAAATGCCCTGCTATACCGTTTTTAATAGTAGTTTCAAACATTTTCCCGAAGACAGATGTTAAGCAAACTGGCCTGTAGTTTCCTGCTTTCTGTCTCCCACCCTTTTTGAATGAAGGAGTTACATTTGTTATTTTCCAATCTAACAGTACCTTTCCCGAATCTAGGGAATTTTTGAAAATGAAAACTAACACATCAGCTATCTCACCAGCCACTTATTTTAACACCCGAGGATAAAGTCCATCAGGACCCAGAGACTTGTTAGCCCGCAGCTCCAGCAATTTGTTCAGTACCACTTCCCTGGTGATCATAATTTTCTTGAGTTCCTCCCTCCCTTCCATTTCCTGACTTACAGCTGATACTGAGATATTACTTGCATCCTCAATAGTGAAAACTGATGCAAAATATCTCTTCAATTCATCTGCCATCTCCTTATTATCCATTATTAATTCCACAGGACCAACACTCACTTTGTTAACTCTTCTTTTTTAAATATCGAGAGAAACTCTTCCTATCTGTCTTTATATGTCTAGCTACCTTTCTCTCGTACTACAATTTTACATTCCTTATCCATCTTTTCAACATTCTTTGCTGTTTTATTTATATTCTGTCCAATCTTCTGACCTGCCTCCCACCTTTGTGGAACTATAGGCTTTTTCTTTAAGCTTGATACGATCTTTAACTGTTTTAGTTAAACAAGGAAGGTCAGTTCTACCCTTGGAATTTTTGTTTCTCGTTGAAATGTTTCCATTATGTGTATTTTGAAATATCCCCTAAAGGTCTGCCACTGCATCTCTATTGACCTATAAATTAACCTGATTTGCCAGTTCACTTTAGCTAGCTCTGCTTTCATGCCCTCATTATTGCCCTTATTTAAGTTTAAAGTACTGCTCTTGGACCCTCAAACTTTACTCAGTCAAACTGATTGTAACATGCAGCCATATTATGATCACTGCTACCTAGGGGCGCCTTAACTGTGATATCATTAATTAATCTGATCTCGTGGCACAATACCGGGTCTAGTAAAGCCTGCTCTGTGTTTGGCATGTTGCATTGTTCCAAGAAATTATCCCGAAAAGATTCGATGTATTCCTCATCTAGACTATCTCTGCCCATCTGATTTTTCCAGTTTAGATGTAGATTAATGTCCCTCATAAGTATTGCTCTACCTTTCTGACAAGCTGCTACTATTTCTTCCTTTATAACCCTTCCTACAATATGGTTAAAGCTAGGTGGTCTATACAGCACTCCCAGAAGTGACTTCTTGTGTATATGATTTCTCACCTCTACACAAACTGCTTCTGCATCCTGGTCTCCTGTTTCTCTATTGCGCTAATACCATCATTAATTAACAGAGCTTCCCCTGCACCTTTTCCTAGCTTCCTGTCCTTCCTAAATGCCATACACCCTTCAATATCCAAAACCCAATCTCCGTCCCAATCTATGTTACCCAGTAAATCACTCCCTGCTGCTTCTCCATGTATTCATTACAAAATAAAATGCTGAACTATTTAGAAGATCATGTATATACAGCCAACCCATTAGAAATATATCAATTTATTGAGTGCGAAATGCTCATATAGAACTGAAACATGCAATCTGACTGTGTGAAGTTACATTTAATTTGTGAAGATTGTACAGCTGGATTAAGAGAAAACAGTTGCCCATTGTAATTATATTTTCTGGTAACTTTATTTATGTTGATGTATAATTTTGGAAAACATTGTGTCTCATAGCAGGCATGTGAGAATATGATGCAATATTTATGTGAGACTCATGTTCTGGAATTCTCTGCCTAAACCTCTAACACTCTGTCACCTCCTTTCACACCCTCCTTCAAACTGAAAGCTTTGAGCAGTATTTTGGAGAGGGGTCAGTGCTGTCTTTTACCCTGATTTGTCAGTAATCATTTAAAACCATTCTGGTTCAATCCTTTCCTTTAATCCTGCACAGCAGCAGTGACAATAACTTTGTAGATTTGATGGTTGAGACCCAAAGAATTTCCTGAATTCCTGGGCACATTTGTATCACAGAGATATAGAATCATCGAGTCATTTACAGTGCAGAAGGAGGCCATTTGTCCCATCGAGTCCATGCTGGCTCTCTGTCGAGTCATCCAGTCAGTCCCATTCACCCGCTCGATCCCTGTAGTCCAGCAAGTACTTCAAGTGTCTATCCAACTTCCTTTTGAAATCATTGTCTCTGCTTCCAATACCCTCGTAGGCAGAATGTTCCAGATCATTTATTATCAAGGTTTAAGGGAGGGAAATAAATTCAATCACTGATCTATTTACAGACAGGTGATTGGAAATAAAAAGGAAATACGTTAAGAGAGAAAAAGGATTAACTACCTGTTTGTAACATAGAAATTGGGAGCTCAAGTCAGCAATAAATCCACTAAAGACCAATTGTAAGGAACGATCGGAATCAGAAATTTAAAATAATCTGCTTGCAATGCAAAAGGGGAAAATCTGGTAGCTGAAAAGATAATGAACACAAATAAATGACCACAGCAAAACCCTCTTAGTCTAACATTAGAAAATGGAACATTTTGATTGAAGGATGCTTTTGCTGCAAGACAATGTAACTGCTGAAACGTAGGCAAACCTGCGTGCAGACCAGTCAAAGTTATGGCTCGGGAGATACAAGTGAAAGTAAGGTGAAATGACCTGAGGTCTCTAAAGTGCAGACAAAATCCCCGTTAGTTACTGGAGCTTTATCCTTGAAGGAATTGTGTCCCTCTACCCTTCCCAGGAGATCAGCAAGTCCATTATAATGCTTAGGGATACAGGGGCGACTGAGTACCTAATGTTAGAGAACAGCCTAAGTGATCAGTGGAGTGGGAGGAGGTTAGCTGTCTGTTCCCCTCCATTGAGTCCACTTACAGTGTGACCTGGTCTCAGGCCACTTAACCATAGGAATTGTCCCAGAGTAGCAGGGATAGACTTCCTACTGGGAAATGATTTGGCTGGTAGCAAGATAATTCTTTTGGGCCTCCTTATTTCGAGAGACAATGGATACGCGCCTGGAGGTGGTCAGTGGTTTGTGAAGCAGCGCCTGGAGTGGCTATAAAGGCCAATTCTGGAGTGACAGGCTCTTCCACAGGTGCTGCAGAGAAATTTGTTTGCCGGGGCTGTTGCACAGTTGGCTCTCCCCTTGCACCTCTGTCTTTTTTCCTGCCAACTACCAAGTCTCTTCGACTCGCCACAATTTAGCCCTGTCTTTATGGCTGCCCGCCAGCTCTGGCGAATGCTGGCAACTGACTCCCACGACTTGTGATCAATGTCACACGATTTCATGTCGCGTTTGCAGACGTCTTTATAGCGGAGTCATGGACGGCCAGATAATAGTAACCCCTATAATCTCAGACCAGCCCAGTGAAACCAGGGAAACTGAACTACTACAGGAGCAAGTACCAGGGATCTTCCACGATTGTGTAGTGTCTCCGTCCCAAGCCAGACAGGCCCGATTAGTTGAAAGGAAACCAGTGCACCAGCTGGATGAGCCAGAGGTCTGTTTAGCTGAAACATTCTTTAAGGACCAATGTGAAGGGGAGGAGGTTCTCAGCCAAGCCGACCTAATTCACCCCCAGCAAGCAGATTCTGAATAAAGCACACAGCACAGACGGCTTGTTCTGAGGCAGAGGCCACTCCGACCCCTGAGTGTTACTACTTCCGAGATGGGGTAGTAATATGAAAGTGGAGACCTCCCAGGAGGAGGAGTCGACAGTGTTCCACCAGACTGTCGTGCTGCCAAAAAAAAGCCAGTGATTTTAAGGATAGCCCATGCTATCCCGATGGATGGACATGTAGGTACTTGGAAAACTTTAATCCGAGTAAGTAAACACTTTTTATTGCCTCACCTCCAGTCCGATGTGGCCGAATATCGCAAAACCTGCCATGCTTTAGTTTAGTTTAGATATACAGCACTGAAACAGGCCCTTCGGCCCACCGAGTCTGTGCCGGCCATCAACCACCCATTTATACTAATCCTTCACTAATCTCATATCCCTACCACATCCCCACCTGTCCCTATATTTCCCTACCACCTACCTATACTAGTGACAATTTATAATGGCCAATTTACCTACCAACCTGCAAGTCGTTTGGCTTGTGGGAGGAAACCGGAGCTCCCGGAGAAAACCCACGCAGACACAGGGAGAACTTGCAATCTCCACACAGGCAGCACCCAGAATTGAACCCGGGTCGCTGGAGCTGTGAGGCTGCGGTGCTAACCACTGCGCCACTGTGCAGGTTACAGGTAAATCCCAGTCCACAATTAAACTGTCCCTCACTCAAACCCGATTGAGCATTCGGTGAACCATTTGACCAAATGTTGATGGGCTGTGTGGAACCACTAACCAAAAGCAAGCCCAGTCAACTGGTGAATGATTGTAAAAGGGTGGAAGTAACGGAGGGAGCCAGGAGGAGTCAGTCGAGGAGGAGGAGACACCAGTTGAACCCCCAGCTACCAAACTGGCAAACACAGAAATCTTAAAAGACATAACCACCCAGCTGACATACCTAACACACAAGCAGCAGGAGGACATGTCCACCCAGCTAAAGGAATTCAAAGAGATCTGTAAAGATCAGCCAGGAGCTATCACCTTCGTGGTTCATGGCTTGGATATGGGAGACATGCTACCAGTTAGTTAGGCGGGACCCCTGACGGCTAAGCCCTGACAAGATAGTTCAGATTAGAATGGGAACCAAGGGAAATTTGTATTTACTCTTTTCCTGCCAATTCTGTCACTGGACCTGTACCTGACACAAGTTGGAAAGAAATGCTGAAACCAGGACGGTCTGCTAACAACCTGCCTTCCAGAAATCATTCCACTATATTAGATAATAATATTCTGCAGCTTGGGGAATCCATACGGCGGTATACAAATTACCAGAAGTTTTTCTCAAACTTGGCACCCTAGCATCCCCACTAATAAAGGCACTGACACAAAAAGCCAAGGTGAAATGGACATGCCAGGAGGCATTTACAAAATTGTAAACCAAATCACTGAATGAGCTCATATTATCTACCCCAGACTTCAGCAAAGTTTAAGTGTGAATGAGAGAATGAATGAAAACATCTTTACTTCTTTATTTCTTTTTAATGAAAAACAAGTGTTAATGTCAACCCCCATTTTGTATGTTAAGTTCAGTTTTAGCAGTTCCAATTGTTAAAATGGAGGAAAGATATCATGGGACAGCAACTTGTAAAGGGTTTAGTTTTTAGTGACAAGAATAGCCGATCCAATTGCCTGGATTTGAAACTCTAACAGTGTGCGGTAACAGCCTGTTTCAGTCTGCAGCTGCCTTTGGTCAGATTAGTCCAGGTACTGGAACCTACAAATCTCTATCTAAGACAGTCTGCAAAAGCCAGAAAAATGAAAGAAGACACAGACTGCACACAGCAAAGAATATTAAAGGCACAGTTTACAAAAACAGCAAAAAACTTGCTCTCTGCGATCTTCATGTCCAACTAAAAGGTGGCTTTAGCCATAATAAGCTACCTCCATTTATATCTGATCGTGTAAAGAAGAAGAAATTTGTAAGAAAAGAGATATTTCCAACAGCTTATCCTCAATTTGACATTCCCAGTTGGGGAAAAGAGTCTTTGGACTCTTTTTGATAATTTAATTGAACACGAGTTTTAACTGAAATTCATGCAGTTTGCAGTTCTATTAAAGAAATGCCCTTGCCTTTTTTATGCCTTTAACTTTTCCCTGAATGTTTTTAAGCATTCGTGGTGAAGTTAATCACTTTCCCACTTTATGAGTGTGTCAATAAATCCTCCTTCTTTGATTTAACGCGAACAACCGTGTTGTTGTGGTCATTTATAGTCAGGTTTAAGGGAGGGAAATAAATTCAATCAGTAAACTGTTTGTGGACAAATGGTTGGAAAAACAAGGACATTTGTTCAGTGAACAAAATAAACAGATTCAAAAACAAAACCTATTTATAACAATGATCAGGAGTAGACTAAGAAGGGTCACTGACCCGAAACGTTAACTCTGCTTCTCTTTCCACAGATGCTGCCAGACCTGCTGAGTGAATCCAGCATTTCTTGTTTTTGTATCAGGAGTAGACTGATGGGGCGGTAATTGGCCGGGTTGGTTTTGTCCTGCTTTTCGTGTACAGGACGTACCAGGGCAATTTTCCACGTTGCCGGGTAGATGCCAGTGGGGTAGCTGTCGTAGAACAGGTTAACTAGGGGTGCACCTTGTTCTCGAGCACAGATCTTCAGTACTATTGCCGGAATGTTGTCAGAGCCCATCGCCTTTGCAGTATCCAGTGCCTTCAGCCCTTTCTTGATATCACAGAGAGTGAATCAGATTGCCTGAAGACTTTGATCCTGGGGATCTCAGGAGGAGGCTGCGATGGATCATCCACTTGGTACTTCTGGCTGAAGAAAAATGCAAATGCTTCAGCCTTGTCTTTTGCACTGATGTGCTAGGCTCTCCCATCATTGAGAATGGGGATATTTGTTGCTTTACATCTTGTTACTTGTTTAATTCTCCATGACTATTCACAACTGGATGTGACAAGTCTGTAGGGTTTGATCTGATCCATTGGAATGAGATCACTTCGCTCTGTGTATCACATGCTGCTTTCACTCTTTGGCATGCAGGTAGTCCTGTGTTGTCGTTTCACCAGGTTGACACCTCATTTTGAGGTATGCCTGGTGCTGCTTCTAACATGCCCTCCTGCACTCTTCATTGAACCAGGGTTGATCCGCCGGCTTCATGGTAATGGTAGAGTGGGGGATATACTGGGCAATGAAGTTACAGATTGTGGTTGAGTACTATTCTGCTGCTTCTGATGATGTCCCACAGCGTCTCATGGACGACCAATTTTCAGTCGCTAGATCTGTTTGAAATCTATCCTATTCAGCATGGTGGTAGTGCCACACAACACAGTTGTGTTATCCGCAATTTGAAGACAGGACTTCATCTCCACAAGGACTGTGTGGTGGTCACTCCTACCAATACTGTCACAAACAGATGCATCTGTAACAGGCAGATTGGTGAGGATGAGGTCAAGTAGGTTTTTCCCTCTTCTTGATTCCCTCACCACTAACTGCCGACGCTGTTTAACAGCTCTGTTCTCCAGGACTCCACCATCACATTCAGTAGTGGTGCTCCCAGCCACTCTTGGTGATGGACATTTATGTCACCCACCAAGAGTGCATTCTGTGCCCTTGGTGCTTCTTTAAATTTCTGTTCAACATGGAGAAGCACTGATTCATCAGCCGAGGCCAGGAGTGGGGGCGTGGTAGGTGCGAGTCAGCAGGAGATTTCCTTGCCTATGTTTATCTGCATGACATGATGGGATCTGGAGTCAATGTTGAAGACTCCCAGGGCCACTCCCACCCGACAGTACACCACTGTGCCACCACCGCTGGTGGTCTTCCCTGCTGATGGGACAGGACACACTCAGGGATGGTGATGGCAGTGTCTGGACATTAACTGCAAAGTATAATTCCGAAAATACAACGATGTCAGGCTGTTGCTTGACTAGTCAGTGGGACAGCTCTCCGAATTTCGGCACAGGCTCCCAGATGTTAGTAGGAAGGAGTTTGCAGGTTCAGCAGGGCTGGCTTCCCCATTGCCATTTCCAATGCCGAGGTCGATGCCAGGTGGTACGTCCAGTTTCATTCCATTTCTGAGGCTGTATATTGGCCTGATACAGCTGAGTGGCTTTCTAGGCCACTTTAGAGGATATTTTAAGAGTCAATCACATCACTGATGACAGATGTAGGCCAGGCCAGCTAAGGACAGCAGATATCCTTCCGTAAAGGACATTAGTGAACCACATGTGTTTTAACTGCTTTCGATTATAGTTTCATAGTCAACATTAGACCAGCTTCTTAATTAACGATTAATTTAATTCAGATATCTGCATCTGCCATGGATGGATTCAAACCCAGGGTCCCAGATCAGTAGCCTGGGTCTCTGGATTACTAATCCAGTAATATTATCAGTACACCATCGCCTGCCTATAAGCTACCACCTCCCCATTCGAGAAATGGCTCCCATTGATTGAAAAGTCGAGAACCAGAGGACACTGATTTAAGATGAATGCAAAAGAACCAAAGGTGACCTGAGGAGATAACCTTTTTATATGCAGCGGGTGGTTAGGATTGGGAATAAACTGTCTGAGAGTGTGGTGGAGGGAGATTCATTGGTGACTTTCAAAAGGGATTTAGATAATTATCTGAAATAGAAAAAAAAGGTGGGGAAGTGGGAGTAGCTGTGTTACTCTTGCAGAGAGCCAGCATGAACACGATCGGCCGAACAGCCTCTTTCTGTGCTCTAATCATTCCATAATTCCATGGTTTTATGATTCTATTGTTGAATTAACTCCACAAGTGAAAACATCTTCCCTATGTCTACCTGATCAACTATAAAACACATTATCTGCTCACCTCTCAAACTTAGATTTTGTGGAAAAAAGAGTCCCAACCTGACCAAATTTTCATGTAAATTTTACCATCTTAGTTCTAATCTCATTCTCACAATGTATTCACACTTCCAACGGTGCTTTTGTAAAAATGTTGTACTGTGAAGATGAGAACAATGCAGGGTTTTCTGAGCGTAGTCAAACCAAGACCACGCTGATTCCATTAAAAACTCTGATCAAATTAACACCTCTACTAAACCTCCACTTATGCTTCCCTGCAATCCGAGTCTATCTACAGAACAGAAGGAGCTCATGTCTTGTATAATTCTGGTAAATCTCTCAGATTTTCACATCCATCCTAAAGTGAGGTGCTCAAAGTTGTTTTAGCCGAGGCCTAAGTTTTATCGAACTTAAACATCTCCCCCTTTTCATAGTTACAACCAGGGATACACTCTCAAAGGACTGGGATAGCCCATTCACTAGCAACTTTCAACAGGGAATTGGATATATATTTTAAAATTAAACATTTACAGGACAAAGAGGGCTCATCAGGTAAGTGGGATTAAATACATTAATATTTTGAAGTCCCAGCAGAGGCACCCTGGGCTGAATAAACACATTTTCTGCTTTGAGATTCAATGATCCTAATGTTACCGGGGCTTTAAACCAAGGTCTAATACAGGAAAAGTAGGCACTGTACCACTGAGTTACACACGATTAGAGTTCATAGCAATACACATGGATTTCTTCCTGTCTCAGCAACAGGCAGTTACTCCGTCATTAGAGTGTGCTCACAATATTCAGTGTTGGCTGCACTTCACAGGACTCTTTGATGGCCCAAAATAAGTTGAGGAAAAAGCAGTTACACTGGCTGAGAGTGCAGCAGGGACATCATAGATAGTAAAAGGCAGCAACTGTTCATCTGTATTGCAAAACAAGCTCCGTCCCCTATTGATATTTCAAGGGAAGAAAACCAATCAACAAGCAGATCCATCCCGGAATATCCATGTGATTATAGCATGTGAAATCTCTCTGCAGCATGGTAACACTGCGGATAATAAGTGGATTCAGGGAAATCTAATCTGGGCTGCTCGGAGATTAGGAAACACAGCATCCAAGGCAGGTCTTCAAAAGCCTCACTTGCTTAACTTTTTAGGCTGTTATCACTCGGAAGCCTTTCTCTAATCAAACTCCCAACATCTCTGCCAAAATTCTGGGCAATGACCTAATAATGAACATTTCACTCACAGGCTATCCTACACTTAACCTGATCTGTCTTAGAACTCTGCTTGTATAGAATGTGAATGAATCCAATTTAGCCCTTACCACTCACACTAGGGCTACTGTAAATGAGACTGTTCATCCACATCAAAACCTGAGATCATAAAATCATTTGCAAATCACGTTTTGAAGAAATTTAAACGGGAATAAAATGATGTGGTTTTCCATTTCGCCTAATGACTATATTGCATTACTAAAAACAATTCATTATATCAGTTTGTTCAGTGGACCTTAACTAATATCCCAGCTCACATTCCCTGGATGACTGTCCCCATGGAGGTTGCTCTCTGGTATTAATCAAGCCTCCTCGGAAGAATCCTCTGCATTGGTGTTTCGCGCAAGAAATGGAATATCCTGCAATTTACTAGTTAGAGCTTATTTACTACTCTATTCATGCAGTCGTCAGTATTCCTGGTAAGACAGTGAAATGGTACATTGAATGTTGAATGGTGGTTTTTGTGTCTGATGACAATAGTTAAGTGCCATGTAATTGTCTTGATTTCATAATCTGATTTCTTAGTTTAGAGATACAGCACTGAAACAGGCCCTTCGGTCCCCCAAGTCTGTGCCGACCATCAACCACCCATTTTTTATACTAATCCGACACTAATCCCATATTCCTACCACATCCCCACCTGTCCCTATACTTCCCTGCAACCTACCTATACTAGGGGCAATTCATAATGGCCAATTAACCCATCAACCTGCAAGTCTTTGGCATGTGGGAGGAAACCGGAGCACCCGGAGGAAACCCACGCAGACACAGGGAGAACTTGCAAACTCCACACAGGCAGTACCCAGTATTGAACCAGGGTCGCTGGAGCTGTGAGGCTGCGGTGCTAACCACTGTGCTTAATTAATGTTATATCACTTCTTGATTTTTCACCACAGATAATGCTAACCATCAATTCTCTTTAATGTTTACAATAGAAACTCCTCACAGAGTTGACATGGACATCAGATCAGAAATAAATTAACAATATTAAATGTGCTGATGTTAAGTGGGTTACACATGTAACATGAGGGTCTAGGAGTGACTTCATTGTAATTTTATTTCATGTTGACATATGTTGCTACTGGAGACGTTCCTTTTCTTTCCTTGGATTGGAATTCAGCTTCGATTTCATTTTTGAGTGTAAGTGGAAGGGAGAATCTTTTGATTTCTGTTACTGGTGCATGATCCACCCAACCAGACTTTTCCATTCTTCACTTTGCTCGGTCAATGCTCAAAAAGAGGAAAAGAGTTCACGCTCAATGTTGTAGACCATAACCGAACAAGGCGAGAATACGCTCTCCATATTGTACAGACCATAACACACAGGGTGAGATTGCACTCTCCATGTTGTAACCAAACAGGACGAAAGTGTGCTCTCCATGTTTCACAGGCTGTAGCCAAACAGGACGAGAGTACACTCTTCATCTTGTACAGACCAGAAACTAACAGGATGAGAGTGCACTCTCCATGTTGTAAAGACCATAACCCAACAGGGTGAGTGCACTCTCCAAGTTGTACAGACTCTTACCCAACAGGGTGAGAGTGCACTGTGGATGTTGTATCGACCATAACCCAACAGGGGAGAGTGCACTCTCCATGTTGTACGCAACATAACCTAATACAGCGAGAGTTCACTCACTATGATGTACAGACTGTGACTGAACAGGGTGACAGTGCATTCTCAATAATAAAACCAAAATACTGTGGATGCTGGGAATCTGAAATAAACAATGAAAGTGCTGGAAATACTCAGTAGGTCTGGCAACACCTGTGGAGAGAGAGACAGAGTTAACGTTTCTGGTTTGTAACCTTTCATCAGAACTGGCAAAAGGTTCTAAATGCAATACACCTTGAGCAAATGAAAAGCGGGGAGCAGGAAGAAGGACAAAAGGGAAAGATTGTGAAAGGGCAGGAGAGATAAAATGACAAAGATGCCACGCAGCAAAGGCAAAGGGAGAACTTACAGCAGTATGAAAAGACAAAACATTAGTCCAGAGAGAGTGAGTTGGACAAGGTGTAGGCAGTTGAAAATCTGGCTGTGACCTGCCTAGAGACTAGAGAAAAAGACATCTCCCTGGAAAGGAAACCTTGCATCTCTTGAAAAGAAATCCTGCATTTGAAAGGTAGCAGATTTCTATTGGCTCTGAAGAATTCCTGCATCCAGTGGTGGTTGCTGTTATTCCTGTGGTTTGGGAGATCTTGAAATCTCAAGAAAGCATATACTGTTAGACCGCTGCTTCAAAACCCAAGCAGACCTGTTGCTACATCCTTTGCTGAAAGACCTGTGTAACGCCTGCTGCAGACAAATTGCCTTGAACGCCTACCCATCAGAAACTGTTCAACAGCTTCGCCTGGAGAGACGTCAAGTGGCATCCGACTCTTCGACTCTGGGACATCTCACCTACCAAAAGCATCCTGCCAGCACGTGATAAACTCAGCCACTTTAGTTTTCCTTTTTACTCCTAAGAAACAGCTGTAAACCAAAAAGGACTTTCTTTTCAGCAGTTATCGGGTTTTTGAATGTCTGTGTGTGTGCATGAGAGCTGAGAAGAATAAATAGTTTTAAAAATATTTTCAAATACAGAGTTGTCTTATTATTAAATAGATAATTTTCTTGTTGTTTAAAGGAATCTGGTTTGGCGTGCTTTATTCTGGGGGACAATTATAGTGTCTAATTTGGCTCTTCTTTGGCAGATGGAAACACTTTCTTGATATGCTGTGACCTGTGGAGGAGTGGGGCTGAATGTGGGGTGGTGTTTGTACCAGCAGTCAGACCCTGTTTAATCTAACAGTTACTTTGAAGTCTGGGCTAAGAAAGCACTCACTGTTAGAATCAGCAGAATTTGAACAGCAGAAGAGAGGAATTAGTGGGGAGAAAGTGTAATGGATGGTAGCAATGGCCACGGATAGAGGTGGACAGTGAGGAGCTCCCGAGGGAGTGAACAGCCCGGGAGCCATCTTGGTATGTTTATTGTGAGCTCTGGTAAAGATCTGGATGAGACCTGGATGTGTTTTTTTCTCTCAAACCTGGCTTCAAACCCCAATCCTGTATTCACTGGATATCAAGATCATGCTTTTGTGCTGCACTACATTGGACAAATGTCAGACTCTGCTCTCGCATATAATCTGCTGCCTTTTTCTGTTTTTCCAATCTATGAGCTGTGGAAAAGATCTGGAAAATATATATCTAGATCCCCTTTGAAACTTAGCTTCAAATTTCTGAACTTACCTCAACATCAAGAAGCAGCTTTTTCTCTGCACGACACTGGTGATAACACAAGACACAACTTTGTCACTGAATTGCTGCTCTGTTGTGCTATTTAAAATAACTGTTCAGTTTATTGCCCTTCCCCCACCACTGCTGCGTTTGAGAAACTTCATTCTCCTGATGAGCCTGTGACTGGCCACTGGTTTACTGTTTTTTCTGCTTTAGCATTTTCCTGCCAGCTCCATGAGGGGTCCGGGGGAGCCCTTGTTACAGGAGCCGTTGGAGAAGGCTTTCAGCTGACCCTTTAAGAACACCCTGATACAGATCCACACGGCCTGCATCCAGACTCGCCAGATGAACATGCTGGCCACGTGTGTGTATTAGACCCGTCCATGTAGCAGAGCCTGGTCTCCAATCATCTCAGCCATCCCTGCCATTGGAGAAAGACCTTGCTTCACTCAAACCGTGTTGTGGCCGGTATGCAACGACCACTTCACATTAAAAGAACCTACACACAGGCATCTTCCACCTTTTCAAAATTAACTTTGTGACTTGGAGCATCAGGATTGGACGATTCAGTTACCTAAGGGCCAATAACACTGGAGTAGAAGGAAGTCATCCTCATTCCCGAGGGACTGCCTAAGAAGAAGGTAAGAAGAAGAAAAACTGGGATTGAATTAACAGTAACTCCCTCTTTGATTGTAACATATTAATTGGAGGCTCATCCGGGATGAAAATACAAGGTGAATAACATTAGAATGTGAGGAAGAAATTACCGAAAGTAAAATTATAGGAAGCTGGTTTCTTGTGTAATAGGGGAAAGCCTTCTTCTTCTTTGGCCTCCTTATCTCGAGAGACAATGGATAAGCGCCTGGAGGTGGTCAGTGGTTTGTGGAGCAGCGCCTGGAGTGGCTATAAAGACCAATTCTACAGTGACAGGCTCTTCCACAGGTGCTGCAGATAAAATTGGTTGTCGGGCTGTTACACAGTTGGCTCTCCTTGCGCTTCTGTCTTTTTTTCCTGCCAACTGCTAAGTCTCTTTGACTCCCCATTCTTTAGCCCCACATTTATGGCTGTCTGCCAGCTCTGGCGATCACTGGCAACTGACTCCCATGTCTTTAAAGCGAAGACATGGATGTCCGGTGGGTCTGATACCAGTGATGAGCTTGCTGTACAATGTGTTCTTGGGGATCCTGCCATCTTCCATGTGGCTCACATGGTCAAGCCATCTCAAGCGCCGCTGGCTCAGGAGGGTGTATATGCTGGGGATGTTGGCCGCCTCGAGGACTTCTGCGTTGGAAATACGGTCCTGCCACCTGATGCCAAGGGTTCTCCGGAGGCAGCGAAGATGCTTGCCACAGAGTTTACCTCTCCACTCCTAACAATCTAAAGCCAATGATCGCTGTCTCTTCTTGATAGATACATCTGAGTACAATAAACTAATCAATACCCAAGACTTGCTCACCCTATCACCTTCAACTACTCGGTACTTAACATCCATTGATAGAAATTATTAGACACTAACAGATAAATAAAAGCAAAATACTTCAGATGCTGGAAGTCTGTAATAAAAGCAAGAAATGCTGGAAACACTCAGCAGGTCTGGCAGCATCTGTGGAGAGAGAAACAGAGTTAACATTTCAGGTAGTAATAGATTCCTCTTTTCTTTATTTAAAAACAAATATAGAAAACTAAAAAGAGACAAAATGTTGATGCATTTTTCTTTATTCTTTATCTTATGCTATTATACCATCAAACTTCAACAGCACCAGTCATTAACAGATTGTATATTCCCCCTTTTATGAAGAAATAAAAAACTTGTTTGAAGAATTACAAAGCGATCTTAACAGAAAAAATCTCCATGTTTTCCTAATTCATCAGAACACAGTGCAGCCCTCTTCGAGGACATCCAAAAATGTATTTGAACAAGAACCTCTCCTTGCAAAACAATCCGACAACTGATGACTTGTGTCAACCCATTTTATTTTGGAAATGTATTTTCTATCTGACCTTTCTTTTATACTCGTGAGATCAATCCACAAACCTCTTCACCGTGATGCTTTTTGTTGAATGCACATTGTCCCACAATGAATGGTTATCCATATCGCATTCTCTCGGATTTCTTTCTCCAATTTTAGTACTTTAGATGGGTCTGTTTTTGTCCAGTGTGTGCAGGAGGGTTTTCTGACACAGTATGTGGACAGGCCAACCAGGGGCGATGCCACATTGGATTTGGTACTGGGTAATGAACCCGGCCAGGTGTTCGATTTAGATGTAGGTGAGCACTTTGGTGATAGTGATCACAATTCGGTTAGGTTTACCTTAGCCATGGGTAGGGACAGGTATATACCGCAGGGCAAGAATTATAGCTGGGGGAAAGGAAATTATGACGCGATTAGGCAAGATTTAGGATGTGTAGGATGGGGAAGGAAACTGCAGGGGATGGGCACAAACGAAATGTGGAGCTTATTCAAGGAGCAGCTAATGCGTGTCCTTGATAAGTATGTACCTGTCAGGCAGGGAGGAAGTTGTCGAGCGAGGGAGCCGTGGTTTACTCAAGAAGTTGAAGCGCTTGTCAAGAGGAAGAGGGCGGCTTATGTTAGGATGAGACGTGAAGGCTCAGTTAGGGCGCTTGAGAGTTACAAGCTAGCCAGGAAGGATCTAAAGGGAGGGCTAAGAAGAGCAAGGAGAGGACACGAGAAGTCATTGGCGCATAGGATCAAAGAAAACCCTAAGGCTTTCTATAGTTATATCAGGAATAAAAGAATGATAAGAGATAGGTTAGGGCCAATCAAGGATAGTAGTGGGAAGTTGTGTGCGGAATCAGAGGAGATAGGGGAAGCGTTAAATGAATATTTTTCGTCAGTATTTACAGTAGAGAAAGAAAATGTTGCCGAGGAGATTACTGAGATACAGACTACTAGGCTAGATGGGATTGAGATTCACAAGGAGGAGGTGTTAGCAATTTTGGAAAGTGTGAAAATAGATACGTCCCCTGGGCCAGATGGGATTTATCCTAGGATTCTCTGGGAAGCCAGGGAGGAGATGGCAGAGCCGTTTTTGTTGATCTTTATGTCGTCATTGTCGACAGGAGTAGTGCCGGAAGACTGGAGGATAGCAAATGTTGTCCCCTTGTTCAAGAAGGGGAGTAGAGACAGCCCTGGTAATTATAGACCTGTGAGCCTTACTTCGGTTGTGGGTAAAATGTTGGAAAAGGTTATAAGAGATAGGATTTATAATCATCTTGAAAAGAATAAGTTCATTTGCGATAGTCAGCACGGTTTTGTGAAAGGTAGGTCGTGCCTCACAAACCGTATTGAGTTTTTCGAGAAGTTGACCAAACAGGTGGATGAGGGTAAAGCCGTGGATGTGGTGTATATGGATTTCAGTAAGGCGTTTGATAAGGTTCCCCACGGTAGGCTATTGCAGAAAATACGGAAGTATGGGGTTGAAGGTGATTTAGAGCTTTGGATCAGAAATTGGCTAGCTGAAAGAAGACAGAGGGTGGTGGTTGATGGCAAATGTTCATCCTGGAGTTTAGTTACTAGTGGTGTACCGCAAGGTTCTGTTTTGGGGCCACTGCTGTTTGTCATTTTTATAAATGACCTGGATGAGGGTGTAGAAGGGTGGGTTAGTAAATTTGCGGATGACACGAAGGTCGGTGGAGTTGTGGATAGTGTCGAAGGGTGTTGTAAGGTACAGAGGGACATAGATAGGCTGCAGAGCTGGGCTGAGAGATGGCAAATGGAGTTTAATGCGGAGAAGTGTGAGGTGATTCACTTTGGAAGGAGTAACAGCAATGCAGAGTACTGGGCTAATGGGAAGATTCTTGGTAGTGTAGATGAGCAGAGAGATCTTGGTGTCCAGGTACATAAATCCCTGAAAGTTGCTACCCAGGTTAATAGGGCTGTTAAGAAGGCATATGGTGTGTTAGCTTTTATTAGTAGGGGGATCGAGTTTCGGAGCCACGAGGTCATGATGCAGCTGTACAAAACTCTGGTGAGGCCGCACCTGGAGTATTGCGTGCAGTTCTGGTCACCGCATTATAGGAAGGGTGTGGAAGCTTTGGAAAGGGTGCAGAGGAGATTTACTAGGATGTTGCCTGGTATGGAAGGAAGGTCTTTCGAGGAAAGGCTGAGGGACTTGGGGTTGTTTTCGTTGGAGAGAAGGAGGAGGAGAGGTGACTTAATAGAGACATACAAGATAATCAGAGGGTTAGATAGGGTGGATAGTGAGAGTCTTTTTCCTCGGATGATGATGGCAAACACGAGGGGACATAGCTTTAAGTTGAGGGGTGATAGATATAGGACAGATGTTAGAGGTAGTTTCTTTACGCAGAGAGTAGTAGGGGCGTGGAACGCCCTGCCTGCAACAGTAGTAGACTCGCCAACTTTAAGGGCATTTAAGTGGTCATTGGATAGACATATGGATGAAAATGGAATAGTGTAGGTCAGATGGTCGGCGCAACATCGAGGGCCGAAGGGCCTGTACTGCGCTGCAATGTTCTAATTCTAATTCTAATTCTAATTCTAATTGCCTGCTCTCTGAGTTCCTTTAAAATACTTGCTAAATACATCCCCATATCGCTCGCTTCTCGCAGTGCAAGTGTCTCAGCAGCTAAGATGTTTTTAACTATCCTCTTTGTTATCTTCGATTCCCAGGCTAATGGACAACATTTACCATTTCTTCCCTCCAAATATATAATGAACCCTGCTGTCCTCGAATAACCATTGGGAAGAACAGCATGTGAGACGTCATGAAAAATGATCATTTTCATTTCTTCTGGCTCACCTAATACTGGAAACTTGAGAGTACATTTGTCGAAACTCAATTTCATCAATATCTTACTTGCTTTCAGCACTTCCCCAACAGCAGCAGGTTTCAGCATCGCGCTCAATTCTAATATATCATCGCAAATATCCGGTCTAGTTTGTGTGCACAACCAGTTTAATTATCAGATTAAGCTCCTTAACTGGTCTACTTCTTCCTTGATTGTGGAGTCTTTCTTTTGTGAGGATCTGGCCCGATTTATCGGGATCCTATTAACATTCTATAGGTGAGACTGTCGATATAGGCTTACTCCCAACTTGGTCTGACGAATGGTCAACACTATACATTTAAAAGCTCCAGAAGCCCAACTTCCAATTTTAAATTTATTTATAAATTTATCTACCACAAATTTCTCAAATGCCGTAGATCCTCCCCACAGAAAATCTTCGTGCATGAAGTAAACGCCTGCTGGTTTTTCTTCACAGTGCCAATAAAAGACTGCTGCAACCTCTTTCAACTGGATACAACCAGCTTTTAATAGGAAGGCACTAACTGAAAAATGCCACACCCTGGATGCATCATTTAACCCATAAACACACTTGTTTAGCTTCCATAATTTCCCCTCTATATCTCCAGCTTCTTTTGGTGGCTTTAAAAATACTTCTCTTTGAAATTTCTCCCATTGCAAAAATTCTGCTTTGATGACAATAGACTTAAACTCCCATGAATGAGTCTTGGAAAATCATCAAACTAACTTTTCCTGCTGTTGGGGAACCTACTCTCGCTTCTTGGTCACCTCGTCATTCCTCAAATTCCCGATCTACAAGTCTGGCCTTAGCTTTGTACGAACCATTCGGAAGTACTTTCTCTGCACAGATCCACCTATGGGACAACGCTGGTTGTCCTCTATCTGGCACCTCGGTGTATACGCCGACTTGCTCCAAGTGTTAAGCTCTTTCTGTTTTGCATCCTTTACGAACTTATCATCTAATGTGCTAGTTGGCACTCGAGCTTCTCTATCGCAAGTGGTGCTCCTCGCCTGCTCTTTGGTCCTTGCAGTTGTGGAACTACGTCTCCTACTAGATTTCCTATTGTTTCTGGACTGTTACTACTTGACCTGTCCCTCCTACTTCCTTTCACAAGTTTGTGACCTTTTTCTTGGACTATGATCATCGTCAGGCCCACGTCTGAACTTACACTACGTTTTCTGGCCTTCCACATTTTCACTTCCTTCTGCCAATCCACAGGTCTGACATCCTGACCCTACTCTTGCACATTCAGCCAATGTATGTATTTCCCTGCTCTTCCTATAATGGTGGATTTCCTCCATTCATTGGCCCCCTCTGGCACATCTTTCACTGCAGTCCAAACTTTTGAGGATACTGTGGAATCAAAACTGAAAGTGCTGGAAATACACAGCAGGTCTGGCAGTATCTGAAACCAGACCTGAAACGTTCACTCTGTTTGTCTCTCCACAGATGTTGTCAGAATGTTGTGTACATTGAGTACTTTCTGTATTGATTTCAGATTTCCAGGGCTGAATTATACCAGTTGACCGCTGATTTTAGTGGCGAGTTTTAAAAATGGTGGTCCGCCAGAGCAGACCGCCCAATATTGAGTGCGGTGCCTCGCTGCTCACACTCCTCCAGGCTGTGCAGGCAAGGTGGAAGGTCCTTTTCCCCAGTAGTGGTAAGAAGAGGCCCTCCTGCCTGACCAAGGCATCTTGGCTGGAGGTGGCAGAGGAGGTAAGAAGCCGTGGTGCCATTCGGAGTGACTGGGTGCTGTGCCACAAGTGAATGAATGATCTGCTTCGCACTGCAAAAGTAAATGGCACTTTGATCATGGCTCCACTGAACCTGGGCACCCCCACACAGAGTGGTACATGTGTGCCACTGTCATGACAAAGATAGTGAGGTTGGTCAGGGAGGAATGACATGACATGAATCAGTGAAAGTATGAAAGAACTCACCCTTGTCTGTTACTCAGAGCATGGCAGAGGAAGCAATGTTCCATGGCACTCACACACCTTCCATCAGTGCAGCTGCAGTCACCTCGGTGGGAATGCAATTGGCCTTAGAATTGGGTCACAATCTGGTGAGAGCACCTCATACGCACCCGAGCAGCTGAGTGAGTCTGAGAAAGCCGAGGTCTCTGACTGTCAGAGGGCTGTGGGTGACCAGGCCCATTCTGAGTCCCAGGCTATTGATGATTCTCTGTTGTGGACAGAAGAGGACAGGCTGGAGCTACAGCAGCAATCGTGGCTACATCTGGTGGAGATGCCACAGGCCGTGCGCAACCTGGAACGGATGATGGGGGAGTCAATCCAGGCCAAGACAGCTGCCACATCCCAGGTATTTGAGCACATGGCATCATCCATGGAGATGATTGCGGCGGCCCTGGTGAACCAGATTCCAATAATCCAAGCTGACCTGCAATCCTTCACCGAGGCCATCAGTGGCAAGGTGAAAGATGTACCAGGGGATTGGAGACTGTCCCTGCCCCTCGTCCTTCCCGGGAGAGCAGACGGGCTCAAACTGGCAGAAATGGAGAAGGCAAGGCAAGACTGCACACCATATCTGTACCCCCCACCCCCTGCCACACCGGCAAGGTGAAACCATTGTAGCCAACGACCCATTAAGCAGAATTGTGCCCCTGGTAATAACTTCCCCCTCCCACATCCCTTCACGCCTGCAGAATTGTGCCCCTAATAATACCATACCCCTCCCACCTCCCTTCATGTCAGCAGAATTGTGCCCACTGGTAATACCATCCCCCTCCCACCTCCCTTCATGCCAGCAGAATTGTGCCCCTGATAATACCATCCCCCTCCCACCTCCCTTCATGCCAGCAGAATTGTGCCCCTGATAATACCATCCCCCTCCCACCTCCATTTATGCTTGCAGAATTGTGCCCCTGGTAATACCATCCCCCTCCCACCTCCCTTCATGCCAGCAGAATTGTGCCCCTGATAATACCTTCCCCCTCCCACCTCCCTTCATGCCAGCAGAATTGTGCCCCTGGTAATACCATCCCTCTGGCACCTCACTGAAGGCAGCAGCACAGCTAGATAAGGTGGTTAGGGAGGCATATGGGATACTTGCCTTTATCAGCCGAGGCGTAGAATATAAGAGCAGGAGGTTATGATGGAGCTGTATAAAACGCTAGTTAGGCCACAGCTGGAGTACTATGTACAGTTCTGGGCACCACACTATAGGAAGGATGTGATTGCACTGGAGAGGGTGCAGAGGAGATTCACCAGGATGTTGCCTGGGCTGGAGCATTTCAGCTATGAAGAGAGACTGAAAAGGCTAGGGTTGTTTTCCTTAAAACAGAGAAGACTGAGGGGGGACATGATTGAAGTATACAAAATTATTAGAGGCATTGATAGGTTAGATAGGAAGAGACTTTTTCCCTTAGTGGAGGTGTCAATAACCAGGGGGCAGAGATTTAAGGTAAGGGGCAGGTGGTTTAGATGGGTTCTGAGGCAATATTTTTCCACCCACAGGGTGGTTGGAATCTGTAATACACTGCCTGAAGAGGTGGTAGAGGCAGGAACCCTCACAACATTTAAGAAGTATTTAGATGAGCACTTGAAACGCCATAGCATACAAAGCTATGGGCCAAGTCCTGGAAAATGGGACGAGAATATATAGGTGCTTGATGGCTGGCACAGACACGATGGACCGAAGGGCTAGTTTCTGTGCTGTATGTCTTTATGACCCTATGACTGTAAGTGTTCCTATTTGAGTGGAGATAAGCTCAAGGCTGCAGGAGGTGGCGTTTCGGGATGAGACAAATTTGCATAGAGATTGATGGGAGTTGGGGAACGATTGGTGAAAGCAATTGGTTCAGGAGAGAAAGGGTTGTCTTGTTTGACAATCGAAGGCTGAATTCAACAGGAGCAGGTGAACAGTTGCTCTCAATATTAGATGCAATGAAGTTGCTGAGTACCTGTCATGTTATTGGAAGTGAATGAGAAGGAGTTAATGGAGAAGGGTTAATAAAGGCTGTTGGCAGTGATGAAGAGACACAGGGGATATCTATACATTCCAGGATAACCCTGGAGAAATGACGACAATGAGGTCAGTAACAGCCACCTCATGTGATCCAGAATGAACCAGTTTTGGAGCAGAAACGCTCAACAATCCATCCTATGGAAATTAGGCAGTAAATATGAGGCCGGAACAGGACATTCTATGAGTAAATTAGACAGTGAAGGTACTGAAAGATGACGAGATTTTTCTCTAACATTTGAATGCATTTTGGCCTATTTTGAGGAACTTTATTTCTGCATTTGTACCTTTTCTAATCATGTATGTTTGTTCTTGAACAGAAGATAGTTATTATGAATTGATCTCATGGTGAATTGGAATGATTGTCAGAACATCTTTGCCTGAGCTTGTTCTAAGGGTGCAAAATAGACAATTTAGTGTTATTTCTCCTTTATGGGGAATTACTTTGATGTCCTTTGATGGTGTACGGTTGTTGTAAATCCACAAATCCAGCAGTTAAATTGACATTGGAATATTTCATGTTATATCATTTCGTTTATCTGCATTAATATTCATCTTTAATATTCTGGTAATTAAGCATCACTATCTAACATCTTGTTAAAGATAATCTGTCTTCTCATTGTCCTTCACCTGCACACTAGGATTTGCGGAAGATAAAAGCAAATTAATTCTAAACCTATAAATCCTGCTCCAGATCGATGTTCATTATTTGTTATTGACACAATTTCCCATTCAGTGTAAACAAATATTTCACCCCATTCTTCAGCTGCTCTCTGAATTTCCTCTGTGTCAGTCCATGGATACAAGTGTTTGTGCAGGAACTGAGAAGCAGCAAAATAAAGCCAACTTGTTGGGTAATGTAGAGTGAGTTACTGTAATATTTGTCTGTATAATAAAAGTTTATCACTGGACAGTTTAGCGAATAGACAACGCTCATCATCCACAATAATATAAAATTGGCCGAAATAGCAAAGAGCAAAATCATTGATTTCCTCCGATTCTTCACCTCTGGATCATTCTGATTCTCACTGTTGCTCCGGAGTCCCTTTCGGGTTTTGTTTGCCACCATAATGTGTCTGACAGTCAAAGCATTGAACAACACAATTAAAAGAATTGGTAACAGTGGGTTTATGATGCTGTCGATATACGCATAAACCCTCCACAAGGTGGAGGCCAGATAATCAGCTGTAGGAACACAATACCAAGACACATTGTCAATTATAAATGCAGGTTCACCTGGATAGTAATAGGGAATACTCCTCAGACAGCTCACCACAAACACGGTGGCGATAACCGCTGTCGCTGTTTTCTCAGTGTTATATTTTGATTGCAGCTTCTGACAGCAAATTGTTACAAAGCAATCAAAAGTGAAGGCAACAGTAAACCAGACAGAACAGTCTAAAGCTACAGTGTCCGAGACAAGGTTTACCAGACACACAGGAATTATAAACAGGAAACTAACTGGAAAGTACATGATATTAATCCGGTGTAATATCACATGGATGACAATCACCATTAGATCCGCCACTGCCATGGCCACCAGATAGCGAGTGATACATTTGGAGAGACCGCACTTTCCTCGAGACAAAATCACAATCGCCACCAAGTTAACTGGAGGAAACAGAAAACATGAAATTTACCTCAACACTGTTCCCAAACATTATTTGAAGAATCATTTAAAATCGAAGAAGACAACATGGAGAAATGAGATTTTTTGATCCGAATTAAGTGCAATTGTTCATTTAAATAACTGTTTATTTGTAACAGGGAAATCTGTGGCAAAAGAGGGCATGAGAAATCTAAATTGTCAAACAAGTTCTTAATTTCAAATTACGAAAAATATGCTGAGGTTAAAAAAAGTGCTTTTTTTTCTGACGAATTCTGGTACCAAAACACCAGAGTCTCCAAAAACAAGTAACTGTACATCATGTCGGCCCTGTTGGTTTCCCATGATGCTTATCTTCAACAACAACGCTTCTGATATGTCCTCCTCCCCCGTACCACCCCCCCCCCCCCACACTGTGGTTCACATGGCACTTGACTGTGTCTGACTCACTTCCAGTACTCCTTCCCTAACCCTTCTCCTCCCTCCCAGAATGACAACAGGGTTCTCCTTGTCCTCACTTTCCACTGCACCAGCTTTCACATCAAAAGGATCATCCTTCACCATTTCCGCACCTCCAGTGTGATGCCACTGCCAAACACAGCTTCCCTTAAATAAAAACAAAAAGTGCTGGAACAACTCAGCAGGCCAGGCAGCATCTGTGGAGAAAGAAGCAGAGTTAACGTTTCAGGTCAGTGAACCTTCTTCAGAACTGGCAAGTATAGAAATGTAAAATAATTTAAGAAAGTAAAGCGGGGGTGGGGCAAGCGATAACAAAGGAGAAGGTGTTGGTAGGGCAAGGTCACAGAATAGCTGACCAGAAGGTCATGGAGCAAAGGCAAACAATATGTTAATGTTGTGCTGAAAGACTAAATATTAGCACAGGTAGGGTGTTCATGGACTGAAAACTGAACAACCACATGCACAAATATGAAAAAAACAATGGTCAGGCACAGTAGAAACAAACTGAACAAAAACAAAAAAGAAAAGAAAAAAGAAAAAATAACTGAAGAGCAAAGTAAAATGGGGGAACCCGTTAAGCTCTGAAATTATTGACCTTGCAGATCGCGTTAGGGAGGTGGAGCTGGAGCTGGATGAACTTCAGATCATTCAGGATGCTGAGGGGGTGATCACGAGCAGTTATAGGGAAGTAGTGACACCTAAGTTACAGGATAAAGGTAGCTGGGTGACCGTCAGGGGAGGGAAAGGGAATAGGCGCACAGTGCAGGGATCCCCTGTGGCCGTCCCCCTCATTAATAAGTATACCATTTTGGATACGGTTGAGGGGGACGACCTACCAGGGGAAAGCCACGTTGGCCAGGTCTCTGGCACTGAGCCTGGCCCAGTGGCTCAGAAGAGAAGGGGGGAGAATAGGAGAGCGATAGTGATAGGAGATTCAATGGCTAGAGGAACAGACAGGAGATTCTGTGGTCGCGAACGAGACTCCCGGATGGTATGTTGCCTCCCGGGTGCCAGGGTCAGGGATGTCTCGGATCGAGTCTACAGGATTCTTAAGGGGGAGGGGGAGCAGCCAGAAGTCGTGGTACATATCGGTACCAATGACATAGCTAGGAAAAGGGATGAGGACCTGAAAAGCGAATATAGGGAGTTAGGTTGGAAGCTAAAAGGCAGGACGAGCAGAGTAGTAATCTCAGGATTGATACCGGTGCCACATGCTAGTGAGGCGAGAAACAGGGATCGAGTGCAGCTGAACACGTGGCTACAGAACTGGTGTAGGAGGGAGGGATTCAGATATGTGGTTCATTGGGATACCTTCTGGGGAAGGTGGGACCTGTACAAGAAGGACGGGTTGCATCTGAACTGGAGGGGCACCAATATCCTGGGCGGGAGGTTTGCTACAGCTCTTCAGGAGGGTTTAAACTAGTTTGGCAGGGGGATGGGAACCGGAGCTACGGATCAGTGGATGGGGGAGCTGTTGAACAGGCAGATACAGAGTGCACAGAGTCTGTGAGGAAGGTTAGACAGTTGACACGGCAAAGTTGCAGCCAGTATGATGGGTTGAAGTGTGTCTATTTTAATGCTAGAAATGTCATGAATAAGGGTGATGAACTTAGAGCATGGATCAGTACTTGGATCTACGATGTTGTGGCCATTACGGAGACTTGGATATCACAGGGGCAGGAATGGATGTTGGATGTTCCTGGGTTTAGATGTTTCAAAAGGAATAGGGAGGGAGGTAGAAGAGGTGTGGGAGTGGCATTGCTAATCAGGGATAGTATCACAGCTGCAGAAAGGGAGGTCGTCGAGGAGGGTTTGTCTACTGAGTCATTATGGGTGGAAGTCAGAAACAGGAAAGGAGCAGTCACTTTGTTGGGAGTTTTCTATAGACCCCCCAAATAGCAGCAGAGACACGGAGGACCAGATTGGGAGGCAGATTTTGGAAAGGTGCAGAAGTAACAGTGTTGTTGTCATGGGTGACTTCAACTTCCCTAATATTGATTGGAACCTCCTTAGTGCAAATAGTTTGGATGGAGCAGTTTTTGTCAGGTGTGTCCAGGAAGGTTTCCTGACTCAATATGTAGATAGGCCGACTAGAGGGGAGACTATGTTGGACTTGGTGCCTGGCAACGAACCAGGCCAGGTGGTAGATCTCTCGGTGGGAGAGCATTTCGGTGATAGTGATCACAACTCCCTGACATTTACTATAGTCATGGAGAGGGACAGGAGCAGACGGGATGGGAAAATATTTAATTGGGAGAGGGGGAATTACAATACTATTGGGCAGGAACTGGGGAGCATAAATTGGGAACAGATGTTCTCAGGGAAATGCACGACAGAAATGTGGAGGTTGTTTAGGGTGCACTTGCTGTGACTGCTGGATAGGTTTGTCCCGATGAGGCAGGGTAGGGTGAAGGAACCTTGGATGCCAAGAGATGTGGAACAGCTAGTCAAGAGGAAGAAGGAAGCTTACTTAAGGTTGAGGAAGCAAGGATCAGACAGGGCTCTAGAGGGTTACAAGGTAGCCAGGAAGGAACTGAAGAATGGACTTAGGAGAGCGAGAAGGGGACATGAAAAAGTCTTAGTGGGAAGGATTAAGGAAAATCCCAAGGCGTTCTACACTTATGTGAGGAACAAGAGGATGGCCAGAGTGAGGGTAGGGCTGATCAGGGATAGTGGAGGGAACTTGTGCCTGGAGTCGGAGGAGGTAGGGGAGGTCCTAAATGAATACTTTGCTTCAGTATTCACTCGTGAGAGGGATCTGGTCGTTTGTGAGGACAGCGTGGAACAGGCTGATATGCTCGAACAGGTAGAGGTTAAGAGGGGGGATTTGCTGGAAATGTTGAATGATTTGAGGACAGATAAGTCCCCGGGGCCAGACGGGATATACCCAAGGATATTACGGCAAGCTATGGAAGAGATTGCTGCGCCTTTGGCGATGATCTTTGCGTCTTCACTGTACACTGGAGTAGCACCGGATGATTGGAGGGTGGCAAGTGTTGTTCCCTTGTTCAAGAAAGTGAATAGGGATAACCCTGGGAATTATAGACCAGTCAATCATACGTCGGTCATGGGCAAATTATTGGAGAGGATTCTGCGAGACAGGATTTATTATTATTTGGAAAAGCATGGTTTGATTAGAGACAGTCAGCATGGCTTTGTAAGGGGCAGGTCATGCCTCACAAGCCTTATTGAATTCTTTGAAGATGTGACCAAACACATTGATGAAGGAAGAGCAGTGGATGTGGTGTATATGGATTTTAGCAAGGTGTTTGATAAGGTTTCCCATGGTAGGCTCATTCAGAAAGTAAGGAGGCATGGGACTCAGGGAAAGTTGGCTGTCTGGATACAAAATTGGCTGGCCCATAGAAGTCAGAGGGTGGTAGTAGATGGAAAGTATTCAGCCTGGAGCTCGGTGACCAGTGGTGTTCCGCAGGGATCTGTTCTGGGACCTCTGCTCTTTGTGATTTTTATAAATAATTTGGATAAGGAAGTGGAAGGCTGGGTTAGCAAGTTTGCCGATGACACAAAGGTTGCTGGAGTTGTGGATAGTGTGGAAGGCTGTTGTAGGTTGCAACGGGATATTGACAGGATGCAGAGCTGGACTGAGAAGTGGCAGATGGAGTTCAACCTGGAAAAGTGTGAAGTGATTCATTTTGGAAGGTCGAATTTGAATGCGGAATACAGGCTTAAAGACAGGATTCTTGGTAGTGTGGAGGAACAGAGGGATCTTGGGGTCCATGTCCATAGATCGCTCAAAGTTGCCACCCAAGTTGATAGGGTTGTTAAGAAGGCTTATGGTGAGTTGGCTTTCATTAACAGGGGGATTGAGTTCCAGAGCCGCGAGGTTATGCTGCAGCTCTATAAGGCCCTGGCTCGACCACACTTGGAATATTGTGTTCAGTTCTGGTCGCCTCATTATAGGAAGGATGTGGAAGCTTTAGAGAGGGTGCAGAGGAGATTTACCAGGAACGAAAACAAGAAATGCTGGAATCACTCAGCAGGTCTGGCAGCATCTGTGGAAAGAGAAGCAGAATTAACGTTTCGGGTCAGTGACCCTTCTTCGGGTTCCGAAGATGGGTCACTGACCTGAAACATTAACTCTGCTTCTCTTTCCACAGATGCTGCCAGACCTGCTGAGTGATTCCAGCATTTCTTGTTTTCGTTTCAGATTTCCAGCATCCGCAGTATTTTGCTTTTAGATTTACCAGGATGCTGCCTGGACTGGAGGGCATGTCCCACGAAGAAAGATTGAGGGAGCTCGGGCTTTTCTCATTGGAGCAAAGAAGGATGAGAGGTGACTTGATAGAGGTGTACAAGATGATGAGAGGCATAGATAGAGTGGATAGCCAGAGACTTTTTCCCAGTTTGGAAAGGGCTATCACCAGGGGGCATAATTTTAAGGTGATTGGAGGAAGGTTTCGGGGAGATGTCAGAGGTAGGTTCTTTGCACAGAGAGTGGTGGGTGCGTGGAATGCCCTGCCAGCGGTGGTAGTAGAAGCAGATACTAATGGGGCATTTAAGCGACTCTTGGATAGGTACATGGATGATAGTAGAATGAAGGGTAGGTAGTTAGTTTGATCTTAGAGTAGGTTAAAGATTCAGCACAACATCGTGGACCGAAGGGCCTGTACTGTGCTGTACTGTTCTATGTTCTATGTTCATTGTTCAGTGCGGCAGGCTGTAGTGTGCCTCATCGGTAAATGAGATGCTGTTCCTCAAGCTTGCGTTGATGTTCACTGGAACACTGCAGCAATTCCAGGACACAGATTTGAGCATGAGAGCTGGGTTGTGTGTTGAAATGGCAAGCAATCGGAAGCTCGAGGTTATGCTTGCGGACTGAGCGGAGGTGTTCTGCTAAGTGGTCACCCAGTCTCCGTTTGGTCTCTCCAATGTGGAGGAGACCACATTGTGAGCAGCGACTACAGTATACTACATTGAAAGAAGTACAAGTAAATCGCTGCTTCACCTGAAAGGAATGTTTGGGGACTGGGATAGTGAGGAGAGAGGAGGTAAATGGGCCGGTATTGCACCTCCTGCAATTGCAGGGGAAGGTACCGTGAGAAGGAGACGAGGTGATGGGGGTAATGGAGGAGTGGACCAGGGTGTCGCAGAGGGAATGATCCCTTCTGAATGCTGATGGGGGAAGGGAGGGGAAGATGCCTTTGGTAGTGGCATCACGCTGGAGATGGTGGAAATGGTGGAGGATGATCCTTTGGATGTGGAGGCTGATGGCATGGAAAGTGAGGACAAGGGGAATCCTGTCACGGTTCTGGGAGGGAGGGGAAGGGTGAGGATAGAGGTGCGGGAAATGGGTCGGTCACGGTTCAGGGCCCTGTCAACCACAGTGCGGGGGGGACTCCTCGGTTGTGGAAAAAGGAAGACATATCAGAAGCACTGTCATGGAAGGTAGCGTCATCAGAGCAGATGTGTCAGAGACAGAAAAACTGGGAGAATGGAATGGAGTCCTTAGAGGAGCAGGGTGTGAAGAAGTTTAGTCGAGGTAGCTGTGGGCGTCTGTGGGCTTATAATGGATATTAGTAGACAACCTATCCCCAGAGATGGAGACAGAGAAGTCGAGGAAGGGAAGGGAAGTGTCAGAGAAGGGTGGAAATTGGAAGCAAAGTTGATAAAGTTTCCAATTTGGGGTGGGAGCAGGAAACGGCACCCATACAGTCATCAATGTCCCAGAAAAGGTGTTGGGAGAGGGGGCCTGAGTAGAACTGGAACAAGGAATGTTCGACATATCCCACAACAGACAGGCATAACTAGGACCCATGTGGGTTTCCATAGCATCACCTTTTACTTGAAGGATGTGAGTGGAGTTGAAGGAGAAGTTGTTCAATGTGAGTACAAGTTCAGCCAGGCGGAGGAGGGTGGTGGTGGATGGGGACTGGTTGGGCCTTTGTTCCAGGAAGAAGCAGAGAGCCCTCAGACTATCTTGGTAGGGGATGAAGGTGTAGAGAGACTGGACGTCCATAGTGAACAGGAAGCAGTTGGGGCCAGGAAACTGGAAATTGTCAAAATGACGTAGGGCGTCAGAAGAGTCACTGATGCAAGTGGGAAGAGACTGGACCAGCAGAGAACAGATGGAGTCAAAATAAGAAGAAACAAGTTCAGTGGGGCAGGAAAATGCTGACACAATGGGTCTGCCAGGACAGCTACCTTTACTCTATCCTGTCAGCATTCCAAAAGGATTGTTCGCTCTCCGACACCCTGGTCCACTCCTCCATCATCCCCAATACCTCATCCCTTTCCAAAGCATCTTTCCGCGCAATCAGAGGAGGTCTAGCACCTGCCCTTTTACCTCCTCTCTCATCACCATCCAAGGTCCCAAACACACATTCAAGGTGAAGCAGAAATGTACTTGTACTTCAATCAATTTAGTATATTGTTTTTACTGTTCACAATGTGGTCGCCTCTATATTGGGGAGGCAAAATGCAGTTTGGGTGCCCGCTTTGCAGAACGCCTCTGCTAAGTCCACAAGCATGTCCCTGAGCTTCTGACTGCTTCTCATTGTAATTGACCAGCCTGCTCCTATGCCTACATTTCTGTCCTTGACCTGCTCCAGTGCTCCAGTAAACATCAACACAAGCTAGAGGAACAGCATCTATCTTCTGAAAAGGCACTCGATATCTTCCTGGACTGAACATTGAGTTCAACAATTTCAGAACATGGCTGACTTTTTTCATTTTATTTTATTTTATTCTATTTTATCACTATGGGCCTGTCTTAAACTTGTTTTTCATGTTTTTATTTTGGACAGAGCTGTTCATTATTCTGGACTAATGCTTTGTCTTTTCATACTACTGTTAGTTCTTCCTTTCCCTTTGCTGCGTGGCATCTTTGTCATTTTATCTCTCCTGCCCTTTCGCAAACTTTCCCTTTTGTCCTTCTTCCCCCCCCCCCTTTTCACTTGCTCAAGGTGTATTAAATTTAGAACCTTTTGCCAGTTCTGATTGAAGGTTACAAAGCTGAAACGTTCACTCTGTTTCCCTCTCCACAGATGCTGCCAGACCTAATGAGTATTTCCAGCACTTTCATGCTTTTATTTCAGATTCCCAGCATCCACAGTATTATGGTTTTATTATTGAGAATGCTCTCTCATCCTGTTGGGTTACAGTCTGTACAACATGGAGAGTGCACTCTCAACCTGTTGGGTTACAGTCTGTACAACATGGAGAGTGCACTCTCACCCTGTTGGGTTCCAGGATGTACATGTACAACAGGGAGAGTGCACTCTCACCATGTTGCGTTATATTCTGTACAACATCGAGAGTGCACTCTCACCCTTTTGGGTTATGGTCTGTACAACATGGAGAGTGCACACTCACCCTGTTGGGTTATGGTCTGTACAACATAAAGAGTGCACGCTCACTCTGTTGGGTTATAGGCTGTACAATATGGAGAGTGCACTCTCACCCTGTTGGGTTATAGGCTGTGCAACAAGGAGAGTGCACTCTCACTCTGTTGGGGTATGGTCTGTACAACAAGGAGAGAGCACTTTCACCCAGTTGGGTAATAGTCTCTACAACATGGAGAGTGTACGCTCACTCTGTTGGGTTATGGTCTGTACAACATGGAGAGTGCACGCTCACTCTGTAGGGTTATGGTCTGTAAAACATGGAGAGTGCACTCTCAATCTATTGGTTTATAGGCTGTACAACATGGAGAGTGCACTCTCACCCTGTTGGGTTATAGTCTGTGCAACATGGAGAGTGCTCTCTCACCCTGTTGGGTTATAGTCTGTGCAACATGGAGAGTGCTCTCTCACCCTGTTGGGTTATAGTCTGTGCAACATGGAGAGTGCACTCTCACCTTGTTGGGTTATAGTCTGTGCAACATGGAGAGTGCTCTCTCACCCTGTTGGGTTATAGGCTGTGCAACATGGAGAGTGCACTCTCACCCTGTTGGGTTCCAGGATGTACATGTGCAACAGGGAGAGTGCACTCTCACCATGTTGGGTTATATTCTGTACAACATCGAGAGTGCACTCTCACCCTTTTGGGTTATGGTCTGTACAACAGGGAGAGTGCACTCTCACCCTGTTGGGTTATGGTCTGTACAACATGGGGAGTGCAATCTCACCCTGTTGGGTTATGGTCTGTACAAGTTGGAGAGTGCACTCTCACCCTGTTGGGTTATAGTCTGTGCAACATGGAGAGTGCACTCTCACCCTGTTGGGTTCCAGGATGTACATGTGCAACAGGGAGAGTGCACTCTCACCATGTTGGGTTATATTCTGTACAACATCGAGAGTGCACTCTCACCCTGTTGGGTTATTGTCTGTACAACATGGGGAGTGCACTCTCACCCTGTTGGGTTATGGTCTGTACAAGTTGGAGAGTGCACTCTCACCCTGTTGGGTTATTGTCTGTACAACATGGAGAGTGCACACTCACTCTGTTGGGTTATGGTCTGTACAACATGGAGAGTGCACTCTCACCCTGTTGGGTTATGGTCTGTACAACTTGGAGAGTGCACTCTCACCCTGTTGGGTTATAGTCTGTACAACATTGAGAGTGCACGCTCACCCTGTTGGGTTATGGTCTGTACAACTTGGAGAGTGCACTCTCACCCTGTTGGGTTATAGGCTGTGCAACATGGAGATGCACTCTCACCCTGTTGGGTTTTAGGTTGGACAACATGGAGAGTGCACTCTCACCCTGTTGGGTTATAGGCTGTGCAACATGGAGATGCACTCTCACCCTGTTGGGTTTTAGGTTGGACAACATGGAGAGTGCACACTCACCCTGTTGGGTTATGTTCTGTACAACATGGAGAGTGCACTCTCACACTGTTGGGTTCTAGTCTGTGCAACATGGAGAATGCACTCTCATCCTGTTGGGTTCCAGTATGTACATGTACAACAGGGAGAGTGCACTCTCACCATGTTGGGTTATAGGCTGCACAACATGGAGAGTGCATTCTCACCCTGTTGGGTTATGTTCTGTACAACATGGAGAGTGCACTCTCACCCTGTTGGGTTATAGGCTGCACAACATGGAGAGTGCACTCTCACCCTGTTGGGTTCCAGTATGTACATGTACAACAGGGAGAGTGCACTCTCACCATGTTGGGTTATATTCTGTACAACATAGAGAGTGCACTCTCACCCTTTTGGGTTATGGTCTGTACAACATGGAGAGTGCACTCTCACCCTGTTGGGTTATAGGCTGTACAACATGGAGAGTGCACTCTCACCCTGTTGGGTTATAGGCTGTACAACATGGAGAGTGCACTCTCACCCTGTTGGGTGAGAGGCTGCACAACATGGAGAGTGCAAACTCACCCTGTTGGGTTATGGTCTGTACAACATGGAGAGTGCAAACTCACCCTGTTGGGTTATAGTCTGTACAACATGTAGAGTGCACCCTCACCCTGTTGGGTTATGGTCTGTACAACTTGGTGAGTGCACACTCACCCTGTTGGGTTATGGTCTGTACAACATGGAGAGTGCACGCTCACCCTGTTGGGTTATGGTCTGTACAACATGGAGAGTGCACGCTCACCCTGTTGGGTTATGGTCTGTACAACTTGGTGAGTGCACTCTCACCCTGTTGGGTTATGGTCTGTACAACATGGAGAGTGCACACTCACTCTGTTGGGTTATGGTCTGCACAACATGTAGAGTGCGCTCTCAGCCTGTTGGGTTCCAGTCTGTACAGCAGGAAGAGTGCTCTCTCACTCTGTTGGGTTATCGGCTGTACAACATGGAGAGTCCACTATCACCCTGTTGCGTTATAGTCTGTACAACATGAAGAGTTAGATCCTGCCCTCTTTTTGAAAGGTGGAATGCAAAAGTCTGATGGGGTGGGTCACGCACCAGTAACTGAAATCACCAGGTTTACCCTTCCACTCACATGCAGAAACATAAACAAAGCAGGATTCAAATCCATGCAAACAAGTGAAACATCTGCAGTAACACCATATCGTATCATGAAATAAAATTGCAATGCAATACCAATGTGAATCCTGATGATACATGTGTAACCCACGTAACATCAGCACCATTAAAACTGCTAATTTATTTCTTACCTGAAGTCTGTGCAAACTCTGTGATGAATTTCTATTTCAACCATTAAAGGAAATTGATTTTTCAGTATTTTGTGTGGTGAAAATTCAAGAAGCGTTATAATTTTAGATCAGTCATCACATCAGGAAAACAAAACAATCAATTGACACTTAACTGACGGTAGCAAATAGGAAAATGTAACATGATCAGTCACACATTGATCTTCACATTTCACCATGTCACTTTACTGCCTTACCAGGAATACTGACAGCCACAAGAATTGGGTAGTAAATGAGTTCGATCCAATATATTGCAGGGTATTCCATGTCTTGTGTTAAACATCAAAGCAGAGACTTCTTCAGAGGAGCCCTTATTAATAGCACAGAGCAACCTCCAGGGGGACAGACATCTCGGGAACAGTCTCAGGAACAATAGCCCTGGTGTTGATGTGGATGAACATTCTCAGGAACAATAGCCCTGGTGTTGAAGTGGATGAACAGTCTCAGGAACAATAGCCCTGGTGTTGATGGGGATGAACAGTCTCAGGAACAATAACACTTGTGCTGATGTGGATGAACAGTCTCAGGAACAATAGCCCTGGTGTTGATGTGGATGAACAGTCTCAGGAACAATAACCCTTGTGCTGATGTGGATGAAAAATCTCAGGAACAATAACCCTTGTGCTGATGTGGATGAACAATCTCAGGAACAATAGCCCTGGTGTTGATGTGGAAGAAAAATCTCAGGAACAATAGACCTGGTGTTGATGTGGATGAACAGTCTCAGGAACAATAGCCCTGGTGTTGATGGGGATGAAAAATCTCAGGAACAATAGACCTGGTGTTGATGTGGATGAACAGTCTCAGGAACAATAGCCCTGGTGTTGATGGGGATGAAAAATCTCAGGAACAATAGACCTGGTGTTGATGTGGATGAACAGTCTCAGGAACAATAGCCCTGGTGTTGATGGGGATGAAAAATCTCAGGAACAATAGACCTGGTGTTGATGTGGATGAACAGTCTCAGGAACAATAGCCCTGGTGTTGATGGGGATGAACAGTCTCAGGAACAATAACCCTTGTGCTGATGTGGATGAAAAATCTCAGGAACAATAACGCTTGTGCTGATGTGGATGAACAGTCTCAGGAACAATAACCCTGGTGTTGATGTGGATGAACAATTTCAGGAACAATAGACCTGGTGTTGATGTGGATGAACAGCCTCAGGAACAAGAGCCCTGCTATTGATGTGGATGAACAATCTCAGGAACAAGAGCTTTGGTGTTGATGTTGATGAACAGTGTCAGGAAAAATAGCCATGGTGTTGATGTGGATGAACAATCTCAGGAACAATAGCCCTGGTGTTGATGGGGATGAAAAATCTCAGGAACAATAGACCTGGTGTTGATGTGGATGAACAGTCTCAGGAACAAGAGCCCTGCTATTGATGTGGATGAACAATCTCAGGAACAAGAGCTTTGGTGTTGATGTTGATGAACAGTGTCAGGAAAAATAGCCATGGTGTTGATGTGGATGAACAATCTCAGGAACAATAGCCCTGGTGTTGATGTGGATGAACAGTCTCAGGAACAATAGCCCTGGTGTTGATGTGGATGAACAATCTCAGCAACAAGATCCCAGGTGTTGATGTTGATGTACAGACTCAGGAACATTAGTCCTGGTGTTGATGTGGGTGAACAATTTCTGGCAAAACAGCCCTGGTGTTGATGTGGATGAACAGTCTCAGCAACAATAACCCTGGTGTTGATGTGGATGAACAGTCTCAGCAACAACAGCCCTGGTGTTGATGTGGATGAACAGTCTTAGCAACAATAGTCCTGGTGTTGATGTGGATGAACAATCTCAGCAACAATAACACTGGTGTTGATGCGCATGAACAGTCTCAGCAACAATAGGCCTGGAGTTGATCTGGATGAACAGTCTCAGCAAGAGTAGCTCTGGTGTTGATGTGGATGTACAGTCTCAGCAACAATAGCAATGGTGTTGATGTGAATGAAGATTCTCAGGAACAATGACACTGGTATTGATGTGGATAAACATTCTCAGGAAAAACAGCACTGGTGTTGATGTGGATGAACAGTCTCAGAAAGAATGCTCCTGGTGTTGATGTGGATGAACAGTCTCAGGAACAATAACCCTGGTGTTGATGTGGATGAAAGGTCTCAGGAACAATGACCCTGGTGTTGATGTGGATGAACAGTCTCAGGAACAATAGCCCTCGTTTTGATGTGGATGAACAATCTCAGGAACAACAGTCCTGGTGTTGATTTGGATGAACAGTGTCAGGAACAATAGCCCTGGTGTTGATGTGGATGAACAATCACAGGAACAGTAGCCCTGGTGTTGATGTGGATGAACAGTCTCAGCAACAATAGCCCTGGTGTTGAAGTGGATGAACAGTCTCAGGAACAATAACCCTGGTGTTGAAGTGGATGAACAGTCTCAGGAACAATAGCCCTGGTGTTGATGAGGATAAACATTCTCAGGAACAATAGCCCTGGTGTTGAAGTGGATGAACAGTCTCAGGAACAATAGCCCTGGTGTTGATGTGGATGAACAGACTCAGGAACAATAACCCTGGTGTTGAAGTGGATGAACAGTCTCAGGAACAATAGCCCTGGTGTAGATGTGGATGAACAATCTCAGGAACAATAGCCCTGGTTTTGATGTGGATGAACAGTCTCAGGAACAATAGCCCTGATGTTGATGTGGATGAACAGTATAAGGAACATTAGCCCTGGTGTTGATGTAGATGAACAGTCTCAGGAGCAATAGCCCTGGTGTTGATGTGGATGAACAGTATCAGGAACAATTGCCCTGGTGTTGATGTGGATGAACAGTCTCAGGAACAATCGCCCTGGTGTTGATGTGGATGAACAGTATCAGGAACAATTGCCCTGGTGTTGATGTGGATGAACAGTCTCAGGAACAATCGCCCTGGTGTTGATGTGGATGAACAGTCTCAGGTACAATAGCCCTGATGTTGATGTGGATGAACAGTCTCAGGAAAAAAAGCCGTGGTTTTGATGTGGATGAACAGTCTCAGGAACAATAGCCCTGGTGTTGATGTGGATGAACAGTCTCAGGAACAGGAGCCCTGCTATTGATGTGGATGAACAGTCTCGGGAACAATAGCCCTGGTTTTGATGTGGAGGAACAGTCTCATGAACAAGAGCCCTGCTATTGATGTGCATGAACAGTCTCAGGAACAATAGCCCTAGTTTTGATGTGGATGAACAGTATCAGGAACAATAGCCCTGGTGTTGATGTGGATGAACAGTCTCAGGAACAATAGCCCTTGTTTTCATGTGGATGAACAGTCTCAGGTACAACAGCCATGGTGTTGATGTGGGTGAAACGTCTCAGGAACAAGAGCCCTGCTATTGATGTGGATGAACAGTCTCAGGAACAATAGCCCTGGTTTTGATGTGGATGAACAGTCTCAGGAATAATAGCCCTGGTGTTGATGTGGATGAACAGTCTCTGGAACAAGAGCCCTGCTATTGATGTGGATGAACAGTCTCAGGAACAAAAGCCCTGGTTTTGATGTGGATGAACAGTCTCAGGAACAATAGCCCTGGTGTTGATGTGGATGAACAGTCTCAGGAACAATAGCCCTGGTGTTGATGTGGATGAACTGTCTCAGGAACAATGGCCCTGGTGTTGATGTGGATGAACAGTATCAAGAACAATTGCCCTGGTGTTGATGTGGATGAACAGTCTCAGGAACCATAGCCCTGGTTTTGATGTGGATGAACAGTCTCAGGAACAATAGCCCTGGTGCTAATGTGGATGAACAATCTCAGGAACAATAGCCCTGGTGTTGTTGTGGAAGGACAGTCTCAGGAACAATAGCCCTGGTGTTGATGTGGATGAACAGTCTCAGGAACAATAGCCCTGGTGTTGATGTGGATGAACAGTCTCAGGAACAATAGCCCTGGTTTTGATGTGGAGGAACAGTCTCATGAACAATAGCCCTGCTATTGATGTGGATGAACAGTCTCAAGAACAATAGCCCTGGTTTTGATGTGGAGGGACAGTCTCATGACCAAGAGCCCTGCTATTGATGTGGATGAACAGTCTCAGGATCAATAGCCCTGGTGTTGATGTGGATGAACAGTCTCTGGAACAAGAGCCCTGCTATTGATGTGGATGAACAGTCTCAGGAAAAAAAGCCGTGGTTTTGATGTGGATGAACAGTCTCAGGAACAATAGCCCTGGTGTTGATGTGGATGAACAGTCTCAGGAACAGGAGCCCTGCTATTGATGTGGATGAACAGTCTCGGGAACAATAGCCCTGGTTTTGATGTGGAGGAACAGTCTCATGAACAAGAGCCCTGCTATTGATGTGGATGAACAGTCTCAGGAACAATAGCCTGAGTTTTGATGTGGATGAACAGTATCAGGAACAATAGCCCTGGTGTTGATGTGGATGAACAGTCTCAGGAACAATAGCCCTGGTGTTGATGTAGATGAACAGTCTCAGGAACAATAGCCCTGGTTTTGATGTAGATAAACAGTCTCAGGAACAATAGCCCTTGTTTTCATGTGGATGAACAGTCTCAGGTACAACAGCCATGGTGTTGATGTGGGTGAAACGTCTCAGGAACAAGAGCCCTGCTATTGATGTGGATGAACAGTCTCAGGAACAATAGCCCTGGTTTTGATGTGCATGAACAGTCTCAGGAATAATAGCCCTGGTGTTGATGTGGATGAACAGTCTCTGGAACAAGAGCCCTGCTATTGATGTGGATGAACAGTCTCAGGAACAAAAGCCCTGGTTTTGATGTGGATGAACAGTCTCAGGAACAATAGCCCTGCTGTTGATGTGGATGAACAGTCTCAGGAACAATCGCCCTGGTGTTGATGTGGATGAACAATCCCTGGAACAATAGCCCTGGTTTTGATGTATATAAACATTCTCAGGAACAATAGCCCTGGTTTTGAAGTGGATGAACAGTCTCTGGAACAAGAGCCCTGCTATTGATGTGGATGAACAGTCTCAGGAACAATAGCCCTGGTGTTGATGTGGATGAACAGTCTCAGGAAAAATAGCCCTGGTTTTGATGTAGATAAACAGTCTCAGGAACAATAGCCCTGTTTTTGATGTAGATGAACTGTCTCAGGAACAATAGCCCTGGTGTTGACGTGGATGAAAAGTCTCAGGAACAAGTGCCCTGCTATTGATGTGGATGAACAGTCTCAAGAACAATAGCCCTGTTGTTTATGTAGATAAACAGTATCAGGAACAAGAGCCCTGGTGTTGATGTGGATGAACAGTATCAGGAACAATAGCCCTGGTGTTGATGTGGATGAACAGTCTCAGGAACAATAGCCCTGGTGTTGATGTGGATGAACAGTCTCAGGAACAATAGCCCTGGTGTTGATGTGGATGAACAGTCTCAGGAACAATAGCCCTGGTTTTGATGTAGATAAACAGTCTCAGGAACAATAGCCCTGGTTTTCATGTGGATGAACAGTCTCAGGTACAACAGCCATGGTGTTGATGTGGGTGAACAGTCTCACGAACAAGAGCCCTGCTATTGATGTGGTTGAACAGTCTCAGGAACAATAGCCCTGGTGTTGACGTGGATGAACAGTCTCACGAACAAGAGCTCTGCTATTGATGTGGATGAACAGTCTCTGGAACAAGAGCCCTGCTATTGATGTGGATGAACAGTCTCGGGAACAATAGCCCTGGTTTATGATGTGGAGGAACGGTCCCATGAACAAGAGCACTGCTATTGATGTGGATGAACAGTCTCAGGAACAATAGCCCTAGTTTTGATGTGGATGAACAGTATCAGGAACAATAGCCCTGGGGTTGATGTGGATGAACAGTCTCAGGAACAATAGCCGTGGTTTTGATGTGGATGAACAGTCTCAGGAACAATAGCCCTGGGGTTGATGTGGATGAACAGTCTCAGGAACAATAGCCCTGGTGTTGATGTGGATGAACAGTCTCTGGAACAAGAACCCTGCTATTGATGTGGATGAACAGTCTCGGGAACAATAGCCCTGGTTTTGATGTGGATGAACAGTCTCAGGAACAATAGCCCTGGTGTTGATGTGGATGAACAGTCTCTGGAACAAGAGCCCTGCTATTGATGTGGAAGAACAGTCTCGGGAACAATAGCTCTGGTTTTGATGTGGAGGAACAGTCTCATGAACAAGAGCCCTGCTATTGATGTGGATGAACAGTCTCAGGAACAATAGCCCTAGTTTTGATGTGGATGAACAGTATCAGGAACAATAGCCCTGGTGTTGATGTGGATGAAGAGTCTCAGGAACAATAGCACTGTTGTTGATGTGGATGAACAGTCTCAGGAACAATAGCCCGAGTTTTGATGTGGATGAACAGTCTCGGGAACAATAGCCCTGGTTTTGATGTGGATGAACAGTCTCAGGAACAATAGCCCTGGTGGTGATGTGGATGAACAGTCTCAGGAACAATAGCCCTAGTTTTGATGTGGATGACCAGTATCAGGAACAATAGCCCTGGTGTTGATGTGGATGAACAGTCTCAGGTACAACAGCCCTGGTGTTCATGTGGATGAACAGTCTCAGGAACAATAGCCCTAGTTTTGATGTGGATGAACAGTCTCAGGAACAATAGCCCTGGTGTTGATGTGGATGAACAGTCTCAGGAACAATAGCCCTAGTTTTGATGTGGATGAACAGTCTCAGGAACAATAGCCCTGGTTTTGATGTGGATGAACAGTCTCAGGAACAATAGCCCTGGTGTTGATGTGTATGAACAGTCTCAGGAACAATAGCCCTAGTTTTGATGTGGATGAACAGTCTCAGGAACAATAGCCCTGGTGTTGATGTGTATGAACAGTCTCAGGAACAATAGCCCTAGTTTTGATGTGGATGAACAGTCTCAGGAACAATAGCCCTGGTGTTGATGTGGATGAACAATCTCAGGAACAATAGCCCTAGTTTTGATGTGGATGAACAGTCTCAGGAACAATAGCCCTGGTGTTGATGTGGATGAACAATCTCAGGAACAATAGCCCAGGTTTTGATGTGGATGAACAGTCTCAGGAACAATAGCCCTAGTTTTGATGTGGATGAACAGTATCAGGAACAATAGCCCTGGTGTTAATGTGGATGAACTGTCTCAGGAACAGGAGCCCTGCTATTGATGTGGATGAACAGTCTCGGGAACAATAGCCCTGGTTTTGATGTGGATGAACAGTCTCAGGAACAATAGCCCTGGTTTTGATGTGGATGAACAGTCTCAGGAACAAAAGCCGTGGTTTTGATGTGGATGAACAGTCTCAGGAACAATAGCCCTGGTGTTAATGTGGATGAACTGTCTCAGGAACAGGAGCCCTGCTATTGATGTGGATGAACAGTCTCAGGAACAATAGCCCTGGTTTTGATGTGGATGAACAGTCTCAGGAATAATAGCCCTGGTGTTGATGTGGATGAACAGTCTCTGGAACAAGAGCCCTGCTATTGATGTGGATGAACAGTCTCAGGAACAATAGCACTGGTTTTGATGTGGATGAACAGTCTCAGGAATAATAGCCCTGGTGTTGATGTGGATGAACAGTCTCTGGAACAAGAGCCCTGCTATTGATGTGGATGAACAGTCTCAGCAACAAAAGCCCTGGTTTTGATGTGGATGAACAGTCTCAGGAACAATAGCCCTGGTTTTGATGTGGATGAACAGTCTCAGGAATAATAGCCCTGGTGTTGACGTGGATGAACAGTCTCTGGTACAAGAGCCCTGCTATTGATGTGGATGAACAGTCTCAGGAACAAAAGCCGTGGTTTTGATGTGGATGAACAGTCTCAGGAACAATAGCCCTGGTGTTGATGTGGGTGAACAGTCTCACGAACAAGAGCCCTGCTATTGATGTGGATGAACAGTCTCAGGAACAAAAGCCCTGGTGTTGACGTGGATGAACAGTCTCACGAACAAGAGCCCTGCTATTGATGTGGATGAACAGTCTCTGGAACAAGAGCCCTGCTATTGATGTGGATGAACAGTCTCGGGAACAATAGCCCTGGTTTATGATGTGGAGGAACAGTCTCATGAACAAGAGCCCTGCTATTGATGTGGATTAACAGTCTCAGGAACAATCGCGGTAGTTTTGATGTGGATGAACAGTATCAGGAACAATAGCCCTGGGGTTGATGTGGATGAACAGTCTCAGGAACAATAGCCGTGGTTTTGATGTGGATGAACAGTCTCAGGAACAATAGCCCTGGTGTTGATGTGGATGAACTGTCTCAGGAACAGGAGCCCTGCTAGTGATGTGGATGAACAGTCTCGGGAACAATAGCCCTGGTTTATGATGTGGAGGAACAGTCTCATGAACAAGAGCACTGGTGTTGATGTGGATGAACAGTCTCAGGAACAATAGCCCTGGTGTTGATGTGGATGAACAGTCTCTGGAACAAGAGCCCTGCTATTGATGTGGATGAACAGTCTCAGGAACAATAGCCCTGGTGTTGATGTGGATGAACAGTCTCTGGAACAAGAGCCCTGCTATTGATGTGGATGAACAGTCTCAGGAACAAAAGCCCTGGTTTTGATTTGGATGAACCGTCTCAGGAACAAGAGCCCTGCTATTGATGTGGATGAACAGTCTCAGGAACAATAGTCCTGGTGTTGATATGGATGAACAGTCTCTGGAACAAGAGCCCTGCTATTGATGTGGATGAACAGTCTCAGGAATAATAGCCCTGGTGTTGACGTGGATGAACAGTCTCTGGATCAAGAGCCCTGCTATTGATGTGGATGAACAGTCTCAGGAACAAAAGCCGTGGTTTTGATGTGGATGAACTGTCTCGGGAACAATATCCCTGGTTTTGATGTGGAGGAACAGTCTCATGAACAAGAGCCCTGCTATTGATGTGGATGAACAGTCTCAGGAACAATAGCCCTTGTTTTGATGTGGATGAACAGTATCAGGAACAATAGCACTGGTGTTGATGTGGATGAACAGTCTCAGGAACAAAAGCCGTGGTTTTGATGTGGATGAACAGTCTCAGGAACAATAGCCCTGGTGTTGATGTGGATGAACAGTCTCAGGAACAATAGCCCTGGTGTTGATGTGGATGAACAGTCTCAGGTACAACAGCCATGGTGTTGATGTGGATGAACAGCCTCAGGAACAATAGCCCTGGTATTGATGTGGATGAACAGTCTCAGGAACAATAGCCCTGGTTTTCATGTGGATGAACAGTCTCAGGAATAATAGCCTTGGTGTTGACGTGGATGAACAGTCTCTGGAACAAGAGCCCTGCTATTGATGTGGATGAACAGTCTCAGGAACAAAAGCCGTGGTTTTGATGTGGATGAACAGTCTCAGGAACAATAGCCCTGGTGTTAATGTGGATGAACTGTCTCAGGAACAGGAGCCCTGCTATTGATGTGGATGAACAGTCTCGTGAACAATAGCCCTGGTTTTGATGTGGATGAACAGCCTCATGAACAAGAGCCCTGCTATTGATGTGGATGAACAGTATCAGGAACAATAGCCCTGGTGTTGATGTGGATGAACAGTCTCAGGTACAATAGCCCTGGTTTTCATGTGGATGAACAGTCTCAGGTACAACAGCCATGGTGTTGATGTGGATGAACAGTATCAGGAACAATAGCCCTGGTTTTGATGTGGATGAACAGTCTCTGGAACAAGAGCCCTGCTATTGATGTTTGTGAACAGTCTCAGGAACAAAAGCCCTGGTTTTGATGTGGATGAACAGTCTCAGGAATAATAGCCCTGGTGTTGTTGTGGATGAACAGTCTCAGGAACAAAAGCCCTGGTTTTGATGTGGATGAACCGTCTCAGGAATAATAGCCCTGGTTTTGATGTGGATGAACAGTCTCAGGAATAATAGCACTGGTGTTGACGTGGATGAACAGTCACATGAACATGAGCCCTGCTATTGATGTGGATGAACAGTCTCAGGAACAATAGCCCTAGTTTTGATGTGGATGAACAGTATCAGGAACAAGAGCCCTGCTATTGATGTGGATGAACAGTCTCATGAACAAGAGCCCTGCTATTGATGTGGATGAACAGTCTCATGAACAAGAGCCCTGCTATTGATGTGGATGAACAGTCTCAGGAACAATAGCCCTGGTTTTGATGTGGATGAACAGTCTCAGGAATAATAGCCCTGGTGTTGATGTGGATGAACAGTCTCAGGAACAGGAGCCCTGCTATTGATGTGGATGAACAGTCTCAGGAACAAAAGCCCTGGTTTTGATGTGGATGAACAGTCTCAGGAACAATAGCCCTGGTGTTGATGTGGATGAACAGTCTCAGGAACAGGAGCCCTGCTATTGATGTGGATGAACAGTCTCAGGAACAATAGCCCTGGTGTTGATGTGGATGTACAGTCTCAGGAACAGGAGCCCTGCTATTGATGTGGATGAACAGTCTCAGGAACAATAGCCCTGGTGTTGATGTGGATGAACAGTCTCAGGAACAGGAGCCCTGCTATTGATGTGGATGAACAGTCTCGGGAACAATAGCCCTGGTTTATGATGTGGATGAACAGTCTCAGGAACAATAGCCCTGGTTTTGATGTGGATGAACAGTCTCAGGAATAATAGCCCTGGTGTTGACGTGGATGAACAGTCTCTGGAACAAGACCCCTGCTATTGATGTGGATGAACAGTCTCAGGAACAAAAGCTGTGGTTTTGATGTGGATGAACAGTCTCAGGAACAATAGCCCTGGTGTTGATGTGGATGAACAGTCTCAGGAACAGGAGCCCTGCTATTGATGTGGATGAACAGTCTCGGGAACAATAGCCCTGGTTTTGATGTGGAGGAACAGTCTCATGAACAAGAGCCCTGCTATTGATGTGGATGAACAGTCTCAGGAACAATAGCCCTAGTTTTGATGTGGATGAACAGTATCAGGAACAATAGCCCTGGTGTTGATGTGGATGAACAGTCTCAGGAACAATAGCCCTGGTGTTGATGTGGATGAACAGTCTCAGGAACAATAGCCCTGGTTTTGATGTAGATAAACAGTCTCAGGAACAATAGCCCTGGTTTTCATGTGGATGATCAGTCTCAGGTACAACAGCCATGGTGTTGATGTGGGTGAACCGTCTCAGGAACAAGAGCCCTGCTATTGATGTGGATGAACAGTCTCAGGAACAATAGCCGTGGTTTTGATGTGGATGAACAGTCTCAGGAACAAGAGCCCTGCTATTGATGTGGATGAACAGTCTCAGGAACAAAAGCCCTGGTTTTGATGTGGATGAACAGTCTCAGGAACAATAGCCCTGGTGTTGATGTGGATGAACAGTCTCAGGAACAATAGCCCTGGTGTTGATGTGGATGAACAATCTCAGGAACAGGAGCCCTGCTTTTGATGAGGATGAACAGTCTCGGGAACAATAGCCCTGGGTTATGATGTGGATGAACAGTCTCAGGAACAATAGCACTGGTGTTGATGTTGAGGAACAGTATCAGGAACAGGAGCCCTGTTATTGATGTGGATGAACAGTCTCAGGAACAATAGCCCTGGTGTTGATGTTGAGGAACAGTATCAGGAACAATAGCCCTGGTTTTGATGTGGATGAACAGTCTCAGGAACAATAGCCCTGGTTTTGATGTGGATGAACAGTCTCAGGGACAATAGCTCTGCTATTGATGTGGATGAACAGTCTCAGGAACAATAGCCCTGGTTTTGATGTGGATGAACAGTCTCAGGAACAATAGCCCTGCTATTGATGTGGATGAACAGTCTCAGGAACAGTAGCCTTGTTGTTGATGTGGATTAACAGTCTCAGGAACAAGAGCCCTGCTATTGATGTGGATGAACAGTCTCAGGAGCAAAGCCCTGGTTTTGATGTGGATGAACAGTCTCAGGAACAATAGCCCTGGTGTTGATGTGGATGAACAGTCTCAGGAACAATAGCCCTGGTGTTGATGTGGATGTACAGTCTCAGGAACAATAGCCCTGGTTTTGATGTGGATGAACAGTCTCAGGAACAATAGCGCTGTTGTTGATGTGGATGAACAGTCTCAGGAACAAGAGCTCTGCTATTGATGTGGATGAACAGTCTCCGGAACAATCGCCCTGGTTTTGATGTCGATGAACAGTCTCAGGAACAATAGCACTGGTGTTGATGTGGATGAACAGTCTCAGAAACAATAGCCCTGTTGTTGATGATGATGAACAGTCTCTGGAACAATAGCCCTGGTGTTGATGTGGATGAACAGTCTCAGGAACAAGAGCTCTGGTGTTGATGTGGATGAACAATCTCAGGAACAATAGCCCTGGTTTCGATGTTGATGAACAGTCTCAGGAACAAGAGCCCTGCTATTGATGTGGATGAACAGTCTCAGGAACAATAGTCCTGGTGTTGATGTGGATGAACAGTATCAGGAACAATAGCCCTGGTGTTGATGTGGATGAACAGTCTCAGGAACAATAGCCCTGGTTTTGATGTAGATAAACAATCTCAGGAACAATAGCCCTGGTTTTGATGTGGATGAACAGTCTCAGGAACAATAGCCCTGGTGGTGATGTGGATGAACAGTCTCAGGAACAATAGCCCTAGTTTTGATGTGGATGAACAGTCTCAGGAACAATAGCCCTGGTGTTGATGTGGATGAACAGTCTCAGGTACAACAGCCCTGGTGTTCATGTGGATGAACAGTCTCAGGAACAATAGCCCTAGTTTTGATGTGGATGAACAGTCTCAGGAACAATAGCCCTGGTGTTGATGTGGATGAACAGTCTCAGGAACAATAGCCCTAGTTTTGATGTGGATGAACAGTCTCAGGAACAATAGCCCTGGTTTTGATGTGGATGAACAGTCTCAGGAACAATAGCCCTGGTGTTGATGTGTATGAACAGTCTCAGGAACAATAGCCCTAGTTTTGATGTGGATGAACAGTCTCAGGAACAATTGCCCTGGTGTTGATGTGTATGAACAGTCTCAGGAACAATAGCCCTAGTTTTGATGTGGATGAACAGTCTCAGGAACAATAGCCCTGGTGTTGATGTGGATGAACAATCTCAGGAACAATAGCCCTAGTTTTGATGTGGATGAACAGTCTCAGGAACAATAGCCCTGGTGTTGATGTGGATGAACAATCTCAGGAACAATAGCCCAGGTTTTGATGTGGATGAACAGTCTCAGGAACAATAGCCCTAGTTTTGATGTGGATGAACAGTATCAGGAACAATAGCCCTGGTGTTAATGTGGATGAACTGTCTCAGGAACAGGAGCCCTGCTATTGATGTGGATGAACAGTCCCGGGAACAATAGCCCTGGTTTTGATGTGGATGAACAGTCTCAGGAACAATAGCCCTGGTGTTAATGTGGATGAACTGTCTCAGGAACAGGAGCCCTGCTATTGATGTGGATGAACAGTCTCAGGAACAATAGCCCTGGTTTTGATGTGGATGAACAGTCTCAGGAATAATAGCCCTGGTGTTGATGTGGATGAACAGTCTCTGGAACAAGAGCCCTGCTATTGATGTGGATGAACAGTCTCAGGAACAATAGCCCTGGTTTTGATGTGGATGAACAGTCTCAGGAATAATAGCCCTGGTGTTGATGTGGATGAACAGTCTCTGGAACAAGAGCCCTGCTATTGATGTGGATGAACAGTCTCAGCAACAAAAGCCCTGGTTTTGATGTGGATGAACAGTCTCAGGAACAATAGCCCTGGTTTTGATGTGGATGAACAGTCTCAGGAATAATAGCCCTGGTGTTGACGTGGATGAACAGTCTCTGGTACAAGAGCCCTGCTATTGATGTGGATGAACAGTCTCAGGAACAAAAGCTGTGGTTTTGATGTGGATGAACAGTCTCAGGAACAATAGCCCTGGTGTTGATGTGGGTGAACAGTCTCACGAACAAGAGCCCTGCTATTGATGTGGATGAACAGTCTCAGGAACAAAAGCCCTGGTGTTGACGTGGATGAACAGTCTCACGAACAAGAGCCCTGCTATTGATGTGGATGAACAGTCTCTGGAACAAGAGCCCTGCTATTGATGTGGATGAACAGTCTCGGGAACAATAGCCCTGGTTTATGATGTGGAGGAACAGTCTCATGAACAAGAGCCCTGCTATTGATGTGGATGAACAGTCTCAGGAACAATCGCGGTAGTTTTGATGTGGATGAACAGTATCAGGAACAATAGCCCTGGGGTTGATGTGGATGAACAGTCTCAGGAACAATAGCCGTGGTTTTGATGTGGATGAACAGTCTCAGGAACAATAGCCCTGGTGTTGATGTGGATGAACTGTCTCAGGAACAGGAGCCCTGCTAGTGATGTGGATGAACAGTCTCGGGAACAATAGCCCTGGTTTATGATGTGGAGGAACAGTCTCATGAACAAGAGCACTGGTGTTGATGTGGATGAACAGTCTCAGGAACAATAGCCCTGGTCTTGATGTGGATGAACAGTCTCTGGAACAAGAGCCCTGCTATTGATGTGGATGAACAGTCTCAGGAACAATAGCCCTGGTGTTGATGTGGATGAACAGTCTCTGGAACAAGAGCCCTGCTATTGATGTGGATGAACAGTCTCAGGAACAAAAGCCCTGGTTTTGATTTGGATGAACCGTCTCAGGAACAAGAGCCCTGCTATTGATGTGGATGAACAGTCTCAGGAACAATAGTCCTGGTGTTGATGTGGATGAACAGTCTCTGGAACAAGAGCCCTGCTATTGATGTGGATGAACACTCTCAGGAATAATAGCCCTGGTGTTGATGTGGATGAACAATCTCAGGAACAATAGCCCAGGTTTTGATGTGGATGAACAGTCTCAGGAACAATAGCCCTAGTTTTGATGTGGATGAACAGTATCAGGAACAATAGCCCTGGTGTTAATGTGGATGAACTGTCTCAGGAACAGGAGCCCTGCTATTGATGTGGATGAACAGTCCCGGGAACAATAGCCCTGGTTTTGATGTGGATGAACAGTCTCAGGAACAATAGCCCTGGTGTTAATGTGGATGAACTGTCTCAGGAACAGGAGCCCTGCTATTGATGTGGATGAACAGTCTCAGGAACAATAGCCCTGGTTTTGATGTGGATGAACAGTCTCAGGAATAATAGCCCTGGTGTTGATGTGGATGAACAGTCTCTGGAACAAGAGCCCTGCTATTGATGTGGATGAACAGTCTCAGGAACAATAGCCCTGGTTTTGATGTGGATGAACAGTCTCAGGAATAATAGCCCTGGTGTTGATGTGGATGAACAGTCTCTGGAACAAGAGCCCTGCTATTGATGTGGATGAACAGTCTCAGCAACAAAAGCCCTGGTTTTGATGTGGATGAACAGTCTCAGGAACAATAGCCCTGGTTTTGATGTGGATGAACAGTCTCAGGAATAATAGCCCTGGTGTTGACGTGGATGAACAGTCTCTGGTACAAGAGCCCTGCTATTGATGTGGATGAACAGTCTCAGGAACAAAAGCTGTGGTTTTGATGTGGATGAACAGTCTCAGGAACAATAGCCCTGGTGTTGATGTGGGTGAACAGTCTCACGAACAAGAGCCCTGCTATTGATGTGGATGAACAGTCTCAGGAACAAAAGCCCTGGTGTTGACGTGGATGAACAGTCTCACGAACAAGAGCCCTGCTATTGATGTGGATGAACAGTCTCTGGAACAAGAGCCCTGCTATTGATGTGGATGAACAGTCTCGGGAACAATAGCCCTGGTTTATGATGTGGAGGAACAGTCTCATGAACAAGAGCCCTGCTATTGATGTGGATGAACAGTCTCAGGAACAATCGCGGTAGTTTTGATGTGGATGAACAGTATCAGGAACAATAGCCCTGGGGTTGATGTGGATGAACAGTCTCAGGAACAATAGCCGTGGTTTTGATGTGGATGAACAGTCTCAGGAACAATAGCCCTGGTGTTGATGTGGATGAACTGTCTCAGGAACAGGAGCCCTGCTAGTGATGTGGATGAACAGTCTCGGGAACAATAGCCCTGGTTTATGATGTGGAGGAACAGTCTCATGAACAAGAGCACTGGTCTTGATGTGGATGAACAGTCTCTGGAACAAGAGCCCTGCTATTGATGTGGATGAACAGTCTCAGGAACAATAGCCCTGGTGTTGATGTGGATGAACAGTCTCTGGAACAAGAGCCCTGCTATTGATGTGGATGAACAGTCTCAGGAACAAAAGCCCTGGTTTTGATTTGGATGAACCGTCTCAGGAACAAGAGCCCTGCTATTGATGTGGATGAACAGTCTCAGGAACAATAGTCCTGGTGTTGATGTGGATGAACAGTCTCTGGAACAAGAGCCCTGCTATTGATGTGGATGAACACTCTCAGGAATAATAGCCCTGGTGTTGACGTGGATGGACAGTCTCTGGATCAAAAGCCGTGGTTTTGATGTGGATGAACAGTCTCGGGAACAATAGCCTTGGTTTTGATGTGGAGGAACAGTCTCATGAACAAGAGCCCTGCTATTGATGTGGATGAACAGTCTCAGGAACAATAGCCCTAGTTTTGATGTGGATGAACAGTATCAGGAACAATAGCCCTGGTGTTGATGTGGATGAACAGTCTCAGGAACAAAAGCCGTGGTTTTGATGTGGATGAACAGTCTCAGGAACAATAGCCCTGGTGTTGATGTGGATGAACAGTCTCAGGAACAATAGCCCTGGTGTTGATGTGGATGAACAGTCTCAGGTACAATAGCCCTGGTGTTGATGTGGATGAACAGTCTCAGGAACAATAGCCCTGGTTTTCATGTGGATGAACAGTCTCAGGAATAATAGCCTTGGTGTTGACGTGGATGAACAGTCTCTGGAACAAGAGCCCTGCTATTGATGTGGATGAACAGTCTCAGGAACAAAAGCCGTGGTTTTGATGTGGATGAACAGTCTCAGGAACAATAGCCCTGGTGTTAATGTGGATGAACTGTCTCAGGAACAGGAGCCCTGCTATTGATGTGGATGAACAGTCTCGTGAACAATAGCCCTGGTTTTGATGTGGATGAACAGCCTCATGAACAAGAGCCCTGCTATTGATGTGGATGAACAGTATCAGGAACAATAGCCCTGGTGTTGATGTGGATGAACAGTCTCAGGTACAATAGCCCTGGTTTTCATGTGGATGAACAGTCTCAGGTACAACAGCCATGGTGTTGATGTGGATGAACAGTATCAGGAACAATAGCCCTGGTTTTGATGTGGATGAACAGTCTCAGGAATAATAGCCCTGGTGTTGATGTGGATGAACAGTCTCTGGAACAAGAGCCCTGCTATTGATGTTTGTGAACAGTCTCAGGAACAAAAGCCCTGGTTTTGATGTGGATGAACAGTCTCAGGAATAATAGCCCTGGTGTTGTTGTGGATGAACAGTCTCAGGAACAAAAGCCCTGGTTTTGATGTGGATGAACCGTCTCAGGAATAATAGCCCTGGTTTTGATGTGGATGAACAGTCTGAGGAATAATAGCACTGGTGTTGACGTGGATGAACAGTCACATGAACATGAGCCCTGCTATTGATGTGGATGAACAGTCTCAGGAACAATAGCCCTAGTTTTGATGTGGATGAACAGTATCAGGAACAAGAGCCCTGCTATTGATGTGGATGAACAGTCTCATGAACAAGAGCCCTGCTATTGATGTGGATGAACAGTCTCATGAACAAGAGCCCTGCTATTGATGTGGATGAACAGTCTCAGGAACAATAGCCCTGGTTTTGATGTGGATGAACAGTCTCAGGAATAATAGCCCTGGTGTTGATGTCGATGAACAGTCTCAGGAACAGGAGCCCTGCTATTGATGTGGATGAACAGTCTCAGGAACAAAAGCCCTGGTTTTGATGTGGATGAACAGTCTCAGGAACAATAGCCCTGGTGTTGATGTGGATGAACAGTCTCAGGAACAGGAGCCCTGCTATTGATGTGGATGAACAGTCTCAGGAACAATAGCCCTGGTGTTGATGTGGATGTACAGTCTCAGGAACAGGAGCCCTGCTATTGATGTGGATGAACAGTCTCAGGAACAATAGCCCTGGTGTTGATGTGGATGAACAGTCTCAGGAACAGGAGCCCTGCTATTGATGTGGATGAACAGTCTCGGGAACAATAGCCCTGGTTTATGATGTGGATGAACAGTCTCAGGAACAATAGCCCTGGTTTTGATGTGGATGAACAGTCTCAGGAATAATAGCCCTGGTGTTGACGTGGATGAACAGTCTCTGGAACAAGACCCCTGCTATTGATGTGGATGAACAGTCTCAGGAACAAAAGCTGTGGTTTTGATGTGGATGAACAGTCTCAGGAACAATAGCCCTGGTGTTGATGTGGATGAACAGTCTCAGGAACAGGAGCCCTGCTATTGATGTGGATGAACAGTCTCGGGAACAATAGCCCTGGTTTTGATGTGGAGGAACAGTCTCATGAACAAGAGCCCTGCTATTGATGTGGATGAACAGTCTCAGGAACAATAGCCCTAGTTTTGATGTGGATGAACAGTATCAGGAACAATAGCCCTGGTGTTGATGTGAATGAACAGTCTCAGGAACAATAGCCCTGGTGTTGATGTGGATGAACAGTCTCAGGAACAATAGCCCTGGTTTTGATGTAGATAAACAGTCTCAGGAACAATAGCCCTGGTTTTCATGTGGATGATCAGTCTCAGGTACAACAGCCATGGTGTTGATGTGGGTGAACCGTCTCAGGAACAAGAGCCCTGCTATTGATGTGGATGAACAGTCTCAGGAACAATAGCCGTGGTTTTGATGTGGATGAACAGTCTCAGGAACAAGAGCCCTGCTATTGATGTGGATGAACAGTCTCAGGAACAAAAGCCCTGGTTTTGATGTGGATGAACAGTCTCAGGAACAATAGCCCTGGTGTTGATGTGGATGAACAATCTCAGGAACAGGAGCCCTGCTTTTGATGAGGATGAACAGTCTCGGGAACAATAGCCCTGGGTTATGATGTGGATGAACAGTCTCAGGAACAATAGCACTGGTGTTGATGTTGAGGAACAGTATCAGGAACAGGAGCCCTGTTATTGATGTGGATGAACAGTCTCAGGAACAATAGCCCTGGTGTTGATGTTGAGGAACAGTATCAGGAACAATAGCCCTGGTTTTGATGTGGATGAACAGTCTCAGGAACAATAGCCCTGGTTTTGATGTGGATGAACAGTCTCAGGGACAATAGCTCTGCTATTGATGTGGATGAACAGTCTCAGGAACAATAGCCCTGGTTTTGATGTGGATGAACAGTCTCAGGAACAATAGCCCTGCTATTGATGTGGATGAACAGTCTCAGGAACAGTAGCCTTGTTGTTGATGTGGATTAACAGTCTCAGGAACAAGAGCCCTGCTATTGATGTGGATGAACAGTCTCAGGAGAAAAGCCCTGGTTTTGATGTGGATGAACAGTCTCAGGAACAATAGCCCTGGTGTTGATGTGGATGAACAGTCTCAGGAACAATAGCCCTGGTGTTGATGTGGATGTACAGTCTCAGGAACAATAGCCCTGGTTTTGATGTGGATGAACAGTCTCAGGAACAATAGCGCTGTTGTTGATGTGGATGAACAGTCTCAGGAACAAGAGCTCTGATATTGATGTGGATGAACAGTCTCCGGAACAATCGCCCTGGTTTTGATGTCGATGAACAGTCTCAGGAACAATAGCACTGGTGTTGATGTGGATGAACAGTCTCAGAAACAATAGCCCTGTTGTTGATGATGATGAACAGTCTCTGGAACAATAGCCCTGGTGTTGATGTGGATGAACAGTCTCAGGAACAAGAGCTCTGGTGTTGATGTGGATGAACAATCTCAGGAACAACAGCCCTGGTTTCGATGTTGATGAACAGTCTCAGGAACAAGAGCCCTGCTATTGATGTGGATGAACAGTCTCAGGAACAATAGTCCTGGTGTTGATGTGGATGAACAGTATCAGGAACAATAGCCCTGGTGTTGATGTGGATGAACAGTCTCAGGAACAATAGCCCTGGTTTTGATGTAGATAAACAATCTCAGGAACAATAGCCCTGGTTTTGATGTGGATGAACAGTCTCAGGAACAATAGCCCTGGTGTTGATGTGGATGAAAAGTCTCAGGAACAAGAGCCCTGGTGTTGATGTGGATGAACAATCTCAGGAACAATAGCCCTGGTTTCGATGTGGATGAACAGTCTCAGGAACAAGAGCCCTGCTATTGATGTGGATGAACAGTCTCAGGAACAATAGTCCAGGTGTTGTTGTGGATGAACAGTATCAGGAACAATAGCCCTGGTGTTGATGTGGATGAACAGTCGCAGGAACAATAGCCCTTGTTGTTAATGTGGATTAACAGTCTCAGGAACAAGAGCCCTGCTATTGATGTGGATGAACAGTCTCAGGAGCAATAGCCCTGGTTTTGATGTGGATGAACAGTCTCAGGAACAGTAGCCTTGTTGTTGATGTGGATTAACAGTCTCAGGAACAAGAGCACTGCTATTGATGTGGATGAACAGTCTCAGGAACAATCGTCCTGCTGTTGATGTGGATGAACAGTATCAGGAACAATATCCCTGGTGCTGGTGTGGATGAACAGTCTCAGGAACAATAGCCCTGGTTTTGATGCAGATAAAGAGTCTCAGGAACAATAGCCCTGGTTTTGATGTGGATGAACAGTCTCAGGAACAATAGCCCTGGTGTTGATGTGGTTGAACAGTCTCAGGAACAAGAGCCGTGCTTTTGATGTGGATGAACAGTCTCAGGAACAATAGCCCTGGTTTTGATGTGGATGAACAGTCTCAGGAACAATAGCCCTGGTTTTGATGTGGATGAACAGTCTCAGGAACAATAGCCCTGCTATTGATGTAGATGAACAGGCTCAGGAACAATAGCCCTGGTTTTGATGTGGATGATCAGTCTCAGGAACAATAGCCTTGTTGTTGTTGTGGATTAACAGTCTCAGGAACAAGAGCCCTGCTATTGATTTGGATGAACAGTCTCAGGAACAATAGCCCTGGTTTTGATGTGGATGAACAGTCTCAGGAACAATAGCCCTGGTGTTGATGTGGATGAACAGTCTCAGGAACAATAGCCCTGGTGTTGATGTGGATGAACAGTATCAGGAACAATAGCCCTGGTGTTGATGTGGATGAACAGTCTCAGGAACAATAGCCCTGGTGTTGATGTGGATGCACAGTCTCAGGAACAATAGCCCTGGTGTAGATGTGGATGAACAGTCTAAGGAACAAGAGCCCTGGTTTTGATGGAGATAAACAGTCTTAGGAACAATAGCCCTGGTTTTGATGTGGATGAACAGTCTCAGGAACAATAGCCCTGTTGTTGATGTGGATGAACAGTCTCAGGAACAAGAGCTCTGCTATTGATGTGGATGAACAGTCTCTGGAACAATAGCCCTGGTTTTGATGTGAATGAACAGTCTCAGGAACAATAGCACTGTTGTTGATGTGGATGAACAGTCTCAGGAACAATAGCCCTGTTGTTGATGTGGATGAACAGACTCTGGAACAATAGCACTGTTGTTGATGTGGATGAACAGTCTCAGGAACAATAGCCCTGGTGTTGATGTGGATGAACAGTCTCAGGAACAAGAGCCCTGCTTTTGATGGAGGTAAACAGTCTCAGGAACAATAGCCCTGGTGTTGATGTGGATGAACAGTCTCAGGAACAATAGCCCTGGTGTTGATGTGGATGAACAGTCTCAGGAACAAGAGCCCTGGTTGTGATGGAGGTAAACAGTCTCAGGAACAATAGCCCTGGTTTTGATGTGGATGAACAGTCTCAGGAACAATAGCCCTGGTGTTGATGTGGATGAACAGTCTCTGGAACAATAGCACTGGTTTTGATGTCGATGAACAGTCTCAGGAACAATAGCACTGGTGTTGATGTGGATGAACAGTCTCAGAAACAATAGCCCTGTTGTTGATGTGGATGAACAGTCTCTGGAACAATAGCCCTGGTGTTGATGTGGATGAAAAGTCTCAGGAACAAGAGCCCTGGTGTTGATGTGGATGAACAATCTCAGGAACAATAGCCCTGGTTTCGATGTTGATGAACAGTCTCAGGAACAAGAGCCCTGCTATTGATGTGGATGAACAGTCTCAGGAACAATGGTCCTGGTGTTGATGTGGATGAACAGTATCAGGAACAATAGCCCTGGTGTTGATGTGGATGAACAGTCTCAGGAACAATAGCCCTGGTTTTGATGTAGATAAACAATCTCAGGAACAATAGCCCTGGTTTTGATGTGGATGAACAGTCTCAGGAACAATAGCCCTGGTGTTGATGTGGATGAAAAGTCTCAGGAACAAGAGCCCTGGTGTTGATGTGGATGAACAGCCTCAGGAACAAGAGCCCTGCTATTGATGTGGATGAACAGTCTCAGGAACAATAGTCCAGGTGTTGTTGTGGATGAACAGTATCAGGAACAATAGCCCTGGTGTTGATGTGGATGAACAGTCTCAGGAACAGTAGCCTTGTTGTTGATGTGGATTAGCAGTCTCAGGAACATGAGCCCTGCTATTGATGTGGATGAACAGTCTCAGGAGCAATAGCCCTGGTTTTGATGTGGATGAACAGTCTCAGGAACAGTAGCCTTGTTGTTGATGTGGATTAACAGTCTCTGGAACAAGAGCCCTGCTATTGACGTGGATGAACAGTCTCAGGAACAATCGTCCTGCTGTTGATGTGGATGAACAGTATCAGGAACAATATCCCTGGTGCTGGTGTGGATGAACAGTCTCAGGAACAATAGCCCTGGTTTTGATGTAGATAAAGAGTCTCAGGAACAATAGCCCTGGTTTTGATGTGGATGAACAGTCTCAGGAACAATAGCACTGGTGTTGATGTGGTTGAACAGTCTCAGGAACAAGAGCCGTGCTTTTGATGTGGATGAACAGTCTCAGGAACAATAGCCCTGGTTTTGATGTGGATGAACAGTCTCAGGAACAATAGCCCTGGTTTTGATGTAGATGAACAGGCTCAGGAACAATATCCCTAGTTTTGATGTGGATGATCAGTCTCAGGAACAATAGCCTTGTTGTTGATGTGGATTAACAGTCTCAGGAACAAGAGCCCTGCTATTGATTTGGATGAACAGTCTCAGGAACAATAGCCCTGGTTTTGATGTGGATGAACAGTCTCAGGAACAATAGCCCTGGTGTTGATGTGGATGAACAGTCTCAGGAACAATAGCCCTGGTGTTGATGTGGATGAACAGTATCAGGAACAATAGCCCTGGTGTTGATGTGGATGAACAGTCTCAGGAACAATAGCCCTGGTGTTGATGTGGATGAACAGTCTCAGGAACAATAGCCCTGGTGTAGATGTGGATGAAGAGTCTCAGGAACAAGAGCCCTGGTTTTGATGGAGATAAACAGTCTTAGGAACAATAGCCCTGGTTTTGATGTGGATGAACAGTCTCAGGAACAATAGCCCTGTTGTTGATGTGGATGAACAGTCTCAGGAACAAGAGCTCTGCTATTGATGTGGATGAACAGTCTCTGGAACAATAGCCCTGGTTTTGATGTGAATGAACAGTCTCAGGAACAATAGCACTGTTGTTGATGTGGATGAACAGTCTCAGGAACAATAGCCCTGTTGTTGATGTGGATGAACAGACTCTGGAACAATAGCACTGTTGTTGATGTGGATGAACAGTCTCAGGAACAATAGCCCTGGTGTTGATGTGGATGAACAGTCTCAGGAACACGAGCCCTGGTTTTGATGGAGGTAAACAGTCTCAGGAACAATAGCCCTGGTTTTGATGTGGATGAACAGTCTCAGGAACAAGAGCCCTGGTTTTGATGGAGGTAAACAGTCTCAGGAACAATAGCCTGGCTTTGATGTGGATGAACAGTCTCAGGAACAATAGCCCTGGTGTTTATGTGGATGAACAGTCTCAGGAACACGAGCCCTGGTTTTGATGGAGGTAAACAGTCTCAGGAACAATAGCCCTGGTTTTGATGTGGATGAACAGTCTCAGGAACAGGAGCCCTGGTTTTGATGGAGGTAAACAGTCTCTGGAACAATAGCACTGGTGTTGATGTGGATGAACAGGCTCAGAAACAATAGCCCTGTTGTTGATGTGGATGAAAAGTCTCTGGAACAATAGCCCTGGTGTTGATGTGGATGAAAAGTCTCAGGAACAAGAGCCCTGGTGTTGATGTGGATGAACAATCTCAGGAACAATAGCCCTGGTTTCGATGTTGATGAACAGTCTCAGGAACAAAAGCCCTGCTATTGATGTGGATGAACAGTCTCAGGAACAATAGCCCTGGTTTTGATGTAGATAAACAATCTCAGGAACAATAGTCCTGGTGTTGATGTGGATGAAGAGTATCAGGAACAATAGCCCTGGTGTTGATGTGGATGAACAGTCTCAGGAACAATAGCCCTGGTTTTGATGTAGATAAACAATCTCAGGAACAATAGCCCTGGTTTTGATGTGGATGAACAGTCTCAGGAACAATAGCCCTGGTGTTGATGTGGATGAAAAGTCTCAGGAACAAGAGCCCTGGTGTTGATGTGGATGAACAATCTCAGGAACAATAGCCCTGGTTTCGATGTGGATGAACAGTCTCAGGAACAAGAGCCCTGCTATTGATGTGGATGAACAGTCTCAGGAACAATAGTCCAGGTGTTGTTGTGGATGAACAGTATCAGGAACAATAGCCCTGGTGTTGATGTAGATAAACAGTCTCAGGAACAATAGCCCTTGTTGTTGATGTGGATTAACAGTCTCAGGAACATGAGCCCTGCTATTGATGTGGATGAACAGTCTCAGGAGCAATAGCCCTGGTTTTGATGTGGATGAACAGTCTCAGGAACAGTAGCCTTGTTGTTGATGTGGATTAACAGTCTCAGGAACAAGAGCCCTGCTATTGATGTGGATGAACAGTCTCAGGAACAGTCGTCCTGCTGTTGATGTGGATGAACAGTATCAGGAACATTATCCCTGGTGCTGGTGTGGATGAACAGTCTCAGGAACAATAGCCGTGGTTTTGATGTAGATAAAGAGTCTCAGGAACAATAGCCCTGGTTTTGATGTGGATGAACAGTCTCAGGAACAATAGCCCTGGTGTTGATGTGGTTGAACAGTCTCAGGAACAAGAGCCATGCTTTTGATGTGGATGAACAGTCTCAGGAACAATAGCCCTGGTTTTGATGTGGATGAACAGTCTCAGGAACAATAGCCCTGGTTTTGATGTGGATGAACAGTCTCAGGAACAATAGCCCTGCTATTGATGTAGATGAACAGTCTCAGGAACAATAGCCCTGGTGTTGATGTGGATGAACAGTCTCAGGAACAGTAGCCTTGTTGTTGATGTGGATTAGCAGTCTCAGGAACATGAGCCCTGCTATTGATGTGGATGAACAGTCTCAGGAGCAATAGCCCTGGTTTTGATGTGGATGAACAGTCTCAGGAACAGTAGCCTTGTTGTTGATGTGGATTAACAGTCTCTGGAACAAGAGCCCTGCTATTGACGTGGATGAACAGTCTCAGGAACAATCGTCCTGCTGTTGATGTGGATGAACAGTATCAGGAACAATATCCCTGGTGCTGGTGTGGATGAACAGTCTCAGGAACAATAGCCCTGGTTTTGATGTAGATAAAGAGTCTCAGGAACAATAGCCCTGGTTTTGATGTGGATGAACAGTCTCAGGAACAATAGCACTGGTGTTGATGTGGTTGAACAGTCTCAGGAACAAGAGCCGTGCTTTTGATGTGGATGAACAGTCTCAGGAACAATAGCCCTGGTTTTGATGTGGATGAACAGTCTCAGGAACAATAGCCCTGGTTTTGATGTAGATGAACAGGCTCAGGAACAATATCCCTAGTTTTGATGTGGATGATCAGTCTCAGGAACAATAGCCTTGTTGTTGATGTGGATTAACAGTCTCAGGAACAAGAGCCCTGCTATTGATTTGGATGAACAGTCTCAGGAACAATAGCCCTGGTTTTGATGTGGATGAACAGTCTCAGGAACAATAGCCCTGGTGTTGATGTGGATGAACAGTCTCAGGAACAATAGCCCTGGTGTTGATGTGGATGAACAGTATCAGGAACAATAGCCCTGGTGTTGATGTGGATGAACAGTCTCAGGAACAATAGCCCTGGTGTTGATGTGGATGAACAGTCTCAGGAACAATAGCCCTGGTGTAGATGTGGATGAAGAGTCTCAGGAACAAGAGCCCTGGTTTTGATGGAGATAAACAGTCTTAGGAACAATAGCCCTGGTTTTGATGTGGATGAACAGTCTCAGGAACAATAGCCCTGTTGTTGATGTGGATGAACAGTCTCAGGAACAAGAGCTCTGCTATTGATGTGGATGAACAGTCTCTGGAACAATAGCCCTGGTTTTGATGTGAATGAACAGTCTCAGGAACAATAGCACTGTTGTTGATGTGGATGAACAGTCTCAGGAACAATAGCCCTGTTGTTGATGTGGATGAACAGACTCTGGAACAATAGCACTGTTGTTGATGTGGATGAACAGTCTCAGGAACAATAGCCCTGGTGTTGATGTGGATGAACAGTCTCAGGAACACGAGCCCTGGTTTTGATGGAGGTAAACAGTCTCAGGAACAATAGCCCTGGTTTTGATGTGGATGAACAGTCTCAGGAACAAGAGCCCTGGTTTTGATGGAGGTAAACAGTCTCAGGAACAATAGCCTGGCTTTGATGTGGATGAACAGTCTCAGGAACAATAGCCCTGGTGTTTATGTGGATGAACAGTCTCAGGAACACGAGCCCTGGTTTTGATGGAGGTAAACAGTCTCAGGAACAATAGCCCTGGTTTTGATGTGGATGAACAGTCTCAGGAACAGGAGCCCTGGTTTTGATGGAGGTAAACAGTCTCTGGAACAATAGCACTGGTGTTGATGTGGATGAACAGGCTCAGAAACAATAGCCCTGTTGTTGATGTGGATGAAAAGTCTCTGGAACAATAGCCCTGGTGTTGATGTGGATGAAAAGTCTCAGGAACAAGAGCCCTGGTGTTGATGTGGATGAACAATCTCAGGAACAATAGCCCTGGTTTCGATGTTGATGAACAGTCTCAGGAACAAAAGCCCTGCTATTGATGTGGATGAACAGTCTCAGGAACAATAGCCCTGGTTTTGATGTAGATAAACAATCTCAGGAACAATAGTCCTGGTGTTGATGTGGATGAAGAGTATCAGGAACAATAGCCCTGGTGTTGATGTGGATGAACAGTCTCAGGAACAATAGCCCTGGTTTTGATGTAGATAAACAATCTCAGGAACAATAGCCCTGGTTTTGATGTGGATGAACAGTCTCAGGAACAATAGCCCTGGTGTTGATGTGGATGAAAAGTCTCAGGAACAAGAGCCCTGGTGTTGATGTGGATGAACAATCTCAGGAACAATAGCCCTGGTTTCGATGTGGATGAACAGTCTCAGGAACAAGAGCCCTGCTATTGATGTGGATGAACAGTCTCAGGAACAATAGTCCAGGTGTTGTTGTGGATGAACAGTATCAGGAACAATAGCCCTGGTGTTGATGTAGATAAACAGTCTCAGGAACAATAGCCCTTGTTGTTGATGTGGATTAACAGTCTCAGGAACATGAGCCCTGCTATTGATGTGGATGAACAGTCTCAGGAGCAATAGCCCTGGTTTTGATGTGGATGAACAGTCTCAGGAACAGTAGCCTTGTTGTTGATGTGGATTAACAGTCTCAGGAACAAGAGCCCTGCTATTGATGTGGATGAACAGTCTCAGGAACAGTCGTCCTGCTGTTGATGTGGATGAACAGTATCAGGAACATTATCCCTGGTGCTGGTGTGGATGAACAGTCTCAGGAACAATAGCCGTGGTTTTGATGTAGATAAAGAGTCTCAGGAACAATAGCCCTGGTTTTGATGTGGATGAACAGTCTCAGGAACAATAGCCCTGGTGTTGATGTGGTTGAACAGTCTCAGGAACAAGAGCCATGCTTTTGATGTGGATGAACAGTCTCAGGAACAATAGCCCTGGTTTTGATGTGGATGAACAGTCTCAGGAACAATAGCCCTGGTTTTGATGTGGATGAACAGTCTCAGGAACAATAGCCCTGCTATTGATGTAGATGAACAGTCTCAGGAACAATAGCCCTGGTTTTGATGTGGATGATCGTCTCAGGAACAATAGCCCTGGTGTTGATGTGGATGAACAGTCTCAGGAACAATAGCCCTGGTGTTGATGTGGATGAACAATCTCAGGAACAATAGCCCTGGTGTTGATGTGGATGAACAGTCTCAGGAACAATAGCCCTGGTGTTGATGTGGATGAACAGTCTCAGGAACAATAGCCTTGGTGTTGATGTGGATGAACAGTCTCAGGAACAAGAGCCCTGGTTTTGATGGAGATAAACAGTCTTAGGAACAATAGCCCTGGTTTTGATGTGGATGAACAGTCTCAGGAACAATAGCCCTGTTGTTGATGTGGATGAACAGTCTCAGGAACAAGAGCTCTGCTATTGATGTGGATGAACAGTCTCTGGAACAATAGCCCTGGTTTTGATGTGGATGAACAGTCTCAGGAACAATAGCACTGTTGTTGATGTGGATGAACAGTCTCAGGAACAATAGCCCTGGTGTTGATGTGGATGAAAAGTCTCAGGAACAAGAGCCCTGGTGTTGATGTGGATGAACAGTCTCAGGAACAATAGTCCTGGTGTTGATGTGGATGAACAGTCTCAGGAACAATAGTCCTGGTGTTGATGTGGATGAACAGTATCAGGAACAATAGCACTGGTGTTGATGTGGATGAACAGTCTCAGGAACAATAGCCCTGGTTTTGATGTAGATGAACAGTCTCAGGAACAATAGCCCTGGTGTTGATGTGGATGAAAAGTCTCAGGAACAAGAGCCCTGGTGTTGATGTGGATGAACAATCTCAGGAACAATAGCCCTGGTTTCGATGTGGATGAACAGTCTCAGGAACAAGAGCCCTGCTATTGATGTGGATGAGCAGTCTCAGGAACAATAGTCCTGGTGTTGCTGTGGATGAACAGTATCAGGAACAATAGCCCTGGTGTTGATGTGGATGAACAGTCTCAGGAACAATAGCCCTGGTTTTGATGTAGATAAACAGTGTCAGGAACAATAGCCCTTGTTTTGATGTGGATGAACAGTCTCAGTAACAAGAGCCCTGCAATTGATCTGGATGAACAGTCTCAGGAACAATGGCCCTGGCTTTGATGTGGATGAACAGTCTCAGGAACAATAGCCCTGCTATTGATGTGGATGAACAGTCTCAGGAACAATAGCCCTGGTTTTGATGTGGATCAACAGTCTCTGGAACAATAGCCCTGGTGTTGATGTGGATGAACAGTCTCAGGAACAGTAGCCTAGTTGTTGATATGGATTAACAGTCTCAGGAACAAGAGCCCTGCTATTGATGTGGATGAACAGTCTCAGGAGCAAAGCCCTGGTTTTGATGTGGATGAACAGTCTCAGGAACAAGAGCCCTGGTTTTGATGGAGGTGAACAGTCTCAGGAACAATAGCCCTGGTTTTGATGTGGATGAACAGTCTCAGGAAGAACAGCACTGTTTTTGATGTGGATGAACAGTCTCAGGAACAAGAGCTCTGCTATTGATGTGGATGAACAGTCTCTGGACAAAAGCCCTGGTTTTGATGTCGATGAACAGTCTCAGGAACAATAGCCCTGGTGTTGATGTGGATGAAAAGTCTCAGGAACAAGAGCCCTGGTTTTGATGTGGATGAAAAGTCTCAGGAACAAGAGCCCTGGTTTTGATGTGGATGAACAATCTCAGGAACAATAGCCCTGGTTTCGATGTGGATGAACTGTCTCAGGAACAATAGCCCTGGTGTTGATGTGGATGAACAGTCTCTGGAACAATAGCCCTGGTGTTGATGTGGATGAAAAGTCTCAGGAACAAGAGCCCTGCTTTTGATGTGGATGAACAATCTCAGGAACAATAGCCCTGGTTTCGATGTGGATGAACTGTCTCAGGAACAATAGCCCTGGTGTTGATGTGGATGAACAGTCTCTGGAACAATAGCCCTGGTGTTGATGTGGATGAAAAGTCTCAGGAACAAGAGCCCTGGTTTTGATGTGGATGAACAATGTCAGGAACAATAGCCCTGGTTTCGATGTGGATGAACTGTCTCAGGAACAATAGTCCTGGTGTTGATGTGGATGAACAGTCTCAGGAACAATAGCCCTGGTTTTGATTTAGATAAACAATCTCAGGAACAATAGCCCTGGTTTTGATGTGGATGAACAGTCTGAGGAACAATAGCTCTGGTGTTGATGTGGATGAAAAGTCTCAGGAACAAGAGCACTGGTTTTGATGTGGATGAACAATCTCAGGAACAATAGCCCTGGTTTCGATGTGGATGAACAGTCTCAGGAACAAGAGCCCTGCTATTGATGTGGATGAACAGTCTCAGGAACAATAGTCCAGGTGTTGTTGTGGATGAACAGGATCAGGAACAATAGCCCTGGTGTTGATGTGGATGAACAGTCTCAGGAACAAAAGCCCTGGTGTTGATGTAGATAAACAGTCTCAGGAACAATAGCCCTAGTTTTGATGTGGATGAACAGTCTCAGGAACAATAGCCCTGGTGTTGATGTGGATGAACAGTCTCAGGAACAATAGCCCTGGTATTGATGTGAATGAACAGTCTCAGGAACAATAGCCCTGGTTTTGATGGAGGTAAACAGTCTCAGGAACAATAGCCCTGGTTTTGATGTGGATGAACAGTCTCAGGAAGAACAGCACTGTTTTTGATGTGGATGAACAGTCTCAGGAACAAGAGCTCTGCTATTGATGTGGATGAACAGTCTCTGGACAAAAGCCCTGGTTTTGATGTCGATGAACAGTCTCAGGAACAATAGCCCTGGTGTTGATGTGGATGAAAAGTCTCAGGAACAAGAGCCCTGGTTTTGATGTGGATGAAAAGTCTCAGGAACAAGAGCCCTGGTTTTGATGTGGATGAACAATCTCAGGAACAATAGCCCTGGTTTCGATGTGGATGAACTGTCTCAGGAACAATAGCCCTGGTGTTGATGTGGATGAACAGTCTCTGGAACAATAGCCCTGGTGTTGATGTGGATGAAAAGTCTCAGGAACAAGAGCCCTGCTTTTGATGTGGATGAACAATCTCAGGAACAATAGCCCTGGTTTTGATGTAGATGAACAGTCTCAGGAACAATAGCCCTGGTGTTGATGTGGATGAAAAGTCTCAGGAACAAGAGCCCTGGTGTTGATGTGGATGAACAATCTCAGGAACAATAGCCCTGGTTTCGATGTGGATGAACAGTCTCAGGAACAAGAGCCCTGCTATTGATGTGGATGAGCAGTCTCAGGAACAATAGTCCTGGTGTTGCTGTGGATGAACAGTATCAGGAACAATAGCCCTGGTGTTGATGTGGATGAACAGTCTCAGGAACAATAGCCCTGGTTTTGATGTAGATAAACAGTGTCAGGAACAATAGCCCTTGTTTTGATGTGGATGAACAGTCTCAGTAACAAGAGCCCTGCAATTGATCTGGATGAACAGTCTCAGGAACAATGGCCCTGGTTTTGATGTGGATGAACAGTCTCAGGAACAAGAGCCCTGGTTTTGATGGAGGTAAACAGTCTCTGGAACAATAGCACTGGTGTTGATGTGGATGAACAGGCTCAGAAACAATAGCCCTGTTGTTGATGTGGATGAAAAGTCTCTGGAACAATAGCCCTGGTGTTGATGTGGATGAAAAGTCTCAGGAACAAGAGCCCTGGTGTTGATGTGGATGAACAATCTCAGGAACAATAGCCCTGGTTTCGATGTTGATGAACAGTCTCAGGAACAAAAGCCCTGCTATTGATGTGGATGAACAGTCTCAGGAACAATAGCCCTGGTTTTGATGTAGATAAACAATCTCAGGAACAATAGTCCTGGTGTTGATGTGGATGAACAGTATCAGGAACAATAGCCCTGGTGTTGATGTGGATGAACAGTCTCAGGAACAATAGCCCTGGTTTTGATGTAGATAAACAATCTCAGGAACAATAGCCCTGGTTTTGATGTGGATGAACAGTCTCAGGAACAATAGCCCTGGTGTTGATGTGGATGAAAAGTCTCAGGAACAAGAGCCCTGGTGTTGATGTGGATGAACAATCTCAGGAACAATAGCCCTGGTTTCGATGTGGATGAACAGTCTCAGGAACAAGAGCCCTGCTATTGATGTGGATGAACAGTCTCAGGAACAATAGTCCAGGTGTTGTTGTGGATGAACAGTATCAGGAACAATAGCCCTGGTGTTGATGTAGATAAACAGTCTCAGGAACAATAGCCCTTGTTGTTGATGTGGATTAACAGTCTCAGGAACATGAGCCCTGCTATTGATGTGGATGAACAGTCTCAGGAGCAATAGCCCTGGTTTTGATGTGGATGAACAGTCTCAGGAACAGTAGCCTTGTTGTTGATGTGGATTAACAGTCTCAGGAACAAGAGCCCTGCTATTGATGTGGATGAACAGTCTCAGGAACAGTCGTCCTGCTGTTGATGTGGATGAACAGTATCAGGAACATTATCCCTGGTGCTGGTGTGGATGAACAGTCTCAGGAACAATAGCCGTGGTTTTGATGTAGATAAAGAGTCTCAGGAACAATAGCCCTGGTTTTGATGTGGATGAACAGTCTCAGGAACAATAGCCCTTGTGTTGATGTGGTTGAACAGTCTCAGGAACAAGAGCCATGCTTTTGATGTGGATGAACAGTCTCAGGAACAATAGCCCTGGTTTTGATGTGGATGAACAGTCTCAGGAACAATAGCCCTGGTTTTGATGTGGATGAACAGTCTCAGGAACAATAGCCCTGCTATTGATGTAGATGAACAGTCTCAGGAACAATAGCCCTGGTTTTGATGTGGATGATCGTCTCAGGAACAATAGCCCTGGTGTTGATGTGGATGAACAGTCTCAGGAACAATAGCCCTGGTGTTGATGTGGATGAACAATCTCAGGAACAATAGCCCTGGTGTTGATGTGGATGAACAGTCTCAGGAACAATAGCCCTGGTGTTGATGTGGATGAACAGTCTCAGGAACAATAGCCTTGGTGTTGATGTGGATGAACAGTCTCAGGAACAAGAGCCCTGGTTTTGATGGAGATAAACAGTCTTAGGAACAATAGCCCTGGTTTTGATGTGGATGAACAGTCTCAGGAACAATAGCCCTGTTGTTGATGTGGATGAACAGTCTCAGGAACAAGAGCTCTGCTATTGATGTGGATGAACAGTCTCTGGAACAATAGCCCTGGTTTTGATGTGGATGAACAGTCTCAGGAACAATAGCACTGTTGTTGATGTGGATGAACAGTCTCAGGAACAATAGCCCTGGTGTTGATGTGGATGAAAAGTCTCAGGAACAAGAGCCCTGGTGTTGATGTGGATGAACAGTCTCAGGAACAATAGTCCTGGTGTTGATGTGGATGAACAGTCTCAGGAACAATAGTCCTGGTGTTGATGTGGATGAACAGTATCAGGAACAATAGCACTGGTGTTGATGTGGATGAACAGTCTCAGGAACAATAGCCCTGGTTTTGATGTAGATGAACAGTCTCAGGAACAATAGCCCTGGTGTTGATGTGGATGAAAAGTCTCAGGAACAAGAGCCCTGGTGTTGATGTGGATGAACAATCTCAGGAACAATAGCCCTGGTTTCGATGTGGATGAACAGTCTCAGGAACAAGAGCCCTGCTATTGATGTGGATGAGCAGTCTCAGGAACAATAGTCCTGGTGTTGCTGTGGATGAACAGTATCAGGAACAATAGCCCTGGTGTTGATGTGGATGAACAGTCTCAGGAACAATAGCCCTGGTTTTGATGTAGATAAACAGTGTCAGGAACAATAGCCCTTGTTTTGATGTGGATGAACAGTCTCAGTAACAAGAGCCCTGCAATTGATCTGGATGAACAGTCTCAGGAACAATGGCCCTGGTTTTGATGTGGATGAACAGTCTCAGGAACAATAGCCCTGCTATTGATGTGGATGAACAGTCTCAGGAACAATAGCCCTGGTTTTGATGTGGATCAACAGTCTCTGGAACAATAGCCCTGGTGTTGATGTGGATGAACAGTCTCAGGAACAGTAGCCTAGTTGTTGATATGGATTAACAGTCTCAGGAACAAGAGCCCTGCTATTGATGTGGATGAACAGTCTCAGGAGCAAAGCCCTGGTTTTGATGTGGATGAACAGTCTCAGGAACAAGAGCCCTGGTTTTGATGGAGGTAAACAGTCTCAGGAACAATAGCCCTGGTTTTGATGTGGATGAACAGTCTCAGGAAGAACAGCACTGTTTTTGATGTGGATGAACAGTCTCAGGAACAAGAGCTCTGCTATTGATGTGGATGAACAGTCTCTGGACAAAAGCCCTGGTTTTGATGTCGATGAACAGTCTCAGGAACAATAGCCCTGGTGTTGATGTGGATGAAAAGTCTCAGGAACAAGAGCCCTGGTTTTGATGTGGATGAAAAGTCTCAGGAACAAGAGCCCTGGTTTTGATGTGGATGAACAATCTCAGGAACAATAGCCCTGGTTTCGATGTGGATGAACTGTCTCAGGAACAATAGCCCTGGTGTTGATGTGGATGAACAGTCTCTGGAACAATAGCCCTGGTGTTGATGTGGATGAAAAGTCTCAGGAACAAGAGCCCTGCTTTTGATGTGGATGAACAATCTCAGGAACAATAGCCCTGGTTTCGATGTGGATGAACTGTCTCAGGAACAATAGCCCTGGTGTTGATGTGGATGAACAGTCTCTGGAACAATAGCCCTGGTGTTGATGTGGATGAAAAGTCTCAGGAACAAGAGCCCTGGTTTTGATGTGGATGAACAATGTCAGGAACAATAGCCCTGGTTTCGATGTGGATGAACTGTCTCAGGAACAATAGTCCTGGTGTTGATGTGGATGAACAGTCTCAGGAACAATAGCCCTGGTTTTGATTTAGATAAACAATCTCAGGAACAATAGCCCTGGTTTTGATGTGGATGAACAGTCTGAGGAACAATAGCTCTGGTGTTGATGTGGATGAAAAGTCTCAGGAACAAGAGCACTGGTTTTGATGTGGATGAACAATCTCAGGAACAATAGCCCTGGTTTCGATGTGGATGAACAGTCTCAGGAACAAGAGCCCTGCTATTGATGTGGATGAACAGTCTCAGGAACAATAGTCCAGGTGTTGTTGTGGATGAACAGGATCAGGAACAATAGCCCTGGTGTTGATGTGGATGAACAGTCTCAGGAACAAAAGCCCTGGTTTTGATGTAGATAAACAGTCTCAGGAACAATAGCCCTAGTTTTGATGTGGATGAACAGTCTCAGGAACAATAGCCCTGGTGTTGATGTGGATGAACAGTCTCAGGAACAATAGCCCTGGTATTGATGTGAATGAACAGTCTCAGGAACAATAGCCCTGGTTTTGATGGAGGTAAACAGTCTCAGGAACAATAGCCCTGGTTTTGATGTGGATGAACAGTCTCAGGAAGAACAGCACTGTTTTTGATGTGGATGAACAGTCTCAGGAACAAGAGCTCTGCTATTGATGTGGATGAACAGTCTCTGGACAAAAGCCCTGGTTTTGATGTCGATGAACAGTCTCAGGAACAATAGCCCTGGTGTTGATGTGGATGAAAAGTCTCAGGAACAAGAGCCCTGGTTTTGATGTGGATGAAAAGTCTCAGGAACAAGAGCCCTGGTTTTGATGTGGATGAACAATCTCAGGAACAATAGCCCTGGTTTCGATGTGGATGAACTGTCTCAGGAACAATAGCCCTGGTGTTGATGTGGATGAACAGTCTCTGGAACAATAGCCCTGGTGTTGATGTGGATGAAAAGTCTCAGGAACAAGAGCCCTGCTTTTGATGTGGATGAACAATCTCAGGAACAATAGCCCTGGTTTTGATGTAGATGAACAGTCTCAGGAACAATAGCCCTGGTGTTGATGTGGATGAAAAGTCTCAGGAACAAGAGCCCTGGTGTTGATGTGGATGAACAATCTCAGGAACAATAGCCCTGGTTTCGATGTGGATGAACAGTCTCAGGAACAAGAGCCCTGCTATTGATGTGGATGAGCAGTCTCAGGAACAATAGTCCTGGTGTTGCTGTGGATGAACAGTATCAGGAACAATAGCCCTGGTGTTGATGTGGATGAACAGTCTCAGGAACAATAGCCCTGGTTTTGATGTAGATAAACAGTGTCAGGAACAATAGCCCTTGTTTTGATGTGGATGAACAGTCTCAGTAACAAGAGCCCTGCAATTGATCTGGATGAACAGTCTCAGGAACAATGGCCCTGGTTTTGATGTGGATGAACAGTCTCAGGAACAATAGCCCTGCTATTGATGTGGATGAACAGTCTCAGGAACAATAGCCCTGGTTTTGATGTGGATCAACAGTCTCTGGAACAATAGCCCTGGTGTTGATGTGGATGAACAGTCTCAGGAACAGTAGCCTAGTTGTTGATATGGATTAACAGTCTCAGGAACAAGAGCCCTGCTATTGATGTGGATGAACAGTCTCAGGAGCAAAGCCCTGGTTTTGATGTGGATGAACAGTCTCAGGAACAAGAGCCCTGGTTTTGATGGAGGTAAACAGTCTCAGGAACAATAGCCCTGGTTTTGATGTGGATGAACAGTCTCAGGAAGAACAGCACTGTTTTTGATGTGGATGAACAGTCTCAGGAACAAGAGCTCTGCTATTGATGTGGATGAACAGTCTCTGGACAAAAGCCCTGGTTTTGATGTCGATGAACAGTCTCAGGAACAATAGCCCTGGTGTTGATGTGGATGAAAAGTCTCAGGAACAAGAGCCCTGGTTTTGATGTGGATGAAAAGTCTCAGGAACAAGAGCCCTGGTTTTGATGTGGATGAACAATCTCAGGAACAATAGCCCTGGTTTCGATGTGGATGAACTGTCTCAGGAACAATAGCCCTGGTGTTGATGTGGATGAACAGTCTCTGGAACAATAGCCCTGGTGTTGATGTGGATGAAAAGTCTCAGGAACAAGAGCCCTGCTTTTGATGTGGATGAACAATCTCAGGAACAATAGCCCTGGTTTCGATGTGGATGAACTGTCTCAGGAACAATAGCCCTGGTGTTGATGTGGATGAACAGTCTCTGGAACAATAGCCCTGGTGTTGATGTGGATGAAAAGTCTCAGGAACAAGAGCCCTGGTTTTGATGTGGATGAACAATGTCAGGAACAATAGCCCTGGTTTCGATGTGGATGAACTGTCTCAGGAACAATAGTCCTGGTGTTGATGTGGATGAACAGTCTCAGGAACAATAGCCCTGGTTTTGATTTAGATAAACAATCTCGGGAACAATAGCCCTGGTTTTGATGTGGATGAACAGTCTGAGGAACAATAGCTCTGGTGTTGATGTGGATGAAAAGTCTCAGGAACAAGAGCACTGGTTTTGATGTGGATGAACAATCTCAGGAACAATAGCCCTGGTTTCGATGTGGATGAACAGTCTCAGGAACAAGAGCCCTGCTATTGATGTGGATGAACAGTCTCAGGAACAATAGTCCAGGTGTTGTTGTGGATGAACAGGATCAGGAACAATAGCCCTGGTGTTGATGTGGATGAACAGTCTCAGGAACAAAAGCCCTGGTTTTGATGTAGATAAACAGTCTCAGGAACAATAGCCCTAGTTTTGATGTGGATGAACAGTCTCAGGAACAATAGCCCTGGTGTTGATGTGGATGAACAGTCTCAGGAACAATAGCCCTGGTATTGATGTGAATGAACAGTCTCAGGAACAATAGCCCTGGTTTTGATGGAGGTAAACAGTCTCAGGAACAATAGCCCTGGTTTTGATGTGGATGAACAGTCTCAGGAAGAACAGCACTGTTTTTGATGTGGATGAACAGTCTCAGGAACAAGAGCTCTGCTATTGATGTGGATGAACAGTCTCTGGACAAAAGCCCTGGTTTTGATGTCGATGAACAGTCTCAGGAACAATAGCCCTGGTGTTGATGTGGATGAAAAGTCTCAGGAACAAGAGCCCTGGTTTTGATGTGGATGAAAAGTCTCAGGAACAAGAGCCCTGGTTTTGATGTGGATGAACAATCTCAGGAACAATAGCCCTGGTTTCGATGTGGATGAACTGTCTCAGGAACAATAGCCCTGGTGTTGATGTGGATGAACAGTCTCTGGAACAATAGCCCTGGTGTTGATGTGGATGAAAAGTCTCAGGAACAAGAGCCCTGCTTTTGATGTGGATGAACAATCTCAGGAACAATAGCCCTGGTTTCGATGTGGATGAACTGTCTCAGGAACAATAGCCCTGGTGTTGATGTGGATGAACAGTCTCTGGAACAATAGCCCTGGTGTTGATGTGGATGAAAAGTCTCAGGAACAAGAGCCCTGGTTTTGATGTGGATGAACAATGTCAGGAACAATAGCCCTGGTTTCGATGTGGATGAACTGTCTCAGGAACAATAGTCCTGGTGTTGATGTGGATGAACAGTCTCAGGAACAATAGCCCTGGTTTTGATTTAGATAAACAATCTCAGGAACAATAGCCCTGGTTTTGATGTGGATGAACAGTCTGAGGAACAATAGCTCTGGTGTTGATGTGGATGAAAAGTCTCAGGAACAAGAGCACTGGTTTTGATGTGGATGAACAATCTCAGGAACAATAGCCCTGGTTTCGATGTGGATGAACAGTCTCAGGAACAAGAGCCCTGCTATTGATGTGGATGAACAGTCTCAGGAACAATAGTCCAGGTGTTGTTGTGGATGAACAGGATCAGGAACAATAGCCCTGGTGTTGATGTGGATGAACAGTCTCAGGAACAAAAGCCCTGGTTTTGATGTAGATAAACAGTCTCAGGAACAATAGCCCTAGTTTTGATGTGGATGAACAGTCTCAGGAACAATAGCCCTGGTGTTGATGTGGATGAACAGTCTCAGGAACAATAGCCCTGGTATTGATGTGAATGAACAGTCTCAGGAACAATAGCCCTGGTTTTGATGTGGATGAAGAGTCTCAGGAACAATAGCCCTGCTATTGATGTGGATGAACAGTCTCAGGAGCAATAGCCCTGGTTTTGATGTGGATGAACAGTCTCAGGAACAGTAGCCTTGTTGTTGATGTGGATTAACAGTCTCAGGAACAAGAGCCCTGCTATTGATGTGGATGAACAGTCTCAGGAACAATAGCCCTGGTTTTGATGTGGATGAACAGTCTCAGGAACAATAGCCCTGCTATTGATGTGGATGAACAGTCTCAGGAACAATAGCCCTGGTTTTGATGTGGATGAGCAGTCTCAAGAACAATAGCCCTGGTTTTGATGTGGATGAACAGTCTCAGGAACAATAGCCCTGGTGCTGATGTTGATGAACAGTATCAAGAACAATAGCCCTGGTGTTGATGTGGATGAACAATCTCAGGAACAATAGCCCTCGTGTTGATGTGGATGAACAGTCTCAGGAACAATAGCCCTGGTGTTGATGTGGATGAACAGTCTCAGGAACAATAGCCCTGGTGTTGATGTGGATGAACAGTCTCAGGAACAATAGCCCTTGTTTTGATTTGGATGAACTGTCTCACTAACAATATCCCTGGTATTGATGTGGATGAACAGTCTCAGGAACAAGAGCCCTGCTATTGATGTGGATGAACAGTCTCAAGAACAATAGCCCTGTTGTTGTTGTGGATGAACAGTCTCAGGATCAAGAGCCCTGGAGTCGATGTGAATGAACAGTCTCAGGAACAAGAGCCCTGCTATTGATGTTGATGAACAGTCTCAGGAACAATATCCCTGGTGTTGATGTGGATGAAAAGTCTCAGGAACAATAGCCCTGGTTTTGATGCAGATAAACAGTCTGAGGAACAATAGCACTGGTTTTGATGTGGATGAACAGTCTCAGGAACAATAGCCCTGGTGTTGATGTGGTTGAACAGTCTCAGGAACAAGAGCCATGCTTTTGATGTGGATGAACAGTCTCAGGAACAATAGTCCAGGTGTTGTTGTGGATGAACAGGATCAGGAACAATAGCCCTGGTGTTGATGTGGATGAACAGTCTCAGGAACAAAAGCCCTGGTTTTGATGTAGATAAACAGTCTCAGGAACAATAGCCCTAGTTTTGATGTGGATGAACATTCTCAGGAACAATAGCCCTGGTGTTGATGTGGATGAACAGTCTCAGGAACAATAGCCCTGGTATTGATGTGAATGAACAGTCTCAGGAACAATAGCCCTGGTTTTGATGTGGATGAAGAGTCTCAGGAACAATAGCCCTGCTATTGATGTGGATGAACAGTCTCAGGAGCAATAGCCCTGGTTTTGATGTGGATGAACAGTCTCAGGAACAGTAGCCTTGTTGTTGATGTGGATTAACAGTCTCAGGAACAAGAGCCCTGCTATTGATGTGGATGAACAGTCTCAGGAACAATAGCCCTGGTTTTGATGTGGATGAACAGTCTCAGGAACAATAGCCCTGCTATTGATGTGGATGAACAGTCTCAGGAACAATAGCCCTGGATTTGATGTGGATGAGCAGTCTCAAGAACAATAGCCCTGGTTTTGATGTGGATGAACAGTCTCAGGAACAATAGCCCTGGTGCTGATGTTGATGAACAGTATCAAGAACAATAGCCCTGGTGTTGATGTGGATGAACAATCTCAGGAACAATAGCCCTCGTGTTGATGTGGATGAACAGTCTCAGGAACAATAGCCCTGGTGTTGATGTGGATGAACAGTCTCAGGAACAATAGCCCTGGTGTTGATGTGGATGAACAGTCTCAGGAACAATAGCCCTTGTTTTGATTTGGATGAACTGTCTCACTAACAATATCCCTGGTATTGATGTGGATGAACAGTCTCAGGAACAAGAGCCCTGCTATTGATGTGGATGAACAGTCTCAAGAACAATAGCCCTGTTGTTGTTGTGGATGAACAGTCTCAGGATCAAGAGCCCTGGAGTCGATGTGAATGAACAGTCTCAGGAACAAGAGCCCTGCTATTGATGTTGATGAACAGTCTCAGGAACAATATCCCTGGTGTTGATGTGGATGAAAAGTCTCAGGAACAATAGCCCTGGTTTTGATGCAGATAAACAGTCTGAGGAACAATAGCACTGGTTTTGATGTGGATGAACAGTCTCAGGAACAATAGCCCTGGTGTTGATGTGGTTGAACAGTCTCAGGAACAAGAGCCATGCTTTTGATGTGGATGAACAGTCTCAGGAACAATAGCCCTGGTTTTGATGTGGATGAACAGTCTCAGGAACAATAGCCCTGGTTTTGATGTGGATGAACAGTCTCAGGAACAATAGCCCTGCTATTGATGTAGATGAACAATCTCAGGAACAATAGCCCTGGTTTTGATGTGGATGATCAGTCTCAGGAACAATAGCCTTGTTGTTGATGTGGATTAACAGTCTCAGGAACAAGAGCCCTGCTATTGATGTGGATGAACAGTCTCAGGAACAATAGCCCTGGTTTTGATGTGGATGAACAGTCTCAGGAACAATAGCCCGGGTGTTGATGTGGATGAACAGCATCAGAAACAATAGCCCTGTTGTTGATGTGGATGAACAGTATCAAGAACAATAGCCCTGGTGTTGATGTGGATGAACAATCTCAGGAACAATAGCCCTGCTGTTGATGTGGATGAACAGTATCAAGAACAATAGCCCTGGTGTTGATGTGGATGAACAATCTCAGGAACAATAGCCCTGGTGTTGATGTGGATGAACAGTATCAGGAACAATAGCCATGGTGTTGATGTGGATGAACAGTCTCAGGAACAATAGCCTTGGTGTTGATGTGGATGAACAGTCTCAGGAACAAGAGCCCTGGTGTTGATGTGGATGAACAGTCTCAGGAACAATAGCCCTGGTTTTGATGTGAATGAACAGTCTCAGGAACAATAGCCCTGCTATTGATGTGGATGAACAGTCTCAGGAACAATAGCCCTGGTTTTGATGTGGATGAACAGTCTCAGGAACAATAGCCCTGCTTTTGATGTGGATGAACAGTCTCAGGAACAAGAGCCCTGCTATTGATGTGGATGAACAGTCTCAGGAACAATAGCCCTGGTGTTGATGTGGATGAACAGTCTCAGGAACAAGAGCCCTGGTTTTGATGGAGGTAAACAGTCTCAGGAACAATAGCCCTGGTTTTGATGTGGATGAACAGTCTCAGGAACAATAGCCCTGTTTTTGATGTGGATGAACAGTCTCAGGAACAAGAGCTCTGGTGTTGATGTGGATGAACAGTCTCAGAAAGAATAGCCCTGTTGTTGATGTGGATGAAAAGTCTCAGGAACAAGAGCCCTGGTTTTGATGTGGATGAACAATCTCAGGAACAATAGCCCTGGTTTCGATGTGGATGAACAGTCTCAGGAACAAGAGCTCTGCTATTGATGTGGATGAACAGTCTCAGGAACAATTGTCCTGGTGTTGATGTGGATGAACAGTCTCAGGAACAATAGCCCTGGTGTTGATGTGGATGAAAAGTCTCAGGAACAAGAGCCCTGGTGTTGATGCGGATGAACAATCTCAGGAACAATAGCCCTGGTTTCGATATGGATGAACAGTATCAGGAACGATAGCCCTGCTGTTGATGTGGATGAACAGTCTCAGGAACAATAGCCCTGAATTTGATTTAGATAAACAATCTTAGGAACAATAGCCCTGGTTTTGATGTCGATGAACAGTCTCAGGAACAATAGCCCTGGTGTTGATGTGGATGAAAAGTCTCAGGAACAATAGCCCTGGTGTTGATGTGGATGAACAATCTCAGTAACAATAGCCCTGGTTTCGATGTGGATGAACAGTCTCAGGAACAAGAGCCCTGCTATTGATGTGAATGAACAGTCTCAGGAACAATAGTCCAGGTGTTGTTGTGGATGAACAGTATCAGGAACATTAGCCCTGGTGTTGATGTGGATGAACAGTCTCAGGAACAATAGCCCTTGTTTTGATGTGGATGAACAGTCTCAGGAACAATAGCCCTGGTGTTGATGTGGATGAACAATCTCAGGAACAAGAGCCCTGCTATTGATGTGGATGAACAGTCTCAGGAACAATAGCCCTGGATTTGATGTGGATGAACAGTCTCAGGAACAATAGCCCTGCTATTGATGTGGATGAACAGTCTCAGGAGCAATAGCCCTGGTTTTGATGTGGATGAACAGTCTCAGGAACAGTAGCCTTGTTGTTGATGTGGATTAACAGTCTCAGGAACAAGAGCCCTGCTATTGATGTGGATGAACAGTCTCAGGAACAGTAGCCCTGGTTTTGATGTGGATGAACAGTCTCAGGAACAATAGCCCTGTTGTTGATGTGGATGAACAGTCTCAGGAACAAGACGCCTGCTATTGATGTGGATGAACAGTTTCAGGAACAATAGCCCCGGTTTTGATGTGGATGAACAGTCTCAGGAACAATAGCCCTGGAACTGATGTGGATGAAAAATCTCAGGAACAATACCCCTGTTTTTGATGTGGATTAACAGTCTCTGGAACAAGAGCCCTGCTATTGATGTGGATGAACATTCTCAGGAACAATATCCCCGGTTTTGATGTGGATGAACAGTCTCAGGAACAATAGCCCTGTTGTTGATGTGGTTAAACAGCCTCAGCAACAAGAGCCCTGCTATTGATGTGGATGAGCAGTCTCAGGAACAATAGCCCTAGTTTTGATGAGGATGAACTGTCTAAGGAACAATAGCCCTGGTGTTGATGTGGATGAACAGTCTCAAGAACAATAGCCCTGGTTTTGATGTGGATGAACAGTCTCAGGAACAATAGCCCTGGTGCTGATGTTGATGAACAGTATCAAGAACAATAGCCCTGGTGTTGATGTGGATGAACAGTCTCAGGAACAATAGCCCTGGTTTTGATGTAGATAAACAGTCTCAGGAACAATAGCCCTTGTTTTGATTTGGATGAACTGTCTCAGGAACAATATCCCTGGTATTGATGTGGATGAACAGTCTCAGGAACAAGAGCCCTGCTATTGATGTGGATGAACAGTCTCAGGAACAATAGCCCTGGTGTTGATGTGGATGAACAGTCTCAGGAACAATAGCCCTGGTTTTGATGTAGATAAACAGTCTCAGGAACAATAGCCCTTGTTCTGATTTGGATGAACTGTCTCAGGAACAATATCCCTGGTATTGATGTGGATGAACAGTCTCAGGAACAAGAGCCCTGTTGTTGTTGTGGATGAACAGTCTCAGGAGCAAGAGCCCTGGTGTTGATGTGGATGAACAATCTCAGGAACAATAGCCCTGGTTTCGATGTGAATGAACAGTCTCAGGAACAAGAGCCCTGCTATTGATGTGGATGAACAGTCTCAGGAACAATAGTCCTGGTGTTGATGTGGATGAACAGTCTCAGGAACAATAGCCCTGGTTTTGATGCAGATAAACAGTCTCAGGATCAATAGCACTGGTTTTGATGTGGATGAACAGTCTCAGGAACAATAGCCCTGGTTTTGATGCTGATAAACAGTCTCAGGAACAATAGCCCTGGTGTTGATGTGGTTGAACAGTCTCAGGAACAAGAGCCATGCTTTCGATGTGGATGAACAGTCTCAGGAACAATAGCCCTGGTTTTGATGTGGATGAACAGTCTCAGGAACAATAGCCCTGGTTTTGATGTGGATGATCAGTCTCAGGAACTATAGCCTTGTTGTTGATGTGGATTAACAGTCTCAGGAACAAGAGCCCTGCTATTGATGTGGATGAACAGTCTCAGGAACAATAGCCCTGGTTTTGACGTGGATGAACAGTCTCAGGAACAATAGCCCTGGTGTCGCTGTGGATGAATAGTCTCTGGAACAAGAGCCCTGCTATTGATGTGGATGAACAGTCTCAGGAACAATAACCCTGGTTTTGATGTGGATGAACAGTATCAAGAACAATAACCCTGGTTTTGATGTGGATGAACAGTCTCAGGAACAATAGCCCTGGTGTTGATGTGGATGAACAGTATCAAGAACAATAGCCCTGGTGTTGATGTGGATGAACAGTCTCAGGAACAAGAGCCCTGGTTTTAATGGAGATAAACAGTCTCAGGAACAATAGCCCTCGTTTTGAATTGGTTGAACAGTCTCAGGAACAATAGCCCTGTTGTTGATGTGGATGAACAGTCTCAGGAACAAGAGCTCTGCTATTGATGTGGATGAACAGTCTCTGGAACAATAGCCCTAGTTTTGATGTGGATGAACAGTATCAGGAACAATAGCCCTGGTGTTGATGTGGATGAACAGTCTCAGGAACAATAGCCCTGGTGTTGATGTGGATGAACAGTCTCAGGAACAATAGCCCTGCTATTGATGTGGATGAACAGTCTCAAGAACAATAGCCCTGGTGTTGATTTTGATGAACAGTATCAAGAACAATAGCCCTGGTGTTGATGTGGATGAACAATCTCAGGAAAAATAGCCCTGGTGTTGATGTGGATGAACAGTCTCAGGAACAATAGCCCTGGTGTTGATGTGGATGAACAGAATCAGGAACAACAGCCCTGGTGTTGATGTGGATGAACAGTCCCAGGATCAACAGCCCTGGTGTTGATGTGGATCAACAGTCCCAGGAACAATAGCCCTGGTTTTGATGTAGATAAACAGTCTCAGGAACAATTGCCCTGGTTTGATGTGGATGAACAGTCTCAGTAACAATAGCCTTGATGTTGATGTGGATGAACAGTCTCTGGAACAAGAGCCGTGCTATTGATGTGGATGAACAGTCTCAGGAACAATATCCCTGGTTTTGATGTGGATGAACAGTCTCAGGAACAATAGCCCTGTTGTTGATGTGGATAAACAGTCTCAGGAACAATAGCCCTGGTGTTGATGAGGATGAACAGTCACTGGAACAATAGCCCTGGTGTTGATGTGGATGAACAGTCTCAGGAACAGTAGCCCTGGTTTTGATGGAGATAAACAGTCTCAGGAACAAAAGCACTGGTTTTGATGTGGAAGAACAGTCTCAGGAACAAGAGCTCTGCTATTGATGTGGATGAACAGTCTCTGGAACAATAGCCCTGGTTTTGATGTGGATGAACAGTCTCAGGAACAATAGCCCTGGTGTTGATGTGGATGAACAATCTCAGGAAAAAGAGCCCTGCTATTGATGTGGATGAACAGTCTCAAGAATAACAGACCTGGTGTTGATGTGGATGAACAATCTCAGGAACGTTAGCCCTGGTGTTGATGTGGATGAACAATCTCAGGAAGAATAGCCCTGGTTTCGATGTGAATGAACAGTCTCAGGAACAAGAGCTCTGCTATTGATGTGGATGAACAGTCTCAGGAACAATCGTCCTGGTGTTGATGTGGATGAACAGTATCAGGAACATTATCCCTGGTGCTGATGTGGATGAACAATCTCAGGAACAATAGCCCTGGTGTTGATGTGGATGAACAATCTCAGGAACAATAGCCCTGGTGTTGATGTGGATGAACAGTCTCAGGAACAATAGCCCTGGTGTTGATGTGGATGAACAGTCTCAGGAACAATAGCCCTGGTGATGATGTGGATGAACAGTCTCACGAACAATAGTCCTGTTGTTGTTGTGGATGAACAGTCTCAGGAGCAAGAGCCCTGGTGTTGATGTGGATGAACAAACTCAGGAACAATAGCCCTGGTTTCGATGTGAATGAACAGTCTCAGGAACAAGAGCCCTGCTATTGATGTGGATGAACAGTCTCAGGAACAATAGTCCTGGTGTTGATGTGGATGAACAGTCTCAGGAACAATAGCCCTGGTTTTGATGCAGATAAACAGTCTCAGGAACAATAGCACTGGTTTTGATGTGGATGAACAGTCTCAGGAACAATAGCCCTGGTGTTGATGTGGTTGAACAGTCTCAGGAACAAGAGCCATGCTTTTGATGTGGATGAACAGCCTCAGGAACAATAGCCCTGGTTTTGATGTGGATGATCAGTCTCAGGAACAATAGCCTTGTTGTTGATGTGGATTAACAGTCTCAGGAACAAGAGCCCTGCTATTGATGTGGATGAACAGTCTCAGGAACAATAGCCCTGGTTTTGACGTGGATGAACAGTCTCAGGAACAATAGCCCTGGTGTCGGTGTGGATGAACAGTCTCGTTAACAAGAGCCCTGCTATTGATGTGGATGGACAGTCTCAGGAACAATAACCCTGGTTTTGATGTGGATGAACAGTATCAAGAACAATAACCCTGGTTTTGATGTGGATGAACAGTCTCAGGAACAATAGCCCTGGTGTTGATGTGGATGAACAGTATCAAGAACAATAGCCCTGGTGTTGATGTGGATGAACAGTCTCAGGAACAAGAGCCCTGGTTTTAATGGAGATAAACATTCTCAGGAACAATAGCCCTGGTTTTGATGTGGATGAACAGTCTCAGGAACAATAGCCCTGTTGTTGACGTGGATGAACAGTCTCAGGAACAAGAGTTCTGCTATTGATGTGGATGAACAGTCTCTGGAACAATAGCCCTAGTTTTGATGTGGATGAACAGTATCAGGAACAATAGCCCTGGTGTTGATGTGGATGAACAGTCTCAGGAACAATAGCCGTGGTGTTGATGTGGATGAAAAGTCTCAAGAACAATAGCCCTGCTATTGATGTGGATGAACAGTCTCTAGAACAATAGCCGTGGTGTTGATTTTGATGAACAGTATCAAGAACAATAGCCCTGGTGTTGATGTGGATGAACAGTCTCAGGAACAATAGCCCTGGTGTTGATGTGGATGAACAGAATCAGGAACAATAGCCCTGGTGTTGATGTGGATGAACAGAATCAGGAACAACATCCCTGGTGTTGATGTGGATGAACAGTCCCAGGATCAACAGCCCTGGTGTTGATGTGGATCAACAGTCCCAGGAACAATAGCCCTGGTTTTGATGTAGATAAACAGTCTCAGGAACAATTGCCCTGGTTTGATGTGGATGAACAGTCTCAGTAACAATAGCCCTGATGTTGATGTGGATGAACAGTCTCTGGAACAAGAGCCGTGCTATTGATGTGGATGAACAGTCTCAGGAACAATATCCCTGGTTTTGATGTGGATGAACAGTCTCAGGAACAATAGCCCTGTTGTTGATGTGGATAAACAGTCTCAGGAACAATAGCCCTGGTGTTGATGAGGATGAACAGTCTCAGGAACAATAGCCCTGGTGTTGATGTGGATGAACAGTCACTGGAACAATAGCCCTGGTGTTGATGTGGATGAACAGTCTCAGGAACAGTAGCCCTGGTTTTGATGGAGATAAACAGTCTCAGGAACAAAAGCACTTGTTTTGATGTGGATGAACAGTCTCTGGAACAATAGCGCTGGTTTTGATGTGGATGAACAGTCTCAGGAACAATAGCCCTGGTGTTGATGTGGATGAACAGTCTCAGGAAAAAGAGCCCTGCTAATGATGTGGATGAACAGTCTCAAGAACAAGAGACCTGGTGTTGATGTGGATGAACAATCACAGGAACGTTAGCCCTGGTGTTGATGTGGATCAACAGTCTCAGGAACAATCGTCCTGGTGTTGATGTGGATGAACAGTATCAGGAACAATATCCCTTGTGCTGATGTGGATGAACAATCTCAGGATCAATAGCCCTGGTGTTGATGTGGATGAACAATCTCAGGAACAATAGCCCTGGTGTTGATGTGGATGAACAGTCTCAGGAACAATAGCCCTGCTGTTGATGTGGATGAACAGTCTCAGGAACAATAGCCCTGGTGATGATGTGGATGAACAGTCTCAGGAACAATAGCCCTGGTTTTGATGTAGATAAACAGTCTCAGGAGCAATAGCCCTTGTTTTGATTTGGATGAACTGTCTCATGAACAATAGCCCTGGTGTTGATGTGGATGAACAGTCTCAGGAAAAAGAGCCCTGCTATTGATGTGGATGAACAGTCTCAAGAACAATTGCACTGTTGTTGATGTGGATGAACAGTCTCAGGAACAAGAGTCCTGGTTTTGATGCGGATGAACAGTCTCAGGAACAATAGTCCTGGTGTTGATGTGGATGAAGAGTATCAGGAACAATAGCCCTGGTGTTGATGTGGATGAACATTCTCAGGAACAATAGCCCTGGTCTTGATGTGGATGAACAGTCTCAGGAACAATAGCCCTGGTGTTGATGTGGATGAACAGTCTCAGGAACAAGAGCCCTGCTTTTGTTGTGGATGAACAGTCTCAGGAACAATAGCCCTGGTTTTGATGTGGATGAACAGTCTCTGGAACAATAGCCCTGGTTTTGATGTGGATGAACAGTCTCAGGAACAATAGCCCTGCTATTGATGTGGATGAACAGTCTCATAAACAATAGCCCTGGTTTTGATGTGGATAAACAGTCTCAGGAACAATAGTCCTGGTGTTGATGTGGATGAACAGTCTCAGGAACAATAGCCCTGGTGTTGATGTGGATGAACATTCTCAGGAACAATAACCCTGGTGTTGATGTGGATGAACAGTCTCAGGAACAATAGCCCTGGTTTTGATGTGGATGAACAGTCTCAGGAACAATAGTCCCGGTGTTGATGTGGATGAACAGTCTCAGGAACAATAACCCTGGTGTTGATGTGGATGAACAGAATCAGGAACAAGAGCCCTGCTTTTGTTGTGGATGAACAGTCTCAGGAACAATAGCCCTGGTTTTGATGAGGATGAACAGTCTAAGGAACAATAGCCCTGGTGTTGATGTGGATGAACAGTCTCAGGAACAATAGCCCTGTTGTTGATGTGGATAAACAGTCACAGGAACAAGAGCTCTGCTATTGATGTGGATGAACAGTCTCAGGAGCAATAGCCCTGGTTTTGATGAGGATGAACAGTCTAAGGAACAATAGCCCTGGTGTTGATGTGGATGAACAGTCACAGGAACAAGAGCCCTGCTATTGATGTGGATGAACAGTCTCAGGAACAATAGCCCTGGTTTTGATGAGGATGAACAGTCTAAGGAACAATAGCCCTGGTGTTGATGTGGATGAACAGTCTCAAGAAGAATAGCCCTGGTTTTGATGTGGATGAACAGTATCAGGAACAATAGCCCTGGTGTTGATGTTGATGAACAGTATCAAGAACAATAGCCCTGGTGTTGATGTGGATGAACAATCTCAGGAACAATAGCCCTGGTGTTGATGTGGATGAACAGTCTCAGGAACAATAGCCCAGGTGTTGATGTGGATGAAAAGTATCAGGAACAATAGCCCTGGTGTTGATGTGGATGAACAGTCACAGGAACAATAGCCCTGGTGTTGATGTGGATGAACAGTCTCAGGAACAATAGCCCTGGTTTTGATGTAGACAAACAGTCTCAGGAACAATAGCCCTCGTTTTGATTTGGATGAACTGTCTCAGGAACAATAGCCCTGGTGTTGATGTGGATGAACAGTCTCAGGAACAAGAGCCCTGCTATTGATGTGGATGAACAGTCTCAAGAACAATAGCACTGGTGTTGATGTGGATGAACAGTCTCAGGAACAAGAGCCCTGCTATTGATGTGGATGAACAGTCTCAGGAACAATAGCCCTGGTTTCGATGTGGATGAACAGTATCAGGAACAATATCCCTGGTGCTGATGTGGATGAACAGTCTCAGGAAAAATAGCCCTGGTTTTGATGTAGATAAAGAGTCTCAGGAACAATAGCCCTGGTTTTGATGTAGATAAACAGTCTCAGGAACAATAGCCCTGGTGTTGATGTGGTTGAACAGTCTCAGGAACAAGAGCCATGCTTTTGATGTGGATGAACAGTCTCAGGAACAATAGCCTTGTTTTTGATGTGGATGAACAGTCTCAGGAACAATAGCCCTGCTATTGATGTAGATGAACAATCTCAGGAACAATAGCCCTGGTTTTGATGTGGATGATCAGTCTCAGGAACAATAGCCTTGTTGTTGATGTGGATGAACAGTCTCAGGAACAATAGCCCTGGTTTTGATGTGGATGAACAGTCTCAGGAACAATAGCCCTGGTGTTGATGTGGATGAACAGTCTCAGGAACAATAGCCCTGGTGTTGATGTGGATGAACAGTCTCAGGAACAAGAGCCCTGCTATTGATGTGGATGAACAGTCTCAGGAACAATAGCCCTGGTTTTGATGTGGATGAACAGTCTCAGGAACAATAGCCCTGCTATTGATGTGGATGAACAGTCTCAGGAACAATAGTCCTGGTTTTGATGTGGATGAACAGTCTCAGGAACAATAGCCCTGCTATTGATGTGGATGAACAGTCTCAGGAACAGTAGCCTTGTTGTTGATGTGGATTAACAGTCTCTGGAACAAGAGCCCTGCTATTGATGTGGATGAACAGTCTCAGGAGCAATAGCCCTGGTTTTGATGTGGATGAACAGTCTCAGGAACAATATCCCTGTTGTTGATGTGGATGAACAGTCTCAGGAACAAGAGCTCTGCTATTGATGTGGATGAACAGTCTCTGGAACAATAGCCCTGGTTTTGATGTCGATGAACAGTCTCAGGAACAATAGCCCTGCCATTGATGTAGATGAACATTCTCAGGAACAATAGCCCTGGTTTTGATGTGGATGATCAGTCTCAGGAACAATAGCCTTGTTGTTGATGTGGATTAACAGTCTCAGGAACAAGAGCCCTGTTGTTGATTTGGATGATCAGTCTCAGGAACAATAGCCGTGCTTTTGATGTGGATGAACAGTCTCAGGAACAATAGCCCTGGTGTTGATGTGGGTGAACAGTCTCAGGAACAATAGCCCTGGTGTTGATGTGGATGAACAGTATCAGGAACAATAGCCCTGGTGTTGATGTGGATGAACAATCTCAGGAACAATAGCCCTGGTTTTGATGTGGATGAACAGTCTCAGGAACAATAGCCCTGGTGTTGATGTGGATGAACAGTATAAGGAACAATAGCCCTGGAGTTGATGTGGATGAACAGTCTCAGGAACAATAGCCTTGGTGTTGATGTGGATGAACAGTCTCAGGAACAAGAGCCCTGGTTTTGATGGAGATAAACAGTCTTAGGAACAATAGCCCTGGTGTTGATGTGGATGAACAGTCTCAGGAACAATAGCCCTGGTGTTGATGTGGATGAACAGTCACAGGAACAATAGCCCTGGTTTTGATGTTGATGAACAGTCTCAGGAACAATAGCCCTGTTGTTGATGTGGATGAACAGTCTCAGGAACAATAGCACTGTTGCTGATTTGGATGAACAGTCTCTGGAACAATAGCCCTGGTGTTGATGTGGATGAACAGTCTCTGGAACAATAGCCCTGGTGTTGATGTGGATGAACAGTCTCAGGAACAATAGCCCTGGTGTTGATGTGGATGAAAAGTCTCAGGAACAATAGCCCTGGTGTTGAAGTGGATGAACAGTCTCAGGAACAAGAGCCCTGGTGTTGATGTGGGTGAACAGTCTCAGGAACAATAGCCCTGGTGTTGATGTGGATGAACAGTCTCAGGAACAATAGCCCAGGTTTTGATGTGGATGAACAGTCTCAGGAACAATAGTCCTGGTGTTGATGTGGATGAACAGTCTCAGGAACAATAACCCTGGTGTTGATGTGGATGAACAGAATCAGGAACAAGAGCCCTGCTTTTGTTGTGGATGAACAGTCTCAGGAACAATAGCCCTGGTTTTGATGTGGATGAACAGTCTCAGGAACAATAGCCCTGATGTTGATGTGGATAAACAGTCACTGGAACAAGAGCCCTGCTATTGATGTGGATGAACAGTCTCAGGAACAATAGCCCTGGTTTTGATGAGGATGAACAGTCTCAGGAACAATAGCCCTGGTGTTAATGTGGATGAACAGTCTCAGGAACAATAGCCCTGTTGTTGATGTGGATAAACAGTCACAGGAACAAGAGCTCTGCTATTGATGTGGATGAACAGTCTCAGGAGCAATAGCCCTGGTTTTGATGAGGATGAACAGTCTAAGGAACAATAGCCCTGGTGTTGATGTGGATGAACAGTCACAGGAACAAGAGCCCTGCTATTGATGTGGATGAACAGTCTCAGGAACAATAGCCCTGGTTTTGATGAGGATGAACAGTCTAAGGAACAATAGCCCTGGTGTTGATGTGGATGAACAGTATCAAGAACAATAGCCCTGGTGTTGATGTGGATGAACAATCTCAGGAACAATAGCCCTGGTGTTGATGTGGATGAAAGGTATCAGGAACAATAGCCCTGGTGTTGATGTGGATGAACAGTCACAGGAACAATAGCCCAGGTGTTGATGTGGATGAAAAGTATCAGGAACAATAGCCCTGAAGTTGATGTGGATGAACAGTCTCAGGAACAATAGCCCTCGTTTTGATTTGGATGAACTGTCTCAGGAACAATAGCCCTGGTGTTGTTGTGGATGAACAGTCTCAGGAACAAGAGCCCTGCTATTGATGTGGATGAACAGTCTCAAGAACAATAGCACTGGTGTTGATGTGGATGAACAGTCTCAGGAACAAGAGCCCTGCTATTGATGTGGATGAACAGTCTCAGGAACAATAGCCCTGGTTTCGATGTGGATGAACAGTATCAGGAACAATATCCCTGGTGCTGATGTGGATGAACAGTCTCAGGAAAAATAGCCCTGGTTTTGATGTAGATAAAGAGTCTCAGGAACAATAGCCCTGGTTTTGATGTGGATGAACAGTCTCAGGAACAATAGCCCTGCTATTGATGTAGATGAACAATCTCAGGAACAATAGCCCTGGTTTTGATGTGGATGATCAGTCTCAGGAACAATAGCCTTGTTGTTGATGTGGATAAACAGTCTCAGGAACAATAGCACTGGTGTTGATGTGGATTAACAGTCTCAAGAACAATAGCACTGGTGTTGATGTGGATTAACAGTCTCAGGAACAAGAGCCCTGCTGTTGATTTGGATGAACAGTCTCAGGAACAATAGCCCTGGTTTTGATGTGGATGAACAGTCTCAGGAACAATAGCCCTGGTGTTGATGTGGATGAACAGTCTCAGGAACAATAGCCCTGGTGTTGATGTGGATGAACAGTCTCAGGAACAATAGCCCTGGTGTTGATGTGGATGAACAGTCTCAGGAACAATAGCCCTTGTTTTGATGTGGATGAACAGTCTCAGGAACAATAGCCCTGGTGTTGATGTGGATGAACAGTCTCAGGAACAAGAGCCCTGCTATTGATGTGGATGAACAGTCTCAGGAACAATAGCCCTGGTTTTGATGCGGATGAACAGTCTCAGGAACAATAGCCCTGCTATTGATGTGGATGAACAGTCTCAGGAACAATAGCCCTGGTTTTGATGTGGATGAACAGTCTCAGGAACAATAGCCCTGCTATTGATGTGGATGAACAGTCTCAGGAACAGTAGCCTTGTTGTTGATGTGGATTAACAGTCTCAGGAACAAGAGCCCTGCTATTGATGTGGATGAACAGTCTCAGGAGCAATAGCCCTGGTTTTGATGTGGATGAACAGTCTCAGGAACAATAGCCCTGTTGTTGATGTGGATGAACAGTCTCAGGAACAAGAGCTCTGCTATTGATGTGGATGAACAGTCTCTGGAACAATAGCCCTGGTTTTGATGTCGATGAACAGTCTCAGGAACAATAGCCCTGCTATTGATGTAGATGAACATTCTCAGCAACAATAGCCCTGGTTTTGATGTGGATGATCAGTCTCAGGAACAATAGCCTTGTTGTTGATGTGGATTAACAGTCTCAGGAACAAGTGCCCTGTTGTTGATTTGGATGAACAGTCTCAGGAACAATAGCCCTGGTTTTGATGAGGATGAACAGTCTCAGGAACAATAGCCCTGGTGTTGATGTGGATGAACAGTCTCAGGAACAATAGCCCTGTTGTTGATGTGGATAAACAGTCACAGGAACAAGAGCTCTGCTATTGATGTGGATGAACAGTCTCAGGAGCAATAGCCCTGGTTTTGATGAGGATGAACAGTCTAAGGAACAATAGCCCTGGTGTTGATGTGGATGAACAGTCACAGGAACAAGAGCCCTGCTATTGATGTGGATGAACAGTCTCAGGAACAATAGCCCTGGTTTTGATGAGGATGAACAGTCTAAGGAACAATAGCCCTGGTGTTGATGTGGATGAACAGTATCAAGAACAATAGCCCTGGTGTTGATGTGGATGAACAATCTCAGGAACAATAGCCCTGGTGTTGATGTGGATGAAAGGTATCAGGAACAATAGCCCTGGTGTTGATGTGGATGAACAGTCACAGGAACAATAGCCCAGGTGTTGATGTGGATGAAAAGTATCAGGAACAATAGCCCTGGTGTTGATGTGGATGAACAGTCTCAGGAACAATAGCCCTCGTTTTGATTTGGATGAACTGTCTCAGGAACAATAGCCCTGGTGTTGTTGTGGATGAACAGTCTCAGGAACAAGAGCCCTGCTATTGATGTGGATGAACAGTCTCAAGAACAATAGCACTGGTGTTGATGTGGATGAACAGTCTCAGGAACAAGAGCCCTGCTATTGATGTGGATGAACAGTCTCAGGAACAATAGCCCTGGTTTCGATGTGGATGAACAGTATCAGGAACAATATCCCTGGTGCTGATGTGGATGAACAGTCTCAGGAAAAATAGCCCTGGTTTTGATGTAGATAAAGAGTCTCAGGAACAATAGCCCTGGTTTTGATGTGGATGAACAGTCTCAGGAACAATAGCCCTGCTATTGATGTAGATGAACAATCTCAGGAACAATAGCCCTGGTTTTGATGTGGATGATCAGTCTCAGGAACAATAGCCTTGTTGTTGATGTGGATAAACAGTCTCAGGAACAATAGCACTGGTGTTGATGTGGATTAACAGTCTCAAGAACAATAGCACTGGTGTTGATGTGGATTAACAGTCTAAGGAACAAGAGCCCTGCTGTTGATTTGGATGAACAGTCTCAGGAACAATAGCCCTGGTTTTGATGTGGATGAACAGTCTCAGGAACAATAGCCCTGGTGTTGATGTGGATGAACAGTCTCAGGAACAATAGCCCTGGTGTTGATGTGGATGAACAGTCTCAGGAACAATAGCCCTGGTGTTGATGTGGATGAACAGTCTCAGGAACAATAGCCCTTGTTTTGATGTGGATGAACAGTCTCAGGAACAATAGCCCTGGTGTTGATGTGGATGAACAGTCTCAGGAACAAGAGCCCTGCTATTGATGTGGATGAACAGTCTCAGGAACAATAGCCCTGGTTTTGATGCGGATGAACAGTCTCAGGAACAATAGCCCTGCTATTGATGTGGATGAACAGTCTCAGGAACAATAGCCCTGGTTTTGATGTGGATGAACAGTCTCAGGAACAATAGCCCTGCTATTGATGTGGATGAACAGTCTCAGGAACAGTAGCCTTGTTGTTGATGTGGATTAACAGTCTCAGGAACAAGAGCCCTGCTATTGATGTGGATGAACAGTCTCAGGAGCAATAGCCCTGGTTTTGATGTGGATGAACAGTCTCAGGAACAATAGCCCTGTTGTTGATGTGGATGAACAGTCTCAGGAACAAGAGCTCTGCTATTGATGTGGATGAACAGTCTCTGGAACAATAGCCCTGGTTTTGATGTCGATGAACAGTCTCAGGAACAATAGCCCTGCTATTGATGTAGATGAACATTCTCAGCAACAATAGCCCTGGTTTTGATGTGGATGATCAGTCTCAGGAACAATAGCCTTGTTGTTGATGTGGATTAACAGTCTCAGGAACAAGTGCCCTGTTGTTGATTTGGATGAACAGTCTCAGGAACAATAGCCGTGGTTTTGATGTGGATGAACAGTCTCAGGAACAATAGCCCTGGTGTTGATGTGGGTGAACAGTATCAGGAACAATAGCCCTGGTGTTGATGTGGATGAACAATCTCAGGAACAATAGCCCTGGTTTTGATGTGGATGAACAGTCTCAGGAACAATAGCCCTGGTGTTGATGTGGATGAACAGTATAAGGAACAATAGCCCTGGTGTTGATGTGGATGAACAATCTCAGGAACAATAGCCTTGGTGTTGATGTGGATGAACAGTCTCAGGAACAAGAGCCCTGGTTTTGATGGAGATAAACAGTCTTAGGAACAATAGCCCTGGTGTTGATGTGGATGAACAGTATCAGGAACAATAGCCTTGGTGTTGATGTGGATGAACAGTCTCAGGAACAATAGCCCTGGTGTTGATGTGGATGAGCAGTCTCAGGAACAATAGCCCTGGTTTTGATGTTGATGAACAGTCTCAGGAACAATAGCCCTGTTGTTGATGTGGATGAACAGTCTCAGGAACAATAGCTCTGCTATTGATGTGGATGAACAGTCTCAGGAACAATAGCACTGTTGCTGATGTGGATGAACAGTCTCTGGAACAATAGCCCTGGTGTTGATGTGGATGAACAGTCTCAGGAACAATAGCCCTGGTATTGATGTGGATGAAAAGTCTCAGGAACAAGAGCACTGGTGTTGATGTGGATGAACAATCTCAGGATCAATAGCCTTGGTGTTGAAGTGGACGAACAGTCTCAGGAACAAGAGCCCTGGTGTTGAAGTGGATGAACAGTGTCAGGAACAATAGCCCTGGTGTTGAAGTGGATGAACAGTCTCAGGAACAAGAGCCCTGGCTTTGATGGAGGTAAACAGTATCAGGAACAATAGCCCTGGTTTTGATGTGGATGAACAGTCTCAGGAACAATAGCCCTGGTGTTGATGTGGATGAACAGTCTCAGGAACAAGTGCCCTGTTGTTGATTTGGATGAACAGTCTCAGGAACAATAGCCCTGGTTTTGATGAGGATGAACAGTCTCAGGAACAATAGCCCTGGTGTTGATGTGGATGAACAGTCTCAGGAACAATAGCCCTGTTGTTGATGTGGATAAACAGTCACAGGAACAAGAGCTCTGCTATTGATGTGGATGAACAGTCTCAGGAGCAATAGCCCTGGTTTTGATGAGGATGAACAGTCTAAGGAACAAGTGCCCTGTTGTTGATTTGGATGAACAGTCTCAGGAAGAATAGCCCTGGTTTTGATGAGGATGAACAGTCTCAGGAACAATAGCCCTGGTGTTGATGTGGATGAACAGTCTCAGGAACAATAGCCCTGTTGTTGATGTGGATAAACAGTCACAGGAACAAGAGCTCTGCTATTGATGTGGATGAACAGTCTCAGGAGCAATAGCCCTGGTTTTGATGAGGATGAACAGTCTAAGGAACAATAGCCCTGGTGTTGATGTGGATGAACAGTCACAGGAACAAGAGCCCTGCTATTGATGTGGATGAACAGTCTCAGGAACAATAGCCCTGGTTTTGATGAGGATGAACAGTCTAAGGAACAATAGCCCTGGTGTTGATGTGGATGAACAGTATCAAGAACAATAGCCCTGGTGTTGATGTGGATGAACAATCTCAGGAACAATAGCCCTGGTGTTGATGTGGATGAAAGGTATCAGGAACAATAGCCCTGGTGTTGATGTGGATGAACAGTCACAGGAACAATAGCCCAGGTGTTGATGTGGATGAAAAGTATCAGGAACAATAGCCCTGGTGTTGATGTGGATGAACAGTCTCAGGAACAATAGCCCTCGTTTTGATTTGGATGAACTGTCTCAGGAACAATAGCCCTGGTGTTGTTGTGGATGAACAGTCTCAGGAACAAGAGCCCTGCTATTGATGTGGATGAACAGTCTCAAGAACAATAGCACTGGTGTTGATGTGGATGAACAGTCTCAGGAACAAGAGCCCTGCTATTGATGTGGATGAACAGTCTCAGGAACAATAGCCCTGGTTTCGATGTGGATGAACAGTATCAGGAACAATATCCCTGGTGCTGATGTGGATGAACAGTCTCAGGAAAAATAGCCCTGGTTTTGATGTAGATAAAGAGTCTCAGGAACAATAGCCCTGGTTTTGATGTGGATGAACAGTCTCAGGAACAATAGCCCTGCTATTGATGTAGATGAACAATCTCAGGAACAATAGCCCTGGTTTTGATGTGGATGATCAGTCTCAGGAACAATAGCCTTGTTGTTGATGTGGATAAACAGTCTCAGGAACAATAGCACTGGTGTTGATGTGGATTAACAGTCTCAAGAACAATAGCACTGGTGTTGATGTGGATTAACAGTCTAAGGAACAAGAGCCCTGCTGTTGATTTGGATGAACAGTCTCAGGAACAATAGCCCTGGTTTTGATGTGGATGAACAGTCTCAGGAACAATAGCCCTGGTGTTGATGTGGATGAACAGTCTCAGGAACAATAGCCCTGGTGTTGATGTGGATGAACAGTCTCAGGAACAATAGCCCTGGTGTTGATGTGGATGAACAGTCTCAGGAACAATAGCCCTTGTTTTGATGTGGATGAACAGTCTCAGGAACAATAGCCCTGGTGTTGATGTGGATGAACAGTCTCAGGAACAAGAGCCCTGCTATTGATGTGGATGAACAGTCTCAGGAACAATAGCCCTGGTTTTGATGCGGATGAACAGTCTCAGGAACAATAGCCCTGCTATTGATGTGGATGAACAGTCTCAGGAACAATAGCCCTGGTTTTGATGTGGATGAACAGTCTCAGGAACAATAGCCCTGCTATTGATGTGGATGAACAGTCTCAGGAACAGTAGCCTTGTTGTTGATGTGGATTAACAGTCTCAGGAACAAGAGCCCTGCTATTGATGTGGATGAACAGTCTCAGGAGCAATAGCCCTGGTTTTGATGTGGATGAACAGTCTCAGGAACAATAGCCCTGTTGTTGATGTGGATGAACAGTCTCAGGAACAAGAGCTCTGCTATTGATGTGGATGAACAGTCTCTGGAACAATAGCCCTGGTTTTGATGTCGATGAACAGTCTCAGGAACAATAGCCCTGCTATTGATGTAGATGAACATTCTCAGCAACAATAGCCCTGGTTTTGATGTGGATGATCAGTCTCAGGAACAATAGCCTTGTTGTTGATGTGGATTAACAGTCTCAGGAACAAGTGCCCTGTTGTTGATTTGGATGAACAGTCTCAGGAACAATAGCCGTGGTTTTGATGTGGATGAACAGTCTCAGGAACAATAGCCCTGGTGTTGATGTGGGTGAACAGTATCAGGAACAATAGCCCTGGTGTTGATGTGGATGAACAATCTCAGGAACAATAGCCCTGGTTTTGATGTGGATGAACAGTCTCAGGAACAATAGCCCTGGTGTTGATGTGGATGAACAGTATAAGGAACAATAGCCCTGGTGTTGATGTGGATGAACAATCTCAGGAACAATAGCCTTGGTGTTGATGTGGATGAACAGTCTCAGGAACAAGAGCCCTGGTTTTGATGGAGATAAACAGTCTTAGGAACAATAGCCCTGGTGTTGATGTGGATGAACAGTATCAGGAACAATAGCCTTGGTGTTGATGTGGATGAACAGTCTCAGGAACAATAGCCCTGGTGTTGATGTGGATGAGCAGTCTCAGGAACAATAGCCCTGGTTTTGATGTTGATGAACAGTCTCAGGAACAATAGCCCTGTTGTTGATGTGGATGAACAGTCTCAGGAACAATAGCTCTGCTATTGATGTGGATGAACAGTCTCAGGAACAATAGCACTGTTGCTGATGTGGATGAACAGTCTCTGGAACAATAGCCCTGGTGTTGATGTGGATGAACAGTCTCAGGAACAATAGCCCTGGTATTGATGTGGATGAAAAGTCTCAGGAACAAGAGCACTGGTGTTGATGTGGATGAACAATCTCAGGATCAATAGCCTTGGTGTTGAAGTGGACGAACAGTCTCAGGAACAAGAGCCCTGGTGTTGAAGTGGATGAACAGTGTCAGGAACAATAGCCCTGGTGTTGAAGTGGATGAACAGTCTCAGGAACAAGAGCCCTGGCTTTGATGGAGGTAAACAGTATCAGGAACAATAGCCCTGGTTTTGATGTGGATGAACAGTCTCAGGAACAATAGCCCTGGTGTTGATGTGGATGAACAGTCTCAGGAACTAGAGCCCTGGTTTTGATGTGGACGAACAGTCTCTGGAACAATAGCCCTGGTTTTGATGTCGATGAACTGTCTCAGGAACAATAACACTGGTGTTGATGTGGATGAACAGTCTCAGAAACAATAGCCCTGTTGTTGATGTGGATGAACAGTCTCTGGAACAATAGCCCTGGTGTTGATGTGGATGAAAAGTCTCAGGAACAAGAGCCCTGGTGTTGATTTGGATGAACAATCTCAGGAACAATAGCCCTGGTTTCAAAGTTGATGAACAGTCTCAGTAACAAGAGCCCTGCTATTGATGTGGATGAACAGTCTCAGGAACAATAGTCCTCGTGTTGATGTGGATGAACAGTATCAGGAACAATAACCCTGGTGTTGATGTGGATGAACAGTCTCTGGAACAATATCCCTGGTTTTGATGTGGATGAAGAGTCTCAGGAACAATCGCCCTGTTGTTGATGTGGATAAACAGTCTCAGGAACAAGAGCCCTGCTATTGATGTGGATGAACAATCTCAGGAACAATAGCCCTGGTTTTGATGAGGATGAACAGTCTCAGGAACAATAACCCTGGTGTTGATGTGGATGAACAGAATCAGTAACAATAACCCAGGTGTTGATGTGGATGAACAGAATCAGTAACAATAGCCCTGGTGTTGATGTGGATGAACAGTCTCAGGAACAATAACCCTGGTGTTGATGTGGATGAACAGTCTCAGGAACAATCGCCCTGGTTTTGATGTGGATGAACAGTCTCAGGAACAATAACCCTGGTGTTGATGTGGATGAACAGTCTCAGGAACAATAACCCTGGTGTTGATGTGGATGAACAGTCTCAGGAACAATCGCCCTGGTTTTGATGTGGATGAACAGTCTCAGGAACAATAACTCTGGTGTTGATGTGGATGAACAGAATCAGGAACAATAGCCCTGTTGTTGATGTGGATGAACAGTCTCAGGAACAATAACCCTGGTGTTGATGTGGATGAACAGTCTCAGGAACAATAGCCCTGTTGTTGATTTGGATGAACAGTCTCAGGAACAATAGCCCTGGTTTTGATGTGGATGAACAGTCTCAGGAATAAGAGCCCTGATGTTGATGTGGATGAACAGTATCAGGAACAATAGCCCTGGTGTTGATGTGGATGAACAGTCTCAGGAACAATAGCCCTGGTGTTGATGTGGATGAACAGTCTCAGGAACAATAGCCCTGCTATTGATGTGGATGAACAGTCTCAGGATCAATAGTCCTGGTGTTGATGTGGATGAACAGTATCAGGAACAATAGCCTTGGTGTTGATGTGGATGAACAGTCTCAGGAACAATAGCCCTGGTTTTGATGCAGATAAACAGTCTCAGTTACAATAGCCCTGGTTTTGATGTGGATGAACAGTCTCAGCAACAAGAGCCCTGGTGTTGATGTGGATGAACAATCTCAGGAACAATAGCCCTGGTTTCGATGTGGATGAACAGTCTCAGGAACAAGAGCCCTGCTATTGATGTGGATGAACAGTCTCAGGAACAATAGTCCTGGTGTTGCTGTGGATGAAAAGTATCAGGAACAATAGCCCTGGTGTTGAAGTGGATGAACAGTCTCAGGAACAATAGCCCTGGTTTTGATGTAGATAAACAGTGTCAGGAACAATAGCCCTTGTTTTGATGTGGATGAACAGTCTCAGGAACAATAGCCCTGGTGTTGATGTGGATGAACAGTCTCAGGAACAAGAGCCCTGCTTTTGATGTGGATGAACAGTCTCAGGAACAATAGCCCCCGTTTTGATGTGGATGAACAGTCTCAGGAACAAAACCCCTGCTATTGATGTGGATGAACAGTCTCAGGAACAATAGCCCTGGTTTTGATGTGGATGAACAGTCTCAGGAACAATAGCGCTGCTATTGATGTGGATGAACAGTCTCAGGAACAATCGCCCTGGTGTTGATGTGGATGAACAGTCTCAGGAACAAGAGCCCTGGTTTTGATGGAGGTAAACAGTCTCAGGAACAATAGCCCTGGTTTTGATGTGGATGTACAGTCTCAGGAACAATAGCCCTGTTGTTGACGTGGATGAACAGTCTCAGAAACAAGAGCTCTGCTATTGATGTGGACGAACAGTCTCTGGAACAATAGCCCGGGTTTTGATGTCGATGAACTGTCTCAGGAACAATAGCACTGGTGTTGATGTGGATGAACAGTCTCAGAAACAATAGCCCTGTTGTTGATGTGGATGAACAGTCTCTGGAACAATAGCCCTGGTTTTGATGTGGATGAAAAGTCTCAGGAACAATAGTCCTGGTTTTGATGTGGATGAACAATCTCAGGAACAATAGCCCTGGTTTCGATGTTGATGAACAGTCTCAGTAACAAGAGCCCTGCTATTGATGTGGATGAACAGTCTCAGGAACAATAGTCCTCGTGTTGATGTGGATGAACAGTATCAGGAACAATAGCCCTGGTGTTGATGTGGATGAACAGTCTCTGGAACAAGAGCCGTGCTATTGATGTGGATGAACAGTCTCAGGAACAATATCCCTGGTTTTGATGTGGATGAAGAGTCTCAGGAACAATAGCCCTGTTGTTGATGTGGATAAACAGTCTCAGGAACAAGAGCTCTGGTTTTGATGAGGATGAACAGTCTCAGGAACAATAGCCCTGGTGTTGATGTGGATGAACAGTCTCAGGAGCAAGAGCCCTGTTGTTGATGTGGATGAACAGTCTCAGGAACAATAACCCTGGTGTTGATGTGGATGAACAGTCTCAGGAACAATAACCCTGGTGTTGATGTGGATGAACTGAATCAGTAACAATAGCCCTGGTGTTGATGTGGATGAACAGTCTCAGGAACAATAGCCCTGGTGTTGATGTGGATGAACAATCTCAGGAACAATAGCCCTGGTGTTGATGTGGATGAACAGTCTCAGGAACAATAGCCTTGGTGTTGATGTGGATGAACAGTCTCAGGAACAATATCCCTGGTTTTGATGGAGATAAACAGACTTAGGAACAATAGCCCTGGTGTTGATGTGGATGAACAGTCTCAGGAACAATAGCCCTGGTGTTGATGTGGATGAACATTCTCAGGAACAATAGCCCTGGTTTTGATGTTGATGAAAAGTCTCAGGAACAATAGCCCTGTTGCTGATGTGGATGAACAGTCTCAGGAACAAGAGCTCTGCTATTGATGTAGATGAACAGTCTCTGGAACAATAGCCCTGGTGTTGATGTGGATGAACAGTCTCTGGAACAATAGCCCTGGTGTTGATGTGGATGAAAAGTCTCAGGAACAAGAGCCCTGGTGTTGATGTGGATGAACAATCTCAGGATCAATAGCCTTGGTGTTGAAGTGGATGAACCATCTCAGGAACAAGAGCCCTGGTGTTGAAGTGGATGAACAGTCTCAGGAACAATAGCCCTGGTGTTGAAGTGGATGAACAGTCTCAGGAATAAGAGCCCTGGTTTTGATGGAGGTTAACAGTCTCAGGAACAATAGCCCTGGTTTTGATGTGGATGAACAGTCTCAGGAACAATAGCCCTGTTGTTGATGTGGATGAACAGTCTCAGGAACAATAGCCCTGGTTTTGATGTCGATGAACAGTCTCAGGAACAATAGCACTGGTGTTGATGTGGATGAACAGTCTCTGGAACAATAGCCCTGGTGTTGATGTGGATGAAAAGTCTCAGGAACAAGAGCCCTGGTGTTGATGTGGATGAACAATCTCAGGAACAAGAGCCGTGCTATTGATGTGGATGAACAGTCTCAGGAACAATATCCCTGGTTTTGATGTGGATGAAGAGTCTCAGGAACAATAGCCCTGTTGTTGAGGTGGATAAACAGTCTCAGGAACAAGAGCCCTGCTATTGATGTGGATGAACAATCTCAGGAACAATAGCCCTGGTTTTGATGAGGATGAACAGTCTAAGGAACAATAGCCCTGTTGTTGATGTGGATGAACAGTCTCAGGAACAATAACCCTGGTGTTGATGTGGATGAACAGTCTCAGGAACAATAGCCCTGGTGTTGATGTGGATGAACAGAATCAGTAACAATAACCCTGGTGTTGATGTGGATGAACAGAATCAGTAACAATAGCCCTGGTGTTGATGTGGATGAACAGTCTCAGGAACAATAGCCCTGGTGTTGATGTGGATGAACAGTCTCAGGAACAATAACCCTGGTGTTGATGTGGATGAACAGAATCAGGAACAATAGCCCTGTTGTTGATGTGGATGAACAGTCTCAGGAACAATCGCCCTGGTTTTGATGTGGATGAACAGTCTCAGGAACAATAACCCTGGTGTTGATGTGGATGAACAGAATCAGGAACAATAACCCTGGTGTTGATGTGGATGAACAGAATCAGGAACAATAGCCCTGTTGTTGATGTGGATGAACAGTCTCAGGAACAATAACCCTGGTGTTTATGTGGATGAACAGTCTCAGGAACAATAACCCTGGTGTTGATGTGGATGAACAGTATCAGGAACAATAGCCCTGGTGTTGATGTGGATGAACAGTCTCAGGAACAATAGCCCTGGTGTTGATGTGGATGAACAGTCTCAGGAACAATAGCCCTGCTATTGATGTGGATGAACAGTCTCAGGAACAATAGTCCTGGTGTTGATGTGGATGAACAGTATCAGGAACAATAGCCCTGGTGTTGATGTGGATGAACAGTCTCAGGAACAATAGCCCTGGTTTTGATGTAGATAAACAGTCTCAGTTACAATAGCCCTGGTTTTGATGTGGATGAACAGTCTCAGCAACAATAGCCCTGGTGTTGATGTGGATGAACAGTCTCAGCAACAAGAGCCCTGGTGTTGATGTGGTTGAACAATCTCAGGAACAATAGCCCTGGTTTCGATGTGGATGAACAGTCTCAGGAACAAGAGCCCTGCTATTGATGTGGATGAACAGTCTCAGGAACAATAGTCCTGGTGTTGCTGTGGATGAAAAGTATCAGGAACAATAGCCCTGGTGTTGATGTGGATGAACAGTCTCAGGAACAATAACCCTGGTGTTGATGTGGATGAACAGTCTCAGGAACAATCGCCCTGGTTTTGATGTGGATGAACAGTCTCAGGAACAATAACCCTGGTGTTGATGTGGATGAATAGAATCAGGAACAATAGCCCTGTTGTTGATGTGGATGAACAGTCTCAGGAACAATAACCCTGGTGTTGATGTGGATGAACAGTCTCAGGAACAATAACCCTGGTGTTGATGTGGATGAACAGTCTCAGGAACAATAGCCCTGGTTTTGATGTGGATGAACAGTCTCAGGAACAATAGCCCTGGTTTTGATGTGGATGAACATTCTCAGGAAGAATAACCCTGGTGTTGATGTGGATGAACAGAATCAGGAACAATAACCCTGGTGTTGATGTGGATGAACAGTCTCAGGAACAATAACCCTGGTGTTGATGTGGATGAACAGTCTCAGGAACAATAACCCTGGTGTTGATGTGGATGAACAGTCTCAGGATCAATAGCCCTGGTGTTGATGTGGATGAACAGTCTCAGGAACAATAGCCCTGGTTTTGATGTGGATGAACAATCTCAGTAACAATAGCCCTGTTGTTGATGTGGATGAACAATCTCAGTAACAATAGCCCTGTTGTTGATGTGGATGAACAGTCTCAGGAACAATCGCCCTGGTTTTGATGTGGATGAACAGTCTCAGGAACAATAACCCTGGTGTTGATGTGGATGAACAGAATCAGGAACAATAGCCCTGTTGTTGATGTGGATGAACAGTCTCAGGAACAATAACCTTGGTGTTGATGTGGATGAACAGTCTCAGGAACAATCGCCCTGGTTTTGATGTGGATGAACAGTCTCAGGAACAATCACCCTGGTGTTGATGTGGATGAACAGAATCAGGAACAATAACCCTGTTGTTGATGTGGATGAACAGTCTCAGGAACAATAACCCTGGTGTTGATGTGGATGAACAGAATCAGGAACAATAACCCTGGTGTTGATGTGGATGAACAGTCTCAGGAACAATAACCCTGGTGTTGATGTGGATGAACAGTATCAGGAACAATAGCCCTGGTGTTGATGTGGATGAACAGTCTCAGGAACAATAGCCCTGGTGTTGATGTGGATGAACAGTCTCAGGAACAATAGCCCTGCTATTGATGTGGATGAACAGTCTCAGGAACAATAGTCCTGGTGTTGATGTGGATGAACAATCTCAGTAACAATAGCCCTGTTGTTGATGTGGATGAACAATCTCAGTAACAATAGCCCTGGTGTTGATGTGGATGAACAGTCTCAGGAACAATAGCCCTGGTTTTGATGTGGATGAACAATCTCAGTAACAATAGCCCTGTTGTTGATGTGGATGAACAATCTCAGTAACAATAGCCCTGTTGTTGATGTGGATGAACAGTCTCAGGAACAATCGCCCTGGTTTTGATGTGGATGAACAGTCTCAGGAACAATAACCCTGGTATTGATGTGGATGAACAGAATCAGGAACAATAGCCCTGTTGTTGATGTGGATGAACAGTCTCAGGAACAATAACCTTGGTGTTGATGTGGATGAACAGTCTCAGGAACAATCGCCCTGGTTTTGATGTGGATGAACAGTCTCAGGAACAATAACCCTGGTGTTGATGTGGATGAACAGAATCAGGAACAATAACCCTGTTGTTGATGTGGATGAACAGTCTCAGGAACAATAACCCTGGTGTTGATGTGGATGAACAGAATCAGGAACAATAACCCTGGTGTTGATGTGGATGAACAGTCTCAGGAACAATAACCCTGGTGTTGATGTGGATGAACAGTATCAGGAACAATAGCCCTGGTGTTGATGTGGATGAACAGTCTCAGGAACAATAGCCCTGGTGTTGATGTGGATGAACAGTCTCAGGAACAATAGCCCTGCCATTGATGTGGATGAACAGTCTCAGGAACAATAGTCCTGGTGTTGATGTGGATGAACAGTATCAGGAACAATAGCCCTGGTGTTGATGTGGATGAACAGTCTCAGGAACAATAGCCCTGGTTTTGATGTAGATAAACAGTCTCAGTTACAATAGCCCTGGTTTTGATGTGGATGAACAGTCTCAGCAACAATAGCCCTGGTGTTGATGTGGATGAACAGTCTCAGCAACAAGAGCCCTGGTGTTGATGTGGTTGAACAATCTCAGGAACAATAGCCCTGGTTTCGATGTGGATGAACAGTCTGAGGAACAAGAGCCCTGCTATTGATGTGGATGAACAGTCTCAGGAAAAATAGTCCTGGTGTTGCTGTGGATGAAAAGTTTCAGGAACAATAGCCCTGGTGTTGATGTGGATGAACAGTCTCAGGAACAATAACCCTGGTGTTGATGTGGATGAACAGTCTCAGGAACAATCGCCCTGGTTTTGATGTGGATGAACAGTCTCAGGAACAATAACCCTGGTGTTGATGTGGATGAACAGTCTCAGGAACAATAACCCTGGTGTTGATGTGGATGAACAGTCTCAGGAACAATAGCCCTGGTTTTGATGTGGATGAACAGTCTCAGGAACAATAGCCCTGGTTTTGATGTGGATGAACAGTCTCAGGAAGAATAACCCTGGTGTTGATGTGGATGAACAGAATCAGGAACAATAACCCTGGTGTTGATGTGGATGAACAGTCTCAGGAACAATAACCCTGGTGTTGATGTGGATGAACAGTCTCAGAACAATAACCCTGGTGTTGATGTGGATGAACAGTCTCAGGATCAATAGCCCTGGTGTTGATGTGGATGAACAGTCTCAGGAACAATAGCCCTGGTTTTGATGTGGATGAACAATCTCAGTAACAATAGCCCTGTTGTTGATGTGGATGAACAGTCTCAGGATCAATAGCCCTGGTGTTGATGTGGATGAACAGTCTCAGGAACAATAGCCCTGGTTTTGATGTGGATGAACAGTCTCAGGAACAATAGCCCTGGTGTTGATGTGGATGAACAGTCTCAGGAACAATAACCCTGGTGTTGATGTGGATGAACAGATTCAGGAACAATAGCCCTGTTGTTGATGTGGATGAACAGTCTCAGGAACAATCGCCCTGGTTTTGATGTGGATGAACAGTCTCAGGAACAATAGCCCTGGTGTTGATGTGGATGAACAGAATCAGGAACAATAGCCCTGTTGTTGATGTGGATGAACAGTCTCAGGAACAATAACCTTGGTGTTGATGTGGATGAACAGTCTCAGGAACAATCGCCCTGGTTTTGATGTGGATGAAGAGACTCAGGAACAATAGCCCTGTTGTTGAGGTGGATAAACAGTCTCAGGAACAAGAGCCCTGCTATTGATGTGGATGAACAATCTCAGGAACAATAGCCCTGGTTTTGATGAGGATGAACAGTCTAAGGAACAATAGCCCTGGTGTTGATGTGGATGAACAGTCTCAGGAGCAAGAGCCCTGTTGTTGATGTGGATGAACAGTCTCAGGAACAATAACCCTGGTGTTGATGTGGATGAACAGTCTCAGGAACAATAACCCTGGTGTTGATGTGGATGAACAGTCTCAGGAACAATAGCCCTGGTGTTGATGTGGATGAACAGTCTCAGGAACAATAACCCTGTTGTTGATGTGGATGAACAGTCTCAGGAACAATAACCCTGGTGTTGATGTGGATGAACAGTCTCAGGAACAATAGCCCTGGTGTTGATGTGGATGAACAGAATCAGTAACAATAGCCCTGGTGTTGATGTGGATGAACAGTCTCAGGAACAATAGCCCTGGTGTTGATGTGGATGAACAGTCTCAGGAACAATAACCCTGGTGTTGATGTGGATGAACAGAATCAGGAACAATAGCCCTGTTGTTGATGTGGATGAACAGTCTCAGGAACAATCGCCCTGGTTTTGATGTGGATGAACAGTCTCAGGAACAATAACCCTGGTGTTGATGTGGATGAACAGAATCAGGAACAATAGCCCTGTTGTTGATGTGGATGAACAGTCTCAGGAACAATAACCCTGGTGTTGATGTGGATGAACAGTCTCAGGAACAATAACCCTGGTGTTGATGTGGATGAACAGAATCAGGAACAATAGCCCTGTTGTTGATGTGGATGAACAGTCTCAGGAACAATAACCCTGGTGTTTATGTGGATGAACAGTCTCAGGAACAATAACCCTGGTGTTGATGTGGATGAACAGTATCAGGAACAATAGCCCTGGTGTTGATGTGGATGAACAGTCTCAGGAACAATAGCCCTGGTGTTGATGTGGATGAACAGTCTCAGGAACAATAGCCCTGCCATTGATGTGGATGAACAGTCTCAGGAACAATAGTCCTGGTGTTGATGTGGATGAACAGTATCAGGAACAATAGCCCTGGTGTTGATGTGGATGAACAGTCTCAGGAACAATAGCCCTGGTTTTGATGTAGATAAACAGTCTCAGTTACAATAGCCCTGGTTTAGATGTGGATGAACAGTCTCAGCAACAATAGCCCTGGTGTTGATGTGGATGAACAGTCTCAGCAACAAGAGCCCTGGTGTTGATGTGGTTGAACAATCTCAGGAACAATAGCCCTGGTTTCGATGTGGATGAACAGTCTCAGGAACAAGAGCCCTGCTATTGATGTGGATGAACAGTCTCAGGAACAATAGTCCTGGTGTTGCTGTGGATGAAAAGTATCAGGAACAATCGCCCTGGTGTTGATGTGGATGAACAGTCTCAGGAACAATAACCCTGGTGTTGATGTGGATGAACAGAATCAGGAACAATAGCCCTGTTGTTGATGTGGATGAACAGTCTCAGGAACAATAACCCTGGTGTTGATGTGGATGAACAGTCTCAGGAACAATAACCCTGGTGTTGATGTGGATGAACAGTCTCAGGAACAATAGCCCTGGTTTTGATGTGGATGAACAGTCTCAGGAACAATAGCCCTGGTTTTGATGTGGATGAACAGTCTCAGGAAGAATAACCCTGGTGTTGATGTGGATGAACAGAATCAGGAACAATAACCCTGGTGTTGATGTGGATGAACAGTCTCAGGAACAATAACCCTGGTGTTGATGTGGATGAACAGTCTCAGAACAATAACCCTGGTGTTGATGTGGATGAACAGTCTCAGGATCAATAGCCCTGGTGTTGATGTGGATGAACAGTCTCAGGAACAATAGCCCTGGTTTTGATGTGGATGAACAATCTCAGTAACAATAGCCCTGTTGTTGATGTGGATGAACAGTCTCAGGAACAATAGCCCTGATTTTGATGTGGATGAACAGTCTCAGGAACAATAGCCCTGGTTTTGATGTGGATGAACAGTCTCAGGAACAATAGCCCTGGTGTTGATGTGGATGAACAGTCTCAGGAACAATAACCCTGGTGTTGATGTGGATGAACAGAATCAGGAACAATAGCCCTGTTGTTGATGTGGATGAACAGTCTCAGGAACAATCGCCCTGGTTTTGATGTGGATGAACAGTCTCAGGAACAATAACCCTGGTGTTGATGTGGATGAACAGAATCAGGAACAATAGCCCTGTTGTTGATGTGGATGAACAGTCTCAGGAACAATAACCTTGGTGTTGATGTGGATGAACAGTCTCAGGAACAATCGCCCTGGTTTTGATGTGGATGAACAGTCTCAGGAACAATAACCCTGGTGTTGATGTGGATGAACAGAATCAGGAACAATAACCCTGTTGTTGATGTGGATGAACAGTCTCAGGAACAATAACCCTGGTGTTGATGTGGATGAACAGAATCAGGAACAATAACCCTGGTGTTGATGTGGATGAACAGTCTCAGGAACAATAACCCTGGTGTTGATGTGGATGAACAGTATCAGGAACAATAGCCCTGGTGTTGATGTGGATGAACAGTCTCAGGAACAATAGCCCTGGTGTTGATGTGGATGAACAGAATCAGGAACAATAGCCCTGTTGTTGATGTGGATGAACAGTCTCAGGAACAATAACCCTGGTGTTGATGTGGATGAACAGTCTCAGGAACAATAACCCTGGTGTTGATGTGGATGAACAGAATCAGGAACAATAGCCCTGTTGTTGATGTGGATGAACAGTCTCAGGAACAATAACCCTGGTGTTTATGTGGATGAACAGTCTCAGGAACAATAACCCTGGTGTTGATGTGGATGAACAGTATCAGGAACAATAGCCCTGGTGTTGATGTGGATGAACAGTCTCAGGAACAATAGCCCTGGTGTTGATGTGGATGAACAGTCTCAGGAACAATAGCCCTGCTATTGATGTGGATGAACAGTCTCAGGAACAATAGTCCTGGTGTTGATGTGGATGAACAGTATCAGGAACAATAGCCCTGGTGTTGATGTGGATGAACAGTCTCAGGAACAATAGCCCTGGTTTTGATGTAGATAAACAGTCTCAGTTACAATAGCCCTGGTTTTGATGTGGATGAACAGTCTCAGCAACAATAGCCCTGGTGTTGATGTGGATGAACAGTCTCAGCAACAAGAGCCCTGGTGTTGATGTGGTTGAACAATCTCAGGAACAATAGCCCTGGTTTCGATGTGGATGAACAGTCTCAGGAACAAGAGCCCTGCTATTGATGTGGATGAACAGTCTCAGGAACAATAGTCCTGGTGTTGCTGTGGATGAAAAGTATCAGGAACAATCGCCCTGGTGTTGATGTGGATGAACAGTCTCAGGAACAATAACCCTGGTGTTGATGTGGATGAACAGAATCAGGAACAATAGCCCTGTTGTTGATGTGGATGAACAGTCTCAGGAACAATAACCCTGGTGTTGATGTGGATGAACAGTCTCAGGAACAATAACCCTGGTGTTGATGTGGATGAACAGTCTCAGGAACAATAGCCCTGGTTTTGATGTGGATGAACAGTCTCAGGAACAATAGCCCTGGTTTTGATGTGGATGAACAGTCTCAGGAAGAATAACCCTGGTGTTGATGTGGATGAACAGAATCAGGAACAATAACCCTGGTGTTGATGTGGATGAACAGTCTCAGGAACAATAACCCTGGTGTTGATGTGGATGAACAGTCTCAGAACAATAACCCTGGTGTTGATGTGGATGAACAGTCTCAGGATCAATAGCCCTGGTGTTGATGTGGATGAACAGTCTCAGGAACAATAGCCCTGGTTTTGATGTGGATGAACAATCTCAGTAACAATAGCCCTGTTGTTGATGTGGATGAACAGTCTCAGGAACAATAGCCCTGGTTTTGATGTGGATGAACAGTCTCAGGAACAATAGCCCTGGTTTTGATGTGGATGAACAGTCTCAGGAACAATAGCCCTGGTGTTGATGTGGATGAACAGTCTCAGGAACAATAACCCTGGTGTTGATGTGGATGAACAGAATCAGGAACAATAGCCCTGTTGTTGATGTGGATGAACAGTCTCAGGAACAATCGCCCTGGTTTTGATGTGGATGAACAGTCTCAGGAACAATAACCCTGGTGTTGATGTGGATGAACAGAATCAGGAACAATAGCCCTGTTGTTGATGTGGATGAACAGTCTCAGGAACAATAACCTTGGTGTTGATGTGGATGAACAGTCTCAGGAACAATCGCCCTGGTTTTGATGTGGATGAACAGTCTCAGGAACAATAACCCTGGTGTTGATGTGGATGAACAGAATCAGGAACAATAACCCTGTTGTTGATGTGGATGAACAGTCTCAGGAACAATAACCCTGGTGTTGATGTGGATGAACAGAATCAGGAACAATAGCCCTGGTGTTGATGTGGATGAACAGTCTCAGGAACAATAACCCTGGTGTTGATGTGGATGAACAGTATCAGGAACAATAGCCCTGGTGTTGATGTGGATGAACAGTCTCAGGAACAATAGCCCTGGTGTTGATGTGGATGAACAGTCTCAGGAACAATAGCCCTGCTATTGATGTGGATGAACAGTCTCAGGAACAATAGTCCTGGTGTTGATGTGGATGAACAGTATCAGGAACAATAGCCCTGGTGTTGATGTGGATGAACAGTCTCAGGAACAATAGCCCTGGTTTTGATGTAGATAAACAGTCTCAGTTACAATAGCCCTGGTTTTGATGTGGATGAACAGTCTCAGCAACAATAGCCCTGGTGTTGATGTGGATGAACAGTCTCAGCAACAAGAGCCCTGGTGTTGATGTGGTTGAACAATCTCAGGAACAATAGCCCTGGTTTCGATGTGGATGAACAGTCTGAGGAACAAGAGCCCTGCTATTGATGTGGATGAACAGTCTCAGGAAAAATAGTCCTGGTGTTGCTGTGGATGAAAAGTATCAGGAACAACAGCCCTGGTGTTGATGTGGATGAACAGTCTCAGGAACAATAACCCTGGTGTTGATGTGGATGAACAGTCTCAGGAACAATCGCCCTGGTTTTTGATGTGGATGAACAGTCTCAGGAACAATAACCCTGGTGTTGATGTGGATGAACAGAATCAGGAACAATAGCCCTGTTGTTGATGTGGATGAACAGTCTCAGGAACAATAACCCTGGTGTTGATGTGGATGCACAGAATCAGGAACAATAGCCCTGTTGTTGATGTGGATGAACAGTCTCAGGAACAATAACCCTGGTGTTGATGTGGATGAACAGTCTCAGGAACAATAACCCTGGTGTTGATGTGGATGAACAGAATCAGGAACAATAGCCCTGTTGTTGATGTGGATGAACAGTCTCAGGAACAATAACCCTGGTGTTTATGTGGATGAACAGTCTCAGGAACAATAACCCTGGTGTTGATGTGGATGAACAGTATCAGGAACAATAGCCCTGGTGTTGATGTGGATGAACAGTCTCAGGAACAATAGCCCTGGTGTTGATGTGGATGAACAGTCTCAGGAACAATAGCCCTGCTATTGATGTGGATGAACAGTCTCAGGAACAATAGTCCTGGTGTTGATGTGGATGAACAGTATCAGGAACAATAGCCCTGGTGTTGATGTGGATGAACAGTCTCAGGAACAATAGCCCTGGTTTTGATGTAGATAAACAGTCTCAGTTACAATAGCCCTGGTTTTGATGTGGATGAACAGTCTCAGCAACAATAGCCCTGGTGTTGATGTGGATGAACAGTCTCAGCAACAAGAGCCCTGGTGTTGATGTGGTTGAACAATCTCAGGAACAATAGCCCTGGTTTCGATGTGGATGAACAGTCTCAGGAACAAGAGCCCTGCTATTGATGTGGATGAACAGTCTCAGGAACAATAGTCCTGGTGTTGCTGTGGATGAAAAGTATCAGGAACAATAGCCCTGGTGTTGATGTGGATGAACAGTCTCAGGAACAATAACCCTGGTGTTGATGTGGATGAACAGTCTCAGGAACAATCGCCCTGGTTTTGATGTGGATGAACAGTCTCAGGAACAATAACCCTGGTGTTGATGTGGATGAACAGAATCAGGAACAATAGCCCTGTTGTTGATGTGGATGAACAGTCTCAGGAACAATAACCCTGGTGTTGATGTGGATGAACAGTCTCAGGAACAATAACCCTGGTGTTGATGTGGATGAACAGTCTCAGGAACAATAGCCCTGGTTTTGATGTGGATGAACAGTCTCAGGAACAATAGCCCTGGTTTTGATGTGGATGAACAGTCTCAGGAAGAATAACCCTGGTGTTGATGTGGATGAACAGAATCAGGAACAAGAGCCCTGGTGTTGATGTGGTTGAACAATCTCAGGAACAATAGCCCTGGTTTCGATGTGGATGAACAGTCTCAGGAACAAGAGCCCTGCTATTGATGTGGATGAACAGTCTCAGGAACAATAGTCCTGGTGTTGCTGTGGATGAAAAGTATCAGGAACAATAGCCCTGGTGTTGATGTGGATGAACAGTCTCAGGAACAATAACCCTGGTGTTGATGTGGATGAACAGTCTCAGGAACAATCGCCCTGGTTTTGATGTGGATGAACAGTCTCAGGAACAATAACCCTGGTGTTGATGTGGATGAACAGAATCAGGAACAATAGCCCTGTTGTTGATGTGGATGAACAGTCTCAGGAACAATAACCCTGGTGTTGATGTGGATGAACAGTCTCAGGAACAATAACCCTGGTGTTGATGTGGATGAACAGTCTCAGGAACAATAGCCCTGGTTTTGATGTGGATGAACAGTCTCAGGAACAATAGCCCTGGTTTTGATGTGGATGAACAGTCTCAGGAAGAATAACCCTGGTGTTGATGTGGATGAACAGAATCAGGAACAATAACCCTGGTGTTGATGTGGATGAACAGTCTCAGGAACAATAACCCTGGTGTTGATGTGGATGAACAGTCTCAGAACAATAACCCTGGTGTTGATGTGGATGAACAGTCTCAGGATCAATAGCCCTGGTGTTGATGTGGATGAACAGTCTCAGGAACAATAGCCCTGGTTTTGATGTGGATGAACAATCTCAGTAACAATAGCCCTGTTGTTGATGTGGATGAACAGTCTCAGGAACAATAGCCCTGGTTTTGATGTGGATGAACAGTCTCAGGAACAATAGCCCTGGTGTTGATGTGGATGAACAGTCTCAGGAACAATAACCCTGGTGTTGATGTGGATGAACAGAATCAGGAACAATAGCCCTGTTGTTGATGTGGATGAACAGTCTCAGGAACAATCACCCTGGTTTTGATGTGGATGAACAGTCTCAGGAACAATAACCCTGGTGTTGATGTGGATGAACAGAATCAGGAACAATAGCCCTGTTGTTGATGTGGATGAACAGTCTCAGGAACAATAACCTTCTTGTTGATGTGGATGAACAGTCTCAGGAACAATCGCCCTGGTTTTGATGTGGATGAACAGTCTCAGGAACAATAACCCTGGTGTTGATGTGGATGAACAGAATCAGGAACAATAACCCTGTTGTTGATGTGGATGAACAGTCTCAGGAACAATAACCCTGGTGTTGATGTGGATGAACAGAATCAGGAACAATAACCCTGGTGTTGATGTGGATGAACAGTCTCAGGAACAATAACCCTGGTGTTGATGTGGATGAACAGTATCAGGAACAATAGCCCTGGTGTTGATGTGGATGAACAGTCTCAGGAACAATAGCCCTGGTGTTGATGTGGATGAACAGTCTCAGGAACAATAGCCCTGCTATTGATGTGGATGAACAGTCTCAGGAACAATAGTCCTGGTGTTGATTTGGATGAACAGTATCAGGAACAATAGCCCTGGTGTTGATGTGGATGAACAGTCTCAGGAACAATAGCCCTGGTTTTGATGTAGATAAACAGTCTCAGTTACAATAGCCCTGGTTTTGATGTGGATGAACAGTCTCAGCAACAATAGCCCTGGTGTTGATGTGGATGAACAGTCTCAGCAACAAGAGCCCTGGTGTTGATGTGGTTGAACATTCTCAGGAACAATAGCCCTGGTTTCGATGTGGATGAACAGTCTGAGGAACAAGAGCCCTGCTATTGATGTGGATGAACAGTCTCAGGAAAAATAGTCCTGGTGTTGCTGTGGATGAAAAGTATCAGGAACAATAGCCCTGGTGTTGATGTGGATGAACAGTCTCAGGAACAATAACCCTGGTGTTGATGTGGATGAACAGTCTCAGGAACAATCGCCCTGGTTTTGATGTGGATGAACAGTCTCAGGAACAATAACCCTGGTGTTGATGTGGATGAACAGAATCAGGAACAATAGCCCTGTTGTTGATGTGGATGAACAGTCTCAGGAACAATAACCCTGGTGTTGATGTGGATGAACAGTCTCAGGAACAATAACCCTGGTGTTGATGTGGATGAACAGTCTCAGGAACAATAGCCCTGGTTTTGATGTGGATGAACAGTCTCAGGAACAATAGCCCTGGTTTTGATGTGGATGAACAGAATCAGGAACAATAACCCTGGTGTTGATGTGGATGAACAGTCTCAGGAACAATAGCCCTGGTGTTGATGTGGATGAACAGTCTCAGGAACAATAACCCTGGTGTTGATGTGGATGAACAGAATCAGGAACAATAGCCCTGTTGTTGATGTGGATGAACAGTCTCAGGAACAATAACCCTGGTGTTGATGTGGATGAACAGTCTCAGGAACAATAACCCTGGTGTTGATGTGGATGAACAGTCTCAGGAACAATAGCCCTGGTTTTGATGTGGATGAACAGTCTCAGGAAGAATAACCCTGGTGTTGATGTGGATGAACAGAATCAGGAACAATAACCCTGGTGTTGATGTGGATGAACAGTCTCAGGAACAATAACCCTGGTGTTGATGTGGATGAACAGTCTCAGAACAATAACCCTGGTGTTGATGTGGATGAACAGTCTCAGGATCAATAGCCCTGGTGTTGATGTGGATGAACAGTCTCAGGAACAATAGCCCTGGTTTTGATGTGGATGAACAATCTCAGTAACAATAACCCTGTTGTTGATGTGGATGAACAGTCTCAGGATCAATAGCCCTGGTGTTGATGTGGATGAACAGTCTCCGGAACAATAGCCCTGGTTTTGATGTGGATGAACAGTCTCAGGAACAATAGCCCTGGTGTTGATGTGGATGAACAGTCTCAGGAACAATAACCCTGGTGTTGATGTGGATGAACAGATTCAGGAACAATAGCCCTGTTGTTGATGTGGATGAACAGTCTCAGGAACAATCGCCCTGGTTTTGATGTGGATGAACAGTCTCAGGAACAATAACCCTGGTGTTGATGTGGATGAACAGAATCAGGAACAATAGCCCTGTTGTTGATGTGGATGAACAGTCTCAGGAACAATAACCTTGGTGTTGATGTGGATGAACAGTCTCAGGAACAATCGCCCTGGTTTTGATGTGGATGAACAGTCTCAGGAACAATAACCCTGGTGTTGATGTGGATGAACAGAATCAGGAACAATAACCCTGTTGTTGATGTGGATGAACAGTCTCAGGAACAATAACCCTGGTGTTGATGTGGATGAACAGTCTCAGGAACAATAACCCTGGTGTTGATGTGGATGAACAGTCTCAGGAACAATAGCCCTGGTTTTGATGTGGATGAACAGTCTCAGGAACAATAGCCCTGGTTTTGATGTGGATGAACAGTCTCAGGAACAATCGCCCTGGTTTTGATGTGGATGAACAGTCTCAGGAACAATCTTTTTTCAGTGCAGCAGCTTTTTCGGGAGCAGCGTGTGAGCGAGTGAGCAGCTGGGTAAGTCAGTTTGAAAGTAAATTTAATTTCCTTTTGTTTTTCGGCGGAGGCCAGGGGGCTGCTGGGTAAGTAAAACACTATATATTTGGGCGGTTTAAAATAACTTCCCTTTCAGTGCAGCAGCTTTTTCGGGAGCAGCGTGTGAGCGATTGAGCAGCTGGGAAAGTCAGTTTGAAAGTAAATTTAATTTGCTTTTGTTTTTCGGCGGAGGCCAGGGGGCTGCTGGGTAAGTAAAACACTATATATTTGGGCGGTTTCTGAACCCGAGACACCACACTTGTAGTGTCTCCCACCCGTACTCCTCCTCTAACCAAAAAAAAAAGGACTCGGTGGGGTGTTTATAAGGTAAGGCTTTTTCGATTTCTCTGGTTTTATTGTGATTGGTAAAAACTTTTCGTTCCTTTTTCATTTAACTAAGTTTAAACTTAAGATTAAAAATGGCAGGAGATCTCAGACCCGTATCATGCTCCTCTTGCTCAATGTGGGAGCTCAGGGACATGGTTGATGACCCTGACTCCTTCACGTGCAGGAAGTGTGTCCAGCTGCAGCTCTTGTTAGACCGCATGACGGCTCTCGAGCTGCGGATGGACTCACTTTGGAGCATGCGCGATGCTGAGGAGGTCGTGGATAGCACGTTTAGTGAATTGGTCACACCGCAGATTAGGATTGCTGAGGGAGAAAGGGAATGGGTGACCAAAAGGCAGAGAAAGAGCAGGAAGGCAGCGCAGGAGTCCCCTGCGGTCATCTCCCTCCAAAACAAGTATACCGTTTTGGATACTGTTGAGGGAGATGGCTCACCAGGGGAAGGCAGCAGTAGCCAGGTCCATGGCACCGTGGCTGGCTCTGCTGCTCAGAAGGGCGGGAAAAAGAGTGGAAGGGCTATAGTCGTAGGGGATTCGATTGTAAGGGGAGTAGATAGGCGGTTCTGTGGTCGAAAACGAGGCTCCCGAATGGTATGTTGCCTCCCAGGTGCACGGGTCAGGGACGTCTCAGATCGGCTGCAGAACATTCTAAAGGGGGAGGGTGAACAGCCAGTTGTCATTGTGCACATAGGCACTAATGATATAGGTAAAAAACGGGATGAGGTCCTACAAGCAGAGTTTAGGGAGTTAGGAGCCAAGTTAAAAAGTAGGACCTCAGAGGTAGTAATCTCAGGATTAGTACCAGTGCCACGTGATAGTCAGAGTAAAAATGAAAGAATAGTCAGGATGAATGCGTGGCTTGAGAGATGGTGCAGGAAGGAGGGGTTCAGATTTTTGGGACATTGGGACCGGTTCTGGGGGAGGTGGGACTATTACAAATTGGACGGTCTACACCTGGGCCGGACTGGAACCAATGTCCTTGGAGGTGCTTTTGCTAACGCTGTTGGGGAGGGTTTAAACTAATGTGGCAGGGGGATGGGAACCAATTGAGGTCAGTTGACAGTGAGGAGGTAGTAACAAAAGCCTGTAAGAAACTAGATAATGAAGTCAGTGTGACTAAGGGGAAGAGCAGGCAGGGAGCAGATGATGAATATAAAGGGACTGGTGGTCTGAGGTGCATTTGTTTTAATGCAAGAAGTGTAGTTGGTAAGGCAGATGAACTTAGGGATTGGATTAATACCTGGGAGTATGATGTTATTGCTATTACTGAGACTTGGTTGAGGGAAGGGCATGATTGGCAACTAAATATCCCAGGATATCGATGCTTCAGGCGGGATAGAGAGGGAGGTAAAAGGGGTGGAGGAGTTGCATTACTGGTCAAAGAGGATATCACAGCTGTGCTGAAGGAGGGCACTATGGAGGACTCGAGCAGTGAGGCAATATGGACAGAACTCAGAAATAGGAAGGGTGCGGTAACAATGTTGGGGCTGTACTACAGGCCTCCCAACAGCGAGCGTGAGATAGAGGTACAAATATGTAAACAGATTATGGAAAGATGTAGGAGCAACAGGGCGGTGGTGATAGGAGATTTTAATTTTCCCAACATTGACTGGGATTCGCTTAATGTTAGAGGTCCAGATGGAGCAGAATTTGTAAGGAGCATCCAGGAGGGTTTTCTAGAGCAGTATGTAAATAGTCCAACTCGGGAAGGGGCCATACTGGACCTGGTGTTGGGGAATGAGCCCGGCCAGGTTGTTGAAGTTTCAGTAGGGGACTACTTTGGGAATAGTGATCACAATTCCGTAAGCTTTAAAATACTCATGGACAAAGACGAGAGTGGTCCTAAAGGAAGAGTGCTAAATTGGAGGAAGGCCAACTATACCAAAATTCGGCAGGAGCTGGGAAATGTAGATTGGGAGCAGCTGTTTTAAGGTAAATCCACATGTGATATGTGGGAGGCTTTTAAAGAGAGGTTGATTAGCGTGCAGGAGAGACATGTTCCTGTGAAAATGAGGGATAGAAATGGCAAGATTAGGGAACCATGGATGACAGGTGAAATTGTGAGACTAGCTAAGAGGAAAAAGGAAGCATACATAAGGTCTAGGCGGCTGATGAAAGACGAAGCTTTGAAAGAATATCGGGAATGTAGGACCAATCTGAAACGAGGAATTAAGAGGGCTAAAAGGGGTAATGAAATATCTTTAGCAAACAGGGTTAAGGAAAATCCCAAAGCCTTTTATTCATATATAAGGAGAAAGAGGGTATCTAGAGAAAGGATTGGCCCACTAAAGGACAAAGGAGGAATGTTATGCTTGGACTCAGAGAAAATGGGTGAGATTCTAAACGAGTACTTTGCATCGGTATTCACCGAGGAGAGGGACATGACGGATGTTGAGGTTAGGAACAGATGTTTGATTACTCTAGGTCAAGTCGGCATAAGGAGGGAGGAAGTGTTGGGTATTCTAAAGGGCATTAAGGTGGACAAGTCCCCAGGTCCGGATGGGATCTATCCCAGGTTACTGAGGGAAGCGAGAGAGGAAATAGCTGGGGCCTTAACAGATATCTTTGCAGCATCCTTAAACACGGGTGAGGTCCCGGAGGACTGGAGAATTGCTAATGTTGTCCCCTTGTTTAAGAAGGGTAGCAGGGATAATCCAGGTAATTATAGACCGGTGAGCCTGACGTCAGTGGTAGGGAAGCTGCTGGAGAAGATACTGAGGGATAGGATCTATTCCCATTTGGAAGAAAATGGGCTCATCAGTGATAGGCAACATGGTTTTGTGCAGGGAAGGTCATGTCTTACCAACTTAATAGAATTCTTTGAGGAAGTGACAAAGTTGATTGATGACGGAAGGGCTGTCGATGTCATATACATGGACTTCAGTAAGGCGTTTGATAAGGTTCCCCATGGCAGGCTGATGGAGAAAGTCAAGGCGCTTGGGGTCCAAGGTGTACTAGCGAGATGGATAAAGAACTGGCTGGGCAACAGGAGACACAGAGTAGCAGTAGAAGGGAGTTTCTCAAAATGGAGACGTGTGACCAGTGGTGTTCCACAGGGATCCGTGCTGGGACCACTGTTGTTTGTGATATACATTAATGATTTGGAGGAAAGTATAGGTGGACTGATTAGCAAATTTGCAGACGACACTAAGATTGGTGGAGTAGCAGATAGTGAAGGGGACTGTCAGAGAATACAGCAGAATATAGATAGATTGGAGAGTTGGGCAGAGAAATGGCAGATGGAGTTCAATCAGGGCAAATGCGAGGTGATGCATTTTGGAAGATCCAATTCAAGAGTGAACTATACAGTAAATGGAAAAGTCCTGGGGAAAATTGATGTCCAGAGAGATTTGGGTGTTCAGGTCCACTGTTCCCTGAAGGTGGCAACGCAGGTAAATAGAGTGGTCAAGAAGGCATACGGCATGCTTTCCTTCATCGGACGGGGCATTGAGTACAAGAGTTGGCAGGTCATGTTACAGTTGTATAGGACTTTGGTTCGGCCACATTTGGAATACTGCGTACAGTTCTGGTCGCCACATTATCAAAAGGATGTGGATGCTTTGGAGAGGGTGCAGAGGAGGTTCACCAGGATGTTGCCTGGTATGGAGGGCGCTAGCTATGAAGAGAGGTTGAGTAGATTAGGATTATTTTCATTAGAAAGACGGAGGTTGAGGGGGGACCTGATTGAGGTGTACAAAATCATGAGAGGTATAGACAGGGTGGATAGCAAGAAGCTTTTTCCCAGAGTGGGGGCTTCAATTACTAGAGGACACGAGTTCAAAGTGAAAGGGGAAAAGTTTAGGGGGGATATGCGTGGAAAGTTCTTTACGCAGAGGGTGGTGGGCACCTGGAACGCATTGCCAGCAGAGGTGGTAGATGCGGGCACGATGGAGTCTTTTAAGATGTATCTAGACAGATACATGAATGGGCAGGAAGAAAAGAGATACAGAAGCTTAGAAAATAGGCGACATGTTTAGAGAGAGGCTCTGGATCGGCGCAGGCTTGGAGGGCCGAAGGGCCTGTTCTTGTGCTGTAATTATCTTTGTTCTTTGTTCTAATAACCCTGGTGTTGATGTGGATGAACAGTCTCAGGAACAATAGCCCTGGTTTTGATGTGGATGAACAGTCTCAGGAACAATAGCCCTGGTTTTGATGTGGATGAACAGTCTCAGGAACAATAACCCTGGTGTTGATGTGGATGAACAGAATCAGGAACAATAGCCCTGTTGTTGATGTGGATGAACAGTCTCAGGAACAATAACCCTGGTGTTGATGTGGATGAACAGTCTCAGGATCAATAGCCCTGGTGTTGATGTGGATGAACAATCTCAGTAACAATAGCCCTGTTGTTGATGTGGATGAACAGTCTCAGGAACAATAGCCCTGGTGTTGATGTAGATAAACAGTCTCAGGAACAATAGCCCTGGTTTTGATGTAGATAAACAGTCTCAGGAACATTAGCCCTGGTTTTAATGTGGATGAACAGTCTCAGGAACAATAGCCCTGGTTTTGATGTGGATGAACAGTCTCAGGAACAATAGTCCTGGTTTTGATGTGGATGAACAGTCTCAGGAACAATAGCCCTGGTGTTGATGTGCATGAACAGTCTCAGGAAAAATCGCCCTGGTTTTGATGTAGATAAACAGTCTCAGGAACAATAGCCCTGGTTTTGATGTGGATGAACAGTCTCAGGAACAATAGCCCTGGTTTTGATGTGGATGAACAGTCTCAAGAACAATAGCCCTGGTTTTGATGTGGATGAACAGTCTCAGGAACAATAGCCCTGATGTTGATGTGGATGAACAGTCTCTGGAACAAGAGCCGTGCTATTGATGTGGATGAACAGTCTCAGGAACAATATCCCTGGTTTTGATGTGGATGAACAGTCTCAGGAACAATAGCCCTGGTTTTGATGAGGATGAACAGTCTAAGGAACAATAGCCCTGGTGTTGATGTGGATGAACAGTCTCAGGAGCAAGAGCCCTGTTATTGATGTGGATGAACAGTCTCAAGAACAATAGCCCAGGTGTTGATGTGGATGAAAAGTATCAGGAACAATAGCCCTGGTGTTGATGTGGATGAACAGTCTCAAGAACAATAGCCCAGGTGTTGATGTGGATGAAAAGTATCAGGAACAATAGCCCAGGTGTTGATGTGGATGAAAAGTATCAGGAACAATAGCCCTGGTTTTGATGTGGATGAACAGTCGCAGGAACAATAGCCCAGGTGTTGATGTGGATGAAAAGTATCAGGAACAATAGCCCTGGTGTTGATGTGGATGAACAGTCTCAGGAACAATAGCCCTGGTGTTGATGTGGATGAACAGTCTCAGGAACAAGAGCCCTGCTATTGATGTGGATGAACAGTCTCTGGAACAATAGCCCTGGTGTTGATATGGATGAACAGTCTCAGGAACAAGAGCCCTGGTGTTGATGTGGATGAACAGTCTCAGGAACAATCGTCCTGGTGTTGATGTGGATGAACAGTCTCAGGAACAATATCCCTGGTGCTGGTGTGGATGAACAGTCTCAGGAACAATAGCCCTGGTTTTGATGTAGATAAAGAGTCTCAGGAACAATAGCCCTGGTTTTGATGTGGATGAACAGTCTCAGGAACAATAGCAATGGTGTTGATGTGGTTGAACAGTCTCAGGAACAAGAGCCATGCTTTTGATGTGGATGAACAGTCTCAGGAACAATAGCCGTGGTTTTGATGTGGATGAACAGTCTCAGGAACAATAGCCCTGCTATTGATGTAGATGAACAGTCTCAGGAACAATAGCCCTGGTTTTGATGTGGATGATCAGTCTCAGGAACAATAGCCTTGTTGTTGATGTGGATTAACAGTCTCAGGAACAAGAGCCCTGCTATTGATTTGGATGAACAGTCTCAGGAACAATAGCCCTGGTTTTGATGTGGATGAACAGTCTCAGGAACAATAGCCCTGGTGTTGATGTGGATGAACAATCTCAGGAACAATAACCCTGGTGTTGATGTGGATGAACAGTATCAGGAACAATAGCCCTGGTGTTGATGTGGATGAACAATCTCAGGAACAATAGCCCTGGTGTTGATGTGGATGAACAGTCTCAGGAACAATAGCCTTTGTGTTGATGTGGATGAACAGTCTCAGGAACAAGAGCCCTGGTTTTGATGGAGATAAACAGTCTTAGGAACAATAGCCCTGGTTTTGATGTGGATGAACAGTCTCAGGAACAAGAGCCCTGGTTTTGATGGAGGTAAACAGTCCCAGGAACAATCGCCCTGGTTTTGATGTGGATGAACAGTCTCAGGAACAATAGCCCTGTTGTTGATGTGGATGAACAGTCTCAGGAACAAGAGCTCTGCTATTGATGTGGATGAACAGTCTCTGGAACAATAGCCCTGGTTTTGATGTCGATGAACAGTCTCAGGAACAATAGCACTGGTGTTGATGTGGATGAACAGTCTCAGAAACAATAGCCCTGTTGTTGATGTGGATGAACAGTCTCTGGAACAATAGCCCTGGTGTTGATGTGGATGAAAAGTCTCAGGAACAAGAGCCCTGGTGTTGATGTGGATGAACAATCTCACGAACAATAGCCCTGGTTTCGATGTGGATGAACAGTCTCAGGAACAATAGCCCTGCTATTGATGTGGATGAACAGTCTCAGGAACAGTAGCCTTGTTGTTGATGTGGATTAACAGTCTCAGGAACAAGAGCCCTGCTATTGATGTGGATGAACAGTCTCAGGAACAATCGTCCTGGTGTTGATGTGGATGAACAGTATCAGGAACAATATCCCTGGTGCTGGTGTGGATGAACAGTCTCAGGAACAATAGCCCTGTTGTTGATGTGGATGAACAGTCTCAGGAACAAGAGCTCTGCTATTGATGTGGATGAACAGTCTCTGGAACAATAGCCCTGGTTTTGATGTCGATGAACAGTCTCAGGAACAATAGCACTGGTGTTGATGTGGATGAACAGTCTCAGAAACAATAGCCCTGTTGTTGATGTGGATGAACAGTCTCTGGAACAATAGCCCTGGTGTTGATGTGGATGAAAAGTCTCAGGAACAAGACCCCTGGTGTTGATGTGGATGAACAATCTCAGGAACAATAGCCCTGGTTTCGATGTGGATGAACAGTCTCAGGAACAATAGCCCTGCTATTGATGTGGATGAACAGTCTCAGGAACAGTAGCCTTGTTGTTGATGTGGATTAACAGTCTCAGGAACAAGAGCCCTGCTATTGATGTGGATGAACAGTCTCAGGAACAATCGTCCTGGTGTTGATGTGGATGAACAGTATCAGGAACAATATCCCTGGTGCTGGTGTGGATGAACAGTCTCAGGAACAATAGCCCTGGTTTTGATGTAGATAAAGAGTCTCAGGAACAATAGCCCTGGTTTTGATGTGGATGAACAGTCTCAGGAACAATAGCCCTGGTGTTGATGTGGTTGAACAGTCTCAGGAACAAGAGCCATGCTTTTGATGTGGATGAACAGTCTCAGGAACAATTGCCCTGGTTTTGATGTGGATGAACAGTCTCAGGAACAATAGCCCTGCTATTGATGTAGATGAACAGTCTCAGGAACAATAGCCCTGGTTTTGATGTGGATGATCAGTCTCAGGAACAATAGCCTTGTTGTTGATGTGGATTAACAGTCTCAGGAACAAGAGCCCTGCTATTGATTTGGATGAACAGTCTCAGGAACAATAGCCCTGGTTTTGATGTGGATGAACAGTCTCAGGAACAATAGCCCTGGTGTTGATGTGGATGAACAGTCTCAGGAACAATAGCCCTGGTGTTGATGTGGATGAACAGTATCAGGAACAATAGCCCTGGTGTTGATGTGGATGAACAATCTCAGGAACAATAGCCCTGGTGTTGATGTGGATGAACAGTCTCAGGAACAATAGCCCTGGTGTTGATGTGGATGAACAGTATAAGGAACAATAGCCCTGGTGTTGATGTGGATGAACAGTCTCAGGAACAATAGCCTTGGTGTTGATGTGGATGAACAGTCTCAGGAACAAGAGCCCTTGTTTTGATGGAGATAAACAGTCTTTGGATCAATAGCCCTGGTTTTGATGTGGATGAACAGTCTCAGGAACAATAGTCCTGTTGTTGATGTGGATGAACAGTCTCAGGAACAAGAGCTCTGCTATTGATGTGGATGAACAGTCTCTGGAACAATAGCCCTGGTTTTGATGTGGATGAACAGTCTCAGGAACAATAGCACTGTTGTTGATGTGGATGAACAGTCTCTGGAACAATAGCCCTGGTGTTGATGTGGATGAAAAGTCTCAGGAACAAGAGCCCTGGTGTTGATGTGGATGAACAATCTCAGGAACAATAGCCCTGGTTTCGATGTTCATGAACAGTCTCAGGAACAAGAGCCCTGCTATTGATGTGGATGAACAGTCTCAGGAACACTAGTCCTGGTGTTGATGTGGATGAACAGTATCAGGAACAATAGCCCTGGTCTTGATGTGGATGAACAGTCTCAGGAACAATAGCCCTGGTTTTGATGTAGATAAACGGTCTCAGGACCAATAGCCCTGGTTTTGATGTGGATGAACAGTCTCAGGAACAAGAGCCCTGGTGTTGATGTGGATGAACAGTATCAGGAACAATAGCACTGTTGTTGTTGTGGATGAACAGTCTCTGGAACAATAGCCCTGGTGTTGATGTGGATGAAAAGTCTCAGGAACAACAGCCCTGTTGTTGATGTGGATGAAAAGTCTCAGGAACAATAGCCCTGGTTTCGATGTGGATGAACAGTCTCAGGAACAAGAGCCCTGCTATTGATGTGGATGAACAGTCTCAGGAACAATAGTCCTGGTGTTGATGTGGATGAACAGTATCATGAACAATAGCCCTGTTTTTGATGTGGATGAACAGTTTCAGGAACAATAGCCCTGGTGTTGATGTGGATGAAAAGTCTCAGGAACAAGAGCCCTGGTGTTGATGTGGATGAACAATCTCAGGAACAATAGCCCTGGTGTTGATGTGGATGAACAGTATCAGGAACAATAACCCTGGTGTTGATGTGGATGAACAATCTCAGGAACAATAGCCCTGGTGTTGATGTGGATGAACAGTATAAGGAACAATAGCCCTGGTGTTGATGTGGATGAACAGTCTCAGGAACAATGGCCTTGGTGTTGATGTGGATGAACAGTCTCAGGAACAAGAGCCCTTGTTTTGATGGAGATAAACAGTCTTTGGAACAATAGCCCTGGTTTTGATGTGGATGAACAGTCTCAGGAACAATAGTCCTGTTGTTGATGTGGATGAACAGTCTCAGGAACAAGAGCTCTGCTATTGATGTGGATGAACAGTCTCTGGAACAATAGCCCTGGTTTTGATGTCGATGAACAGTCTCAGGAACAATAGCCCTGGTTTTGATGTCGATGAACAGTCTCAGGAACAATAGCACTGGTGTTGATGTGGATGAACAATCTCAGGAACAATAGCCCTGGTTTCGATGTTGATGAACAGACTCAGGAACAAGAGCCCTGCTATTGATGTGGATGAACAGTCTCAGGAACAATAGTCCTGGTGTTGATGTGGATGAACAGTATCAGGAACAATAGCCCTGGTGTTGATGTGGATGAACAGTCTCAGGAACAATAGCCCTGGTTTTGATGTAGATAAACAATCTCAGGAACAATAGCCCTGGTTTTGATGTGGATGAACAGTCTCAGGAACAATAGCCCTGGTGTTGATGTGGATGAACAATCTCAGGAACAATAGCCCTGATTTCGATGTGGATGAACAGTCTCAGGAACAAGAGCCCTGCTATTGATGTGGATGAACAGTCTCAGGAACAATAGTCCAGGTGTTGTTGTGGATGAACAGTATCAGGAACAATAGCCCTGGTGTTGATGTGGATGAACAGTATCAGGAACAATAGCTCTTGTTGTTGATGTGGATTAACAGTCTCAGGAACAAGAGCCCTGCTATTGATGTGGATGAACAGTCTCAGGAACAGTAGCCTTGTTGTTGATGTGGATTAACAGTCTCAGGAACAAGAGCCCTGCTATTGATGTGGATGAACAGTCTCAGGAACAATCGTCCTGCTGTTGATGTGGATGAACAGTATCAGGAACAATATCCCTGGTGCTGGTGTGGATGAACAGTCTCAGGAACAATAGCCCTGGTTTTGATGTAGATAAAGAGTCTCAGGAACAATAGCCCTGGTTTTGATGTGGTTGAACATTCTGAGGAACAAGAGCCATGCTTTTGATGTGGATGAACAGTCTCAGGAACAATAGCCCTGGTTTTGATGTGGATGAACAGTCTCAGGAACAAGAGCCCTGCTATTGATTTGGATGAACAGTCTCAGGAACAATAGCCCTGGTTTTGATGTGGATGAACAGTCTCAGGAACAATAGCCCTGGTGTTGATGTGGATGAACAGTCTCAGGAACAATAGCCCTGGTGTTGATGTGGATGAACAGTATCAGGAACAATAGCCCTGGTGTTGATGTGGATGTACAGTTTCAGGAACAATAGCCTTGGTGTTGATGTGGATGAACAGTCTCAGGAACAAGAGCCCTGGTTTTGATGGAGGTAAACAGTCTCAGGAACAATAGCCCTGGTTTTGATGTGGATGAACAGTCTCAGGAACAAGAGCCCTGGTTTTGATGGAGGTAAACAGTCTCAGGAACAATAGCCCTAGTTTTGATGTGGATGAACAGTCTCAGGAACAATAGCACTGTTGTTGATGTGGATGAACAGTCTCAGGAACAATAGCCCTGTTGTTGATGTGGATGAACAGTCTCTGGAACAATAGCACTGTTGTTGATTTGGATGAACAGTCTCAGGAACAAGAGCCCTGGTTTTGATGGAGGTAAACAGTCTCAGGAACAATAGCCCTAGTTTTGATGTGGATGAACAGTCTCAGGAACAATAGCACTGTTGTTGATGTGGATGAACAGTCTCAGGAACAATAGCCCTGTTGTTGATGTGGATGAACAGTCTCTGGAACAATAGCACTGTTGTTGATGTGGATGAACAGTCTCAGGAACAATAGCCCTGTTGTTGATGTGGATGAACAGTCTCTGGAACAATAGCACTGTTGTTGATGTGGATGAACAGTCTCAGGAACAAGAGCCCTGGTTTTGATGGAGGTAAACAGTCTCAGGAACAATAGCCCTGGTTTGATGTGGATGAACAGTCTCAGGAACAATAGCCCTGGTGTTGATGTAGATGAACAGTCTCAGGAACAAGAGCCCTGGTTTTGATGGAGGTAAACAGTCTCAGGAACAATAGCCCTGGTTTTGATGTGGATGAACAGTCTCAGGAACAATAGCACTGGTGTTGATGTGGATGAACAGTCTCAGGAACAAGAGACCTGGTTTTGATGGAGGTAAACATTCTCTGGAACAATAGCCCTGGTTTTGATGTCGATGAACAGTCTCAGGAACAATAGCACTGGTGTTGATGTGGATGAACAGTCTCAGAAACAATAGCCCTGTTGTTGATGTGGATGAACAGTCTCTGGAACAATAGCCCTGGTGTTGATGTGGATGAAAAGTCTCAGGAACAAGAGCCCTGGTGTTGATGTGGATGAACAATCTCAGGAACAATAGCCCTGGTTTCGATGTTGATGAACAGTCTCAGGAACAAAAGCCCTGCTATTGATGTGGATGAACAGTCTCAGGAACAATAGTCCTGGTGTTGATGTGGATGAACAGTCTCAGGAACAATAGTCCTGGTTTTGATGTGGATGAACGGTCTCAGGAACAATAGCCCTGATTTTGATGTAGATAAACAGTCTCAGGAACAATAGCCCTGGTGTTGATGTGGATGAACAATCTCAGTAACAATAGCCCTGTTGGTGATGTGGATGAACAGTCTCAGGATCAATAGCCCTGGTGTTGATGTGGATGAACAGTCTCAGGAACAATAGCCCTGGTTTTGATGTGGATGTACAGTCTCAGGAACAATAGCCCTGGTGTTGATGTAGATAAACAGTCTCAGGAACAATAGCCCTGGTTTTGATGTAGATAAACAGTCTCAGGAACAATAGCCCTGGTTTTAATGTGGATGAACAGTCTCAGGAACAATAGCCCTGGTTTTGATGTGGATGAACAGTCTCAGGAACAATAGCCCTGGTGTTGATGTAGATAAACAGTCTCAGGAACAATAGCCCTGGTTTTGATGTAGATAAACAGTCTCAGGAACAATAGCCCTGGTGTTGATGTGGATGAACAGTCTCAGGAAAAATCGCCCTGGTTTTGATGTAGGTAAACAGTCTCAGGAACAATAGCCCTGGTTTTGATGTGGATGAACAGTCTCAGGAACAATAGCCCTGGTTTTGATGTGGATGAACAGTCTCAAGAACAATAGCCCTGATGTTGATGTGGATGAACAGTCTCTGGAACAAGAGCCGTGCTATTGATGTGGATGAACAGTCTCAGGAACAATATCCCTGGTTTTGATGTGGATGAACAGTCTCAGGAACAATAGCCCTGGTTTTGATGAGGATGAACAGTCTAAGGAACAATAGCCCTGGTGTTGATGTGGATGAACAGTCTCAGGAGCAAGAGCCCTGTTATTGATGTGGATGAACAGTCTCAAGAACAATAGCCCAGGTGTTGATGTGGATGAAAAGTATCAGGAACAATAGCCCTGGTGTTGATGTGGATGAACAGTCTCAAGAACAATAGCCCAGGTGTTGATGTGGATGAAAAGTATCAGGAACAATAGCCCTGGTTTTGATGTGGATGAACAGTCGCAGGAACAATAGCCCAGGTGTTGATGTGGATGAAAAGTATCAGGAACAATAGCCCTGGTGTTGATGTGGATGAACAGTCTCAGGAACAATAGCCCTGGTGTTGATGTGGATGAACAGTCTCAGGAACAATAGCCCTGGTTTTGATTTGGATGAACTGTCTCAGGAAAAATAGCCCTGGTGTTGATGTGAATGAACAGTCTCAGGAACAAGAGCCCTGCTATTGATGTGGATGAACAGTCTCAAGAACAATAGCCCTGGTGTTGATGTGGATGAACAGTCTCAGGAACAATAGCCCTGGTATTGATGTGGATGAACAGTCTGTGGAACAATAGCCCTGGTGTTGATGTGGATGAACAGTCTCAGGAACAAGAGCCCTGCTATTGATGTGGATGAACAGTCTCTGGAACAATAGCCCTGGTGTTGATGTGGATGAACAGTCTCAGGAACAAGAGCCCTGGTGTTGATGTGGATGAACAATCTCAGGAACAATAGCCCTGGTTTCGATGTGAATGAACAGTCTCATGAACAAGAGCCCTGCTATTGATGTGGATGAACAGTCTCAGGAACAATCGTGCTGGTGTTGATGTGGATGAACAGTATCAGGAACAATATCCCTGGTGCTGGTGTGGATGAACAGTCTCAGGAACAATAGCCCTGGTTTTGATGTAGATAAAGAGTCTCAGGAACAATAGCCCTGGTTTTGATGTGGATGAACAGTCTCAGGAACAATAGCCATGGTGTTGATGTGGTTGAACAGTCTCAGGAACAAGAGCCATGCTTTTGATGTGGATGAACAGTCTCAGGAACAATAGCCCTGGTTTTGATGTGGATGAACAGTCTCAGGAACAATAGCCCTGCTATTGATGTAGATGAACAGTCTCAGGAACAATAGCCCTGGTTTTGATGTGGATGATCAGTCTCAGGAACAATAGCCCTGGTGTTGATGTGGATGAACAGTCTCAGGAACAAGAGCCCTGGTTTTGATGGAGGTAAACAGTCTCAGGAACAATAGCCCTGGTTTTGATGTGGATGAACAGTCTCAGGAACAATAGCCCTGGTGTTGATGTGGATGAACAGTCTCAGGAACAAGAGCCCTGGTTTTGATGGAGGTAAACAGTCTCAGGAACAATAGCCCTGGTTTTGATGTGGATGAACAGTCTCAGGAACAATAGCCCTGGTGTTGATGTGGATGAACAGTCTCAGGAACAAGAGACCAGGTTTTGATGGAGGTAAACAGTCTCTGGAACAATAGCCCTGGTTTTGATGTCGATGAACAGTCTCAGGAACAATAGCACTGGTGTTGATGTGGATGAACAGTCTCAGGAACAAGAGACCAGGTTTTGATGGAGGTAAACAGTCTCTGGAACAATAGCCCTGGTTTTGATGTCGATGAACAGTCTCAGGAACAATAGCCCTGGTGTTGATGTGGATGAACAGTCTCAGGAACAAGAGACCAGGTTTTGATGGAGGTAAACAGTCTCTGGAACAATAGCCCTGGTTTTGATGTCGATGAACAGTCTCAGGAACAATAGCACTGGTGTTGATGTGGATGAACAGTCTCTGGAACAATAGCCCTGGTTTTGATGTCGATGAACAGTCTCAGGAACAATAGCACTGGTGTTGATGTGGATGAACAGTCTCTGGAACAATAGCCCTGGTGTTGATGTGGATGAAAAGTCTCAGGAACAAGAGCCCTGGTGTTGATGTGGATGAACAATCTCAGGAACAATAGCCCTGGTTTCGATGTTGATGAACAGTCTCAGGAACAAAAGCCCTGCTATTGATGTGGATGAACAGTCTCAGGAACAATAGTCCTGGTGTTGATGTGGATGAACAGTATCAGGAACAATAGCCCTGGTGTTGATGTGGATGAACGGTCTCAGGAACAATAGCCCTGGTTTTGATGTAGATAAACAATCTCAGGAACAATAGCCCTGGTTTTGATGTGGATGAACAGTCTCAGGAACAATAGCCCTGGTGTTGATGTGGATGAACAATCTCAGTAACAATAGCCCTGTTGTTGATGTGGATGAACAGTCTCAGGATCAATAGCCCTGGTGTTGATGTGGATGAACAGTCTCAGGAACAATAGCCCTGGTTTTGATGTGGATGAACAGTCTCAGGAACAATAGCCCTGGTGTTGATGTAGATAAACAGTCTCAGGAACAATAGCCCTGGTTTTGATGTAGATAAACAGTCTCAGGAACAATAGCCCTGGTTTTAATGTGGATGAACAGTCTCAGGAACAATAGCCCTGGTTTTGATGTGGATGAACAGTCTCAGGAACAATAGCCCTGGTGTTGATGTGGATGAACAGTCTCAGGAAAAATCGCCCTGGTTTTGATGTAGATAAACAGTCTCAGGAACAATAGCCCTGGTTTTGATGTGGATGAACAGTCTCAGGAACAATAGCCCTGGTTTTGATGTGGATGAAAAGTCTCAGGAACAATAGCCCTGGTTTTGATGTGGATGAACAGTCTCAGGAACAATAGCCCTGATGTTGATGTGGATGAACAGTCTCAGGAACAAGAGCCGTGCTATTGATGTGGATGAACAGTCTCAGGAACAATAGCCCTGGTTTTGATGAGGATGAACAGTCTAAGGAACAATAGCCCTGGTGTTGATGTGGATGAACAGTCTCAGGAGCAAGAGCCCTGTTATTGATGTGGATGAACAGTCTAAAGAACAATAGCCCAGGTGTTGATGTGGATGAACAGTATCAGGAACAATAGCCCTGGTTTTGATGTGGATGAACAGTCTCAGGAACAATAGCCCTGTTGTTGATGTGGATGAACTGTCTCAGGAAAAATAGCCCTGGTGTTGATGTGAATGAAGAGTCTCAGGAACAAGAGCCCTGCTATTGATGTGGATGAACAGTCTCAAGAACAATAGCCCTGGTGTTGATGTGGATGAACAGTCTCAGGAACAATAGCCCTGGTGTTGATGTGAATGAAGAGTCTCAGGAACAAGAGCCCTGCTATTGATGTGGATGAACAGTCTCAAGAACAATAGCCCTGGTGTTGATGTGGATGAACAGTCTCAGGAACAATAGCTCTGCTATTGATGTGGATGAACAGTCTCTGGAACAATAGCCATGGTGTTGATGTGGATGAACAGTCTCAGGAACAAGAGCCCTGGTGTTGATGTGGATGAACAATCTCAGGAACAATAGCCCTGGTTTCGATGTGAATGAACAATCTCATGAACAAGAGCCCTGCTATTGATGTGGATGAACAGTCTCAGGAACAATCGTCCTGGTGTTGATGTGGATGAACAGTATCAGGAACAATATCCCTGGTGCTGGTGTGGATGAACAGTCTCAGGAATAATAGCCCAGGTTTTGATGTAGAAAAAGAGTCTCAGGAACAATAGCCCTGGTTTTGATGTGGATGAACAGTCTCAGGAACAATAGCCATGGTGTTGATGTGGTTGAACAGTCTCAGGAACAAGAGCCATGCTTTTGATGTGGATGAACAGTCTCAGGAACAATAGCTCTGGTTTTGATGTGGATGAACAGTCTCAGGAACAATAGCCTGCTATTGATGTAGATGAACAGTCTCAGGAATAATAGCCCTGGTTTTGATGTGGATGATCAGTCTCAGGAACAATAGCCTTGTTGTTGATGTGGATTAACAGTCTCAGGAACAAGAGCCCTGCTATTGATTTGGATGAACAGTCTCAGGAACAATAGCCCTGGTTTTGATGTGGATGAACAGTCTCAGAAACAATAGCCCTGGTGTTGATGTGGATGAACAATCTCAGGAACAATAGCCCTGCTATTGATGTGGATGAACAGTCTCAGGAACAATAGCCCTGTTGTTGATGTGGATGAACAGTCTCAGGAACAATAGCCTTTGTGTTGATGTGGATGAACAGTCTCAGGAACAATAGCCCTGGTTTTGATGGAGATAAACAGTCTTAGGAACAATAGCCCTGGTTTTGATGTGTATGAACAGTCTCAGGAACAAGAGCCCTGGTTTTGATGGAGGTAAACAGTCTCAGGAACAATAGCCCTGTTGTTGATGTGGATGAACAGTTTCAGGAACAAGAGCTCTGCTATTGATGTGGATGAACAGTCTCTGGAACAAGAGCCCTGGTTTTGATGTCGATGAACAGTCTCAGGAACAATAGCACTGGTGTTGATGTGGATGAACAGTCTCAGAAACAATAGCCCTGTTGTTGATGTGGATGAACAGTCTCTGGAACAATAGCCCTGGTGTTGATGTGGATGAAAAGTCTCAGGAACAAGAGCCCTGGTGTTGATGTGGATGAACTGTCTCAGGAACAATAGCCCTGGTTTCGATGTTGATGAACAGTCTCAGGAACAAGAGCCCTGCTATTGATGTGGATGAACAGTCTCAGGAACAATAGTCCTGGTGTTGATGTGGATGAACAGTATCAGGAACAATAGCCCTGGTGTTGATGTGGATGAACAGTCTCAGGAACAATAGCCCTGGTTTTGATGTAGATAAACAGTCTCAGGAACAATAGCCCTGGTTTTGATGTGGATGAACAGTCTCAGGAACAATAGCCCTGGTGTTGATGTGGATGAACAATCTCAGGAACAATAGCCCTGGTTTCGATGTGAATGAACAGTCTCAGGAACAAGAGCCCTGCTATTGATGTGGATGAACAGTCTCAGGAACAATAGTCCAGGTGTTGTTGTGGATGAACAGTATCAGGAACAATAGCCCTGGTGTTGATGTGGATGAACAGTCTCAGGAACAAATGCCCTGGTTTTGATGTATTTAAACAGTCTCAGGAACAATAGCCCTGGTTTTGATGTGGATGAACAGTCTCAGGAACAAGAGCCCTGCTATTGATGTGGATGAACAGTCTCTGGAACAATAGCCCTGGTTTTGATGTGGATGAACAGTCTCAGGAACAATAGCCCTGCTATTGATGTGGATGAACAGTCTCAGGAACAGTAGCCTTGTTGTTGATGTGGATTAACAGTCTCAGGAACAATCGTCCTGGTGTTGATGTGGATGAACAGTATCAGGAACAATATCCCTGGTGCTGGTGTGGATGAACAGTCTCAGGAACAATAGCCCTGGTTTTGACGTAGATAAAGAGTCTCAGGAACAATAGCCCTGGTTTTGATGTGGATGAACAGTCTCAGGAACAATAGCCCTGGTGTTGATGTGGTTGAACAGTCTCAGGAACAAGAGCCATGCTTTTGATGTGGATGAACAGTCTCAGGAACAATAGCCCTGGTTTTGATGTGGATGAACAGTCTCAGGAACAATAGCCCTGGTTTTGATGTGGATGAACAGTCTCAGGAACAATAGCCCTGCTATTGATGTAGATGATCAGTCTCAGGAACAATAGCCTTGTTGTTGATGTGGATTAACAGTCTCAGGAACAAGAGCCCTGCTATTGATTTGGATGAACAGTCTCAGGAACAATAGCCCTTGTTTTGATGTGGATGAACAGTCACAGGAACAATAGCCCTGGTGTTGATGTGGATGAACAGTCTCAGGAACAATAGCCCTGGTGTTGATGTGGATGAACAGTATCAGGAACAATAGCCCTGGTGTTGATGTGGATGAACAGTATCAGGAACAATAACCCTGGTGTTGATGTGGATGAACAATCTCAGGAACAATAGCCCTGGTGTTGATGTGGATGAACAGTCTCAGGAACAATAGCCCTGGTGTTGATGTGGATGAACAGTATAAGGAACAATATCCCTGGTGCTGGTGTGGATGAACAGTCTCAGGAACAATAGCCCTGGTTTTGATGTAGATAAAGAGTCTCAGGAACAATAGCCCTGGTTTTGATGTGGATGAACAGTCTCAGGAACAATAGCCCTGGTGTTGATGTGGTTGAACAGTCTCAGGAACAAGAGCCATGCTTTTGATGTGGATGAACAGTCTCAGGAACAAAAGCCCTGGTTTTGATGTGGATGAACAGTCTCAGGAACAATAGCCCTGGTTTTGATGTGGATGAACAGTCTCAGGAACAATAGCCCTGCTATTGATGTAGATGAACAGTCTCAGGAACAATAGCCCTGGTTTTGATGTGGATGATCAGTCTCAGGAACAATAGCCTTGTTGTTTATGAGGATTAACAGTCTCAGGAACAAGAGCCCTGCTATTGATTTGGATGAACAGTCTCAGGAACAATAGCCCTGGTTTTGATGTGGATGAACAGTCTCAGGAACAATAGCCCTGGTGTTGATGTGGATGAACAGTGTCAGGAACAATAGCCCTGGTGTTGATGTGGATGAACAGTATCAGGAACAATAACCCTGGTGTTGATGTGGATGAACAATCTCAGGAACAATAGCCCTGGTGTTGATGTGGATGAACAGTCTCAGGAACAATAGCCCTGCTATTGATGTGGATGAACAGTCTCAGGAACAATAGCCCTGGTTTTGATGTGGATGATCAGTCTCAGGAACAATAGCCTTGTTGTTTATGAGGATTAACAGTCTCAGGAACAAGAGCCCTGCTATTGATTTGGATGAACAGTCTCAGGAACAATAGCCCTGGTTTTGATGTGGATGAACAGTCTCAGGAACAATAGCCCTGGTGTTGATGTGGATGAACAGTGTCAGGAACAATAGCCCTGGTGTTGATGTGGATGAACAGTATCAGGAACAATAGCCCTGGTGTTGATGTGGATGAACAGTATCAGGAACAATAACCCTGGTGTTGATGTGGATGAACAATCTCAGGAACAATAGCCCTGGTGTTGATGTGGATGAACAGTCTCAGGAACAATAGCCCTGCTATTGATGTGGATGAACAGTCTCAGGAACAATAGCCCTGGTTTTGATGTGGATGATCAGTCTCAGGAACAATAGCCTTGTTGTTTATGAGGATTAACAGTCTCAGGAACAAGAGCCCTGCTATTGATTTGGATGAACAGTCTCAGGAACAATAGCCCTGGTTTTGATGTGGATGAACAGTCTCAGGAACAATAGCCCTGGTGTTGATGTGGATGAACAGTGTCAGGAACAATAGCCCTGGTGTTGATGTGGATGAACAGTATCAGGACAATAACCCTGGTGTTGATGTGGATGAACAATCTCAGGAACAATAGCCCTGGTGTTGATGTGGATGAACAGTCTCAGGAACAATAGCCCTGGTGTTGATGTGGATGAACAGTTTCTTTCTTTCTTTTTCTTTCTTTTGGGCCTCCTTATCTCGAGAGACAATGGATACGCGCCTGGAGGTGGTCAGTGGTTTGTGAAGCAGCGCCTGGAGTGGCTATAAAGGCCAATTCTGGAGTGACAGGCTCTTCCACAGGTGCTGCAGAGAAATTTGTTTGTTGGGGCTGTTGCACAGTTGGCTCTCCCCTTGCGCCTCTGTCTTTTTTCCTGCCAACTACTAAGTCTCTTCGACTCGCCACAATTTAGCCCTGTCTTTATGGCTGCCCGCCAGCTCTGGCGAATGCTGGCAACTGACTCCCACGACTTGTGATCAATGTCACACGATTTCATGTCGCGTTTGCAGACGTCTTTATAACGGAGACATGGACGGCCGGTGGGTGTGGATGAACAGTATAAGGAACAATAGCCCTGGTGTTGATGTGGATGAACAGTCTCAGGAACAATAGCCTTGGTGTTGATGTGGATGAACAGTCTCAGGAACAAGAGCCCTTGTTTTGATGGAGATAAACAGTCTTAGGAACAATAGCCCTGGTTTTGATGTGGATGAACAGTCTCAGGAACAATAGTCCTGTTGTTGATGTGGATGAACAGTCTCAGGAACAAGAGCTCTGCTATTGATGTGGATGAAAAGTCTCTGGAACAATAGCCCTGGTTTTGATGTGGATGAACATTCTCAGGAACAATAGCCCTGGTTTTGATTTAGATAAACAATCTCAGGAACAATAGCCCTGGTTTTGATTTAGATAAACAATCTCAGGAACAATAGCCCTGGTTTTGATTTAGATAAACAATCTCAGGAACAATAGCCCTGGTTTTGATGTGGATGAACAGTCTCAGGAACAATAGCTCTGGTGTTGATGTGGATGAAAAGTCTCAGGAACAAGAGCCCTGGTTTCGATGTGGATGAACAGTCTCAGGAACAAGAGCCCTGCTATTGATGTGGATGAACAGTCTCAGGAACAATAGCTCTGGTGTTGATGTGGATGAAAAGTCTCAGGAACAAGAGCCCTGGTGTTGATGTGGATGAACAGTCTCAGGAACAATAGTCCAGGTGTTGTTGTGGATGAACAGTATCAGGAACAATAGCCCTGGTGTTGATGTGGATGAACAGTCTCAGGAACAAAAGCCCTGGTTTTGATGTAGATAAACAGTCTCAGGAACAATAGCCCTTGTTTTGATGTGGATGAACAGTCTCAGGAACAAGAGCCCTGCTATTGATGTAAATGAACAATCTCAAGAACAATAGCCCTGGTTTTGATGTGGATGAACAGTCTCAGGAACAATAGCCCTGCTATTGATGTGGATGAACAGTCACAGGAACAATAGTCCTTGTTTTGATGTGGATGAACAGTCTCAGGAACAAGACCCCTGCTATTGATGTGGTTGAACAGTCTCAGGAACAATAGCCCTGGTTTTGATGTGGATGAACAGTCTCTGGAACAAGAGCCCTGCTATTGATGTGGATGAACATTCTCAGGAACAATATCCCTGGTTTTGATGTGGATGAACAGTCTCAGGAACAATAGCCCTGTTGTTGATGTGGTTAAACAGTCTCAGCAACAAGAGCCCTGCTATTGATGTGGATGAGCAGTCTCAGGAACAATAGCACTGGTTTTGATGAGGATGAACAGACTAAGGAACAATAGCCCTGGTGTTGATGTGGATGAACAGTCTCAAGAACAATAGCCCTGGTTTTGATGTGGATGAACAGTCTCAGGAACAATAGCCCTGGTGCTGATGTTGATGAACTGTATCAAGAACAATAGCCCTGGTGTTGATGTGGATGAACAATCTCAGGAACAATAGCCCTCGTGTTGATGTGGATGAACAGTCTCAGGAACAATAGCCCTGGTGTTGATGTGGATGAACAGTCTCAGGAACAATAGCCCTGGTGTTGATGTAGATAAACAGTGTCAGGAACAATAGCCCTTTTTTTGATTTGGATGAACTGTCTCAGGAACAATATCCCTGGTATTGAAGTGGATGAACAGTCTCAGGAACAAGAGCCCTGCTATTGATGTGGATGAACAGTCTCAGGAACAATATCCCTGGTGTTGATGTGGATGAACAGTCTCAGGAACAATAGCCCTGGTTTTGATGCAGATAAACAGTCTCAGGAACAATAGCACTGGTTTTGATGTGGATGAACAGTCTCTGGAACAATAGCCCTGGTGTTGATGTGGTTGAACAGTCTCAGGAACAAGAGCCATGCTTTTGATGTGGATGAACAGTCTCAGGAACAATAGCCCTGGTTTTGATGTGGATGAACAGTCTCAGTAACAATAGCCCTGGTTTTGATGTGGATGAACAGTCTCAGGAACAATAGCCCTGCTATTGATGTAGATGAACAATCTCAGGAACAATAGCCCTGGTTTTGATGTGGATGATCAGTCTCAGGAACAATAGCCTTGTTGTTGATGTGGATTAACAGTCTCAGGAACAAGAGCCCTGCTATTGATGTGGATGAACAGTCTCAGGAACAATAGCCCTGGTTTTGATGTGGATGAACAGTATCTGGAACAAGAGCCCTGGTGTCGCTGTGGATGAACAGTCTCTGGAACAAGAGCCCTGGTTTTGATGTGGATGAACAGTCTCAGGAACAATAGCCCTGGTGTTGATGTGGATGAACAGTATCAGAAACAATAGCCCTGTTGTTGATGTGGATGAACAGTATCAAGAACAATAGCCCTGGTGTTGATGTGGATGAACAATCTCAGGAACAATAGCACTGCTGTTGATGTGGATGAACAGTATCGAGAACAATAGCCCTGGTGTTGATGTGGATGAACAATCTCAGGAACAATAGCCCTGGTGATGATGTGGATGAACAGTCTCAGTAACAAGAGCCCTGCTATTGATGTGGATGAACAGTCTCAGGAACAATAGCCCTGGTTTTGATGTGGATGAACATTCTCAGGAACAATAGTCCTGCTATTGATGTGGATGAACAGTCTCAGGAACAATAGCCCTGGTTTTGATGTGGATGAACAGTCTCAGGAACAATAGCCCTGCTATTGATGTGGATGAACAGTCTCAGGACCAAGAGCCCTGCTATTGATGTGGATGAACAGTCTCAGGAACAAGAGCCCTGCTATTGATGTGGTTGAACAGTCTCAGGAACAATAGCCCTGGTGTTGATGTGGATGAACAGTCTCAGGAACAAGAGCCCTGGTTTTGATGGAGGTAAACAGTCTCAGGAACAATAGCCCTGGTTTTGATGTGGATGAACAGTCTCAGGAACAATAGCCCTGTTTTTGATGTGGATGAACAGTCTCAGGAACAAGAGCTCTGCTATTGATGTGGATGAACAGTCTCTGGAACAATAGCCCTGGTTTTGATGTCGATGAACAGTCTCAGGAACAAGAGCCCTGGTTTTGATGTGGATGAACAATCTCAGGAACAATAGCCCTGCTTTCGATGTGGATAAACAGTCTCAGGAACAAGAGCCCTGCCATTGATGTGGATGAACAGTCTCAGGAACAATAGCCCTGTTGTTGATGTGGATGAAAACTCTCAGGAACTAGAGCCCTGGTTTTGATGTGGATGAACAATCTCAGGAATAATAGCCCTGGTTTCGATGTGGATGAACAGTCTCAGGAACAAGAGCCCTGCTATTGATGTGGATGAACAATCTCAGGAACAATAGTCCTGGTGTTGATGTGGATGAACAGTCTCAGGAACAATAGTCCTGGTGTTGATGTGGATGAACAGTCTCAGGAACAATAGCCCTGGTGTTGATGTGGATGAAAAGTCTCAGGAACAAGAGCCCTGGTTTTGATTTAGATAAACAATCTCAGGAACAATAGCCCTGGTTTTGATGTGGATGAACAGTCTCAGGAACAATAGCCCTGGTGTTGATGTGGATGAAAGGTCTCAGGAACAAGAGCCCTGGTGTTGATGTGGATGAACAATCTCAGGAACAATAGCCCTGGTTTCGATGTGGATGAACAGTCTCAGGAACAAGAGCCCTGCTATTGATGTGGATGAACAGTCTCAGGAACAATAATCCAGGTGTTGTTGTGGATGAACAGTATCAGGAACAATAGCCCTGGTGTTGATGTGGATGAACAGTCTCAGGAACAATAGCCCTTGTTTTGATGTGGATGAACAGTCTCAGGAACAATAGCCCTGCTATTGATGTGGATGAACAGTCTCAGGAACAATAGCCCTGTTTTTGATGTGGATGAACAGTCTCTGGAACAAGAGCCCTGCTATTGATGTGGATGAACATTCTCAGGAACAATATCCCTGGTTTTGATGTGGATGAACAGTCTCAGGAACAATAGCCCTGTTGTTGATGTGGTTAAACAGTCTCAGCAACAAGAGCCCTGCTATTGATGTGGATGAGCAGTCTCAGGAACAATAGCCCTGGTTTTGATGTGGATGAACAGTCTCAGGAACAATAGCCCTGGTGCTGATGTTGATGAACAGTATCAAGAACAATAGCCCTTGTGTTGATGTGGATGAACAATCTCAGGAACAATAGCCCTCGTGTTGATGTGGATGAACAGGCTCAGGAACAATAGCCCTGGTGCTGATGTGGATGAACAGTCTCAGGAACAATAGCCCTGGTGTTGATGTGGATTAACAGTCTCAGGAACAATAGCTCTGGTTTTGATGTAGATAAACAGTGTCAGGAACAATAGTCCTTGTTTTGATTTGGATGAACTGTCTCAGGAACAATATCCCTGGTATTGATGTGGATGAACAGTCTCAGGAACAAGAGCCCTGCTATTGATGTGGATGAACAGTCTCAGGAACAATATCCCTGGTGTTGATGTGGATGAACAGTCTCAGGAACAATAGCCCTGGTTTTGATGCAGATAAACAGTCTCAGGAACAAGAGCCATGCTTTTGATGTGGATGAACAGTCTCAGGAACAATAGCCCTGGTTTTGATGTGGATGAACAGTCTCAGTAACAATAGCCCTGGTTTTGATGTGGATGAACAGTCTCAGGAACAATAGCCCTGCTATTGATGTAGATGAACAATCTCAGGAACAATAGCCCTGGTTTTGATGTGGATGATCAGTCTCAGGAACAATAGCCTTGTTGTTGATGTGGATTAACAGTCTCAGGAACAAGAGCCCTGCTATTGATGTGGATGAACAGTCTCAGGAAAAATAGCCCTGGTTTTGATGTGGATGAACAGTCTCAGGAACAAGAGCCCTGGTGTCGCTGTGGATGAACAGTCTCTGGAACAAGAGCCCTGGTTTTGATGTGGATGAACAGTATCAGAAACAATAGCCCTGTTGTTGATGTGGATGAACCATCTCAGGAACAATAGCCCTGCTGTTGATGTGGATGAACAGTATCGAGAACAATAGCCCTGGTGTTGATGTGGATGAACAATCTCAGGAACAATAGCCCTGGTGATGATGTGGATGAACAGTCTCAGTAACAAGAGCCCTGCTATTGATGTGGATGAACAGTCTCAGGAACAATAGCCCTGGTTTTGATGTGGATGAACATTCTCAGGAACAATAGTCCTGCTATTGATGTGGATGAACAGTCTCAGGAACAATAGCCCTGGTTTTGATGTGGATGAACAGTCTCAGGAACAATAGCCCTGCTATTGATGTGGATGAACAGTCTCAGGAACAAGAGCCCTGCTATTGATGTGGATGAACAGTCTCAGGAACAAGAGCCCTGCTATTGATGTGGATGAACAGTCTCAGGAACAAGAGCCCTGCTATTGATGTGGATGAACAGTCTCAGGAACAAGAGCCCTGCTATTGATGTGGATGAACAGTCTCAGGAACAAGAGCCCTGCTATTGATGTGGTTGAACAGTCTCAGGAACAATAGCCCTGGTGTTGATGTGGATGAACAGTCTCAGGAACAAGAGCCCTGGTTTTGATGGAGGTAAACAGTCTCAGGAACAATAGCCCTGGTTTTGATGTGGATGAACAGTCTCAGGAACAATAGCCCTGTTTTTGATGTGGATGAACAGTCTCAGGAACAAGAGCTCTGCTATTGATGTGGATGAACAGTCTCTGGAACAATAGCCCTGGTTTTGATGTCGATGAACAGTCTCAGGAACAAGAGCCCTGGTTTTGATGTGGATGAACAATCTCAGGAACAATAGCCCTGGTTTCGATGTGGATAAACAGTCTCAGGAACAAGAGCCCTGCCATTGATATGGATGAACAGTCTCAGGAACAATAGCCCTGTTGTTGATGTGGATGAAAACTCTCAGGAACAATAGCCCTGGTTTTGATGTGGATGAACAATCTCAGGAACAATAGCCCTGGTTATGATGTGGATGAACAGTCTCAGGAACAAGAGCCCTGGTTATGATGTGGATGAACAGTCTCAGGAACAAGAGCCCTGGTTATGATGTGGATGAACAGTCTCAGGAACAAGAGCCCTGGTTTTGATGTGGATGAACAATCTCAGGAACAATAGCCCTGGTTATGATGTGGATGAACAGTCTCAGGAAAAAGAGCCCTGCTATTGATGTGGATGAACAGTCTCAGGAACAATAGTCCTGGTGTTGATGTGGATGAACAGTCTCAGGAACAATAGCCCTGGTGTTGATGTGGATGAAAAGTCTCAGGAACAAGAGCCCTGGTGTTGATGTGGATGAACAATCTCTGGAACAATAGCCCTGGTTTCGATGTGGATGAACAGTCTCAGGAACAATAGCCCTGGTTTTGATGTGGATGAACAGTCTCAGGAACAATAGCCCTGCTATTGATGTAGATGATCAGTCTCAGGAACAATAGCCTTGTTGTTGATGTGGATTAACAGTCTCAGGAACAAGAGCCCTGCTATTGATTTGGATGAACAGTCTCAGGAACAATAGCCCTTGTTTTGATGTGGATGAACAGTCTCAGGAACAATAGCCCTGGTGTTGATGTGGATGAACAGTATCAGGAACAATAACCCTGGTGTTGATGTGGATGAACAATCTCAGGAACAATAGCCCTGGTGTTGATGTGGATGAACAGTCTCAGGAACAATAGCCTTGTTGTTGATGTGGATTAACAGTCTCAGGAACAAGAGCCCTGCTATTGATGTGGATGAACAGTCTCAGGAACAATAGCCCTGGTTTTGATGTGGATGAACAGTCTCAGGAACAAGAGCCCTGGTGTCGCTGTGGATGAACAGTCTCTGGAACAAGAGCCCTGGTTTTGATGTGGATGAACAGTATCAGAAACAATAGCCCTGTTGTTGATGTGGATGAACAATCTCAGGAACAATAGCCCTGCTGTTGATGTGGATGAACAGTATCGAGAACAATAGCCCTGGTGTTGATGTGGATGAACAATCTCAGGAACAATAGCCCTGGTGATGATGTGGATGAACAGTCTCAGTAACAAGAGCCCTGCTATTGATGTGGATGAACAGTCTCAGGAACAATAGCCCTGGTTTTGATGTGGATGAACATTCTCAGGAACAATAGTCCTGCTATTGATGTGGATGAACAGTCTCAGGAACAATAGCCCTGGTTTTGATGTGGATGAACAGTCTCAGGAACAATAGCCCTGCTATTGATGTGGATGAACAGTCTCAGGAACAAGAGCCCTGCTATTGATGTGGATGAACAGTCTCAGGAACAAGAGCCCTGCTATTGATGTGGATGAACAGTCTCAGGAACAAGAGCCCTGCTATTGATGTGGATGAACAGTCTCAGGAACAAGAGCCCTGCTATTGATGTGGATGAACAGTCTCAGGAACAAGAGCCCTGCTATTGATGTGGTTGAACAGTCTCAGGAACAATAGCCCTGGTGTTGATGTGGATGAACAGTCTCAGGAACAAGAGCCCTGGTTTTGATGGAGGTAAACAGTCTCAGGAACAATAGCCCTGGTTTTGATGTGGATGAACAGTCTCAGGAACAATAGCCCTGTTTTTGATGTGGATGAACAGTCTCAGGAACAAGAGCTCTGCTATTGATGTGGATGAACAGTCTCAGGAACAATAGCCCTGGTTTTGATGTCGATGAACAGTCTCAGGAACAAGAGCCCTGGTTTTGATGTGGATGAACAATCTCAGGAACAATAGCCCTGGTTTCGATGTGGATAAACAGTCTCAGGAACAAGAGCCCTGCCATTGATATGGATGAACAGTCTCAGGAACAATAGCCCTGTTGTTGATGTGGATGAAAACTCTCAGGAACAATAGCCCTGGTTTTGATGTGGATGAACAATCTCAGGAACAATAGCCCTGGTTATGATGTGGATGAACAGTCTCAGGAACAAGAGCCCTGGTTATGATGTGGATGAACAGTCTCAGGAACAAGAGCCCTGGTTATGATGTGGATGAACAGTCTCAGGAACAAGAGCCCTGGTTTTGATGTGGATGAACAATCTCAGGAACAATAGCCCTGGTTATGATGTGGATGAACAGTCTCAGGAAAAAGAGCCCTGCTATTGATGTGGATGAACAGTCTCAGGAACAATAGTCCTGGTGTTGATGTGGATGAACAGTCTCAGGAACAATAGCCCTGGTGTTGATGTGGATGAAAAGTCTCAGGAACAAGAGCCCTGGTGTTGATGTGGATTAACAATCTCTGGAACAATAGCTCTGGTTTCGATGTGGATGAACAGTCTCAGGAACAATAGCCCTGGTTTTGATGTGGATGAACAGTCTCAGGAACAATAGCCCTGCTATTGATGTAGATGATCAGTCTCAGGAACAATAGCCTTGTTGTTGATGTGGATTAACAGTCTCAGGAACAAGAGCCCTGCTATTGATTTGGATGAACAGTCTCAGGAACAATAGCCCTTGTTTTGATGTGGATGAACAGTCTCAGGAACAATAGCCCTGGTGTTGATGTGGATGAACAGTATCAGGAACAATAACCCTGGTGTTGATGTGGATGAACAATCTCAGGAACAATAGCCCTGGTGTTGATGTGGATGAACAGTCTCAGGAACAATAGCCTTGTTGTTGATGTGGATTAACAGTCTCAGGAACAAGAGCCCTGCTATTGATGTGGATGAACAGTCTCAGGAACAATAGCCCTGGTTTTGATGTGGATGAACAGTCTCAGGAACAAGAGCCCTGGTGTCGCTGTGGATGAACAGTCTCTGGAACAAGAGCCCTGGTTTTGATGTGGATGAACAGTATCAGAAACAATAGCCCTGTTGTTGATGTGGATGAACAATCTCAGGAACAATAGCCCTGCTGTTGATGTGGATGAACAGTATCGAGAACAATAGCCCTGGTGTTGATGTGGATGAACAATCTCAGGAACAATAGCCCTGGTGATGATGTGGATGAACAGTCTCAGTAACAAGAGCCCTGCTATTGATGTGGATGAACAGTCTCAGGAACAATAGCCCTGGTTTTGATGTGGATGAACATTCTCAGGAACAATAGTCCTGCTATTGATGTGGATGAACAGTCTCAGGAACAATAGCCCTGGTTTTGATGTGGATGAACAGTCTCAGGAACAATAGCCCTGCTATTGATGTGGATGAACAGTCTCAGGAACAAGAGCCCTGCTATTGATGTGGATGAACAGTCTCAGGAACAAGAGCCCTGCTATTGATGTGGATGAACAGTCTCAGGAACAAGAGCCCTGCTATTGATGTGGATGAACAGTCTCAGGAACAAGAGCCCTGCTATTGATGTGGATGAACAGTCTCAGGAACAAGAGCCCTGCTATTGATGTGGTTGAACAGTCTCAGGAACAATAGCCCTGGTGTTGATGTGGATGAACAGTCTCAGGAACAAGAGCCCTGGTTTTGATGGAGGTAAACAGTCTCAGGAACAATAGCCCTGGTTTTGATGTGGATGAACACTCTCAGGAACAATAGCCCTGTTTTTGATGTGGATGAACAGTCTCAGGAACAAGAGCTCTGCTATTGATGTGGATGAACAGTCTCTGGAACAATAGCCCTGGTTTTGATGTCGATGAACAGTCTCAGGAACAAGAGCCCTGGTTTTGATGTGGATGAACAATCTCAGGAACAATAGCCCTGGTTTCCATGTGGAGAAACAGTCTCAGGAACAAGAGCCCTGCCATTGATGTGGATGAACAGTCTCAGTAACAATAGCCCTGTTGTTGATGTGGAAGAAAACTCTCAGGAACAATAGCCCTGGTTTTGATGTGGATGAACAATCTCAGGAACAATAGCCCTGGTTATGATGTGGATGAACAGTCTCAGGAACAAGAGCCCTGGTTATGATGTGGATGAACAGTCTCAGGAACAAGAGCCCTGGTTTTGATGTGGATGAACAATCTCAGGAACAATAGCCCTGGTTATGATGTGGATGAACAGTCTCAGGAAAAAGAGCCCTGCTATTGATGTGGATGAACAGTCTCAGGAACAATAGTCCTGGTGTTGATGTGGATGAACAGTCTCAGGAACAATAGCCCTGGTGTTGATGTGGATGAAAAGTCTCAGGAACAAGAGCCCTGGTGTTGATGTGGATGAACAATCTCTGGAACAATAGCCCTGGTTTCGATGTGGATGAACAGTCTCAGGAACAATAGCCCTGGTTTTGATGTGGATGAACAGTCTCAGGAACAATAGCCCTGCTATTGATGTAGATGATCAGTCTCAGGAACAATAGCCTTGTTGTTGATGTGGATTAACAGTCTCAGGAACAAGAGCCCTGCTATTGATTTGGATGAACAGTCTCAGGAACAATAGCCCTTGTTTTGATGTGGATGAACAGTCACAGGAACAATAGCCCTGGTGTTGATGTGGATGAACAGTCTCAGGAACAATAGCCCTGGTGTTGATGTGGATGAACAGTATCAGGAACAATAGCCCTGGTGTTGATGTGGATGAACAGTATCAGGAACAATAACCCTGGTGTTGATGTGGATGAACAATCTCAGGAACAATAGCCCTGGTGTTGATGTGGATGAACAGTCTCAGCAACAATAGCCCTGGTGTTGATGTGGATGAAGAGTTTAAGGAACAATATCCCTGGTGCTGGTGTGGATGAACAGTCTCAGGAACAATAGCCCTGGTTTTGATGTAGATAAAGAGTCTCAGGAACAATAGCCCTGGTTTTGATGTGGATGAACAGTCTCAGGAACAATAGCCCTGGTGTTGATGTGGTTGAACAGTCTCAGGAACAAGAGCCATGCTTTTGATGTGGATGAACAGTCTCAGGAACAATAGCCCTGGTTTTGATGTGGATGAACAGTCTCAGGAACAATAGCCCTGGTTTTGATGTGGATGAACAGTCTCAGGAACAATAGCCCTGCTATTGATGTAGATGAACAGTCTCAGGAACAATAGCCCTGGTTTTGATGTGGATGATCAGTCTCAGGAACAATAGCCCTGCTATTGATGTGGATGAACAGTCTCAGGAACAAGAGCCCTGCTATTGATGTGGATGAACAGTCTCAGGAACAAGAGCCCTGCTATTGATGTGGATGAACAGTCTCAGGAACAAGAGCCCTGCTGTTGATGTGGATGAACAGTCTCAGGAACAAGAGCCCTGCTATTGATGTGGATGAACAGTCTCAGGAACAAGAGCCCTGCTATTGATGTGGTTGAACAGTCTCAGGAACAATAGCCCTGGTGTTGATGTGGATGAACAGTCTCAGGAACAAGAGCCCTGGTTTTGATGGAGGTAAACAGTCTCAGGAACAATAGCCCTGGTTTTGATGTGGATGAACAGTCTCAGGAACAATAGCCCTGTTTTTGATGTGGATGAACAGTCTCAGGAACAAGAGCTCTGCTATTGATGTGGATGAACAGTCTCTGGAACAATAGCCCTGGTTTTGATGTCGATGAACAGTCTCAGGAACAAGAGCCCTGGTTTTGATGTGGATGAACAATCTCAGGAACAATAGCCCTGCTTTTGATGTGGATAAACAGTCTCAGGAACAAGAGCACTGCCATTGATGTGGATGAACAGTCTCAGGAACAATAGCCCTGTTGTTGATGTGGATGAAAACTCTCAGGAACAAGAGCCCTGGTTTTGATGTGGATGAACAATCTCAGGAACAATAGCCCTGGTTTCGATGTGGATGAACAGTCTCAGGAACAAGAGCCCTGCTATTGATGTGGATGAACAATCTCAGGAACAATAGTCCTGGTGTTGATGTGGATGAACAGTCTCAGGAACAATAGTCCTGGTGTTGATGTGGATGAACAGTCTCAGGAACAATAGCCCTGGTGTTGATGTGGATGAAAAGTCTCAGGAACAAGAGCCCTGGTTTTGATTTAGATAAACAAACTCAGGAACAATAGCCCTGGTTTTGATGTGGATGAACAGTCTCAGGAACAATAGCCCTGGTGTTGATGTGGATGAAAGGTCTCAGGAACAAGAGCCCTGGTGTTGATGTGGATGAACAATCTCAGGAACAATAGCCCTGGTTTCGATGTGGATGAACAGTCTCAGGAACAAGAGCCCTGCTATTGATGTGGATGAACAGTCTCAGGAACAATAATCCAGGTGTTGTTGTGGATGAACAGTATCAGGAACAATAGCCCTGGTGTTGATGTGGATGAACAGTCTCAGGAACAATAGCCCTTGTTTTGATGTGGATGAACAGTCTCAGGAACAATAGCCCTGCTATTGATGTGGATGAACAGTCTCAGGAACAATAGCCCTGTTTTTGATGTGGATGAACAGTCTCTGGAACAAGAGCCCTGCTATTGATGTGGATGAACATTCTCAGGAACAATATCCTTGGTTTTGATGTGGATGAACAGTCTCAGGAACAATAGCCCTGTTGTTGATGTGGTTAAACAGTCTCAGCAACAAGAGCCCTGCTATTGATGTGGATGAGCAGTCTCAGGAACAATAGCCCTGGTTTTGATGTGGATGAACAGTCTCAGGAACAATAGCCCTGGTGCTGATGTTGATGAACAGTATCAAGAACAATAGCCCTTGTGTTGATGTGGATGAACAATCTCAGGAACAATAGCCCTCGTGTTGATGTGGATGAACAGTCTCAGGAACAATAGCCCTGGTGTTGATGTGGATGAACAGTCGCAGGAACAATAGCCCTGGTGTTGATGTGGATTAACAGTCTCAGGAACAATAGCTCTGGTTTTGATGTAGATAAACAGTGTCAGGAACAATAGCCCTTGTTTTGATTTGGATGAACTGTCTCAGGAACAATATCCCTGGTATTGATGTGGATGAACAGTCTCAGGAACAATATCCCTGGTGTTGATGTGGATGAACAGTCTCAGGAACAATAGCCCTGGTTTTGATGCAGATAAACAGTCTCAGGAACAAGAGCCCTGCTATTGATGTGGATGAACAGTCTCAGGAACAATATCCCTGGTGTTGATGTGGATGAACAGTCTCAGGAACAATAGCCCTGGTTTTGATGCAGATAAACAGTCTCAGGAACAAGAGCCATGCTTTTGATGTGGATGAACAGTCTCAGGAACAATCGCCCTGGTTTTGATGTGGATGAACAGTCTCAGTAACAATAGCCCTGGTTTTGATGTGGATGAACAGTCTCAGGAACAATAGCCCTGCTATTGATGTAGATGAACAATCTCAGGAACAAAAGCCCTGGTTTTGATGTGGATGATCAGTCTCAGGAACAATAGCCTTGTTGTTGATGTGGATTAACAGTCTCAGGAACAAGAGCCCTGCTATTGATGTGGATGAACAGTCTCAGGAACAATAGCCCTGGTTTTGATGTGGATGAACAGTCTCAGGAACAAGAGCCCTGGTGTCGCTGTGGATGAACAGTCTCTGGAACAAGAGCCCTGGTTTTGATGTGGATGAACAGTATCAGAAACAATAGCCCTGTTGTTGATGTGGATGAACAATCTCAGGAACAATAGCCCTGCTGCTGATGTGGATGAACAGTATCGAGAACAATAGCCCTGGTGTTGATGTGGATGAACAATCTCAGGAACAATAGCCCTGGTGATGATGTGGATGAACAGTCTCAGTAACAAGAGCCCTGCTATTGATGTGGATGAACAGTCTCAGGAACAATAGCCCTGGTTTTGATGTGGATGAACATTCTCAGGAACAATAGTCCTGCTATTGATGTGGATGAACAGTCTCAGGAACAATAGCCCTGGTTTTGATGTGGATGAACAGTCTCAGGAACAATAGCCCTGCTATTGATGTGGATGAACAGTCTCAGGAACAAGAGCCCTGCTATTGATGTGGATGAACAGTCTCAGGAACAAGAGCCCTGCTATTGATGTGGATGAACAGTCTCAGGAACAAGAGCCCTGCTATTGATGTGGATGAACAGTCTCAGGAACAAGAGCCCTGCTATTGATGTGGATGAACAGTCTCAGGAACAAGAGCCCTGCTATTGATGTGGTTGAACAGTCTCAGGAACAATAGCCCTGGTGTTGATGTGGATGAACAGTCTCAGGAACAAGAGCCCTGGTTTTGATGGAGGTAAACAGTCTCAGGAACAATAGCCCTGGTTTTGATGTGGATGAACAGTCTCAGGAACAATAGCCCTGTTTTTGATGTGGATGAACAGTCTCAGGAACAAGAGCTCTGCTATTGATGTGGATGAACAGTCTCTGGAACAATAGCCCTGGTTTTGATGTGGATGAACAGTCTCAGGAACAAGAGCCCTGGTTTTGATGTGGATGAACAATCTCAGGAACAATAGCCCTGGTTTCGATGTCGATAAACAGTCTCAGGAACAAGAGCCCTGCCATTGATGTGGATGAACAGTCTCAGGAACAATAGCCCTGTTGTTGATGTGGATGAAAACTCTCAGGAACAATAGCCCTGGTTTTGATGTGGATGAACAATCTCAGGAACAATAGCCCTGTAGTTGATGTGGATGAAAACTCTCAGGAACAATAGCCCTGCCATTGATGTGGATGAACAGTCTCAGGAACAATAGCCCTGTTGTTGATGTGGATGAAAACTCTCAGGAACAATAGCCCTGGTTTTGATGTGGATGAACAGTCTCAGGAACAAGAGCCCTGGTTATGATGTGGATGAACAGTCTCAGGAACAAGAGCCCTGGTTATGATGTGGATGAACAGTCTCAGGAACAAGAGCCCTGGTTTTGATGTGGATGAACAATCTCAGGAACAATAGCCCTGGTTATGATGTGGATGAACAGTCTCAGGAAAAAGAGCCCTGCTATTGATGTGGATGAACAGTCTCAGGAACAATAGTCCTGGTGTTGATGTGGATGAACAGTCTCAGGAACAATAGCCCTGGTGTTGATGTGGATGAAAAGTCTCAGGAACAAGAGCCCTGGTGTTGATGTGGATGAACAATCTCTGGAACAATAGCCCTGGTTTCGATGTGGATGAACAGTCTCAGGAACAATAGCCCTGGTTTTGATGTGGATGAACAGTCTCAGGAACAATAGCCCTGCTATTGATGTAGATGATCAGTCTCAGGAACAATAGCCTTGTTGTTGATGTGGATTAACAGTCTCAGGAACAAGAGCCCTGCTATTGATTTGGATGAACAGTCTCAGGAACAATAGCCCTTGTTTTGATGTGGATGAACAGTCTCAGGAACAATAGCCCTGGTGTTAATGTGGATGAACAGTCTCAGGAACAATAGCCCAGGTGTTGATGTGGATGAACAGTATCAGGAACAATAGCCCTGGTGTTGATGTGGATGAACAGTATCAGGAACAATAACCCTGGTGTTGATGTGGATGAACAATCTCAGGAACAATAGCCCTGGTGTTGATGTGGATGAACAGTCTCAGGAACAATAGCCCTGGTGTTGCTGTGGATGAAGAGTATAAGGAACAATATCCCTGGTGCTGGTGTGGATGAACAGTCTCAGGAACAATAGCCCTGGTTTTGATGTAGATAAAGAGTCTCAGGAACAATAGCCCTGGTTTTGATGTGGATGAACAGTCTCAGGAACAATAGCCCTGGTGTTGATGTGGTTGAACAGTCTCAGGAACAAGAGCCATGCTTTTGATGTGGATGAACAGTCTCAGGAACAATAGCCCTGGTTTTGATGTGGATGAACAGTCTCAGGAACAATAGCCCTGGTTTTGATGTGGATGAACAGTCTCAGGAACAATAGCCCTGCTATTGATGTAGATGAACAGTCTCAGGAACAATAGCCCTGGTTTTGATGTGGATGATCAGTCTCAGGAACAATAGCCTTGTTGTTTATGTGGATTAACAGTCTCAGGAACAAGAGCCCTGCTATTGATTTGGATGAACAGTCTCAGGAACAATAGCCCTGGTTTTGATGTGGATGAACAGTCTCAGGAACAATAGCCCTGGTGTTGATGTGGATGAACAGTCTCAGGAACAATAGCCCTGGTGTTGATGTGGATGAACAGTATCAGGAACAATAGCCCTGGTGTTGATGTGGATGAACAGTATCAGGAACAATAACCCTGGTGTTGATGTGGATGAACAATCTCAGGAACAATAGCCCTGGTGTTGATGTGGATGAACAGTATCAGGAACAATAACCCTGGTGTTGATGTGGATGAACAATCTCAGGAACAATAGCCCTGGTGTTGATGTGGATGAACAGTATCAGGAACAATAGCCCTGGTGTTGATGTGGATGAACAGTATCAGGAACAATAACCCTGGTGTTGATGTGGATGAACAATCTCAGGAACAATAGCCCTGGTGTTGATGTGGATGAACAGTATCAGGAACAATAACCCTGGTGTTGATGTGGATGAACAATCTCAGGAACAATAGCCCTGGTGTTGATGTGGATGAACAGTCTCAGGAACAATAGCCCTGGTGTTGATGTGGATGAACAGTATAAGGAACAATAGCCCTGGTGTTGATGTGGATGAACAGTCTCAGGAACAATAGCCTTGTTGTTGATGTGGATGAACAGTCTCAGGAACAAGAGCCCTTGTTTTGATGGAGATAAACAGTCTTAGGAACAATAGCCCTGGTTTTGATGTGGATGAACAGTCTCAGGAACAATAGTCCTGTTCTTGATGTGGATGAACAGTCTCAGGAACAAGAGCTCTGCTATTGATGTGGATGAACAGTCTCTGGAACAATAGCCCTGGTTTTGATGTGGATGAACAGTCTCAGGAACAATAGGACTGTTGTTGATGTGGATGAACAGTCTCTGGAACAATAGCCCTGGTGTTGATGTGGATGAACAGTCTCAGGAACAATAGCCCTGGTTTTGATTTAGATAAACAATCTCAGGAACAATAGCCCTGGTTCTGATGTGGATGAACAGTCTCAGGAACAATAGCTCTGGTGTTGATGTGGATGAAAAGTCTCAGGAACAAGAGCCCTGGTTTCGATGTGGATGAACAGTCTCAGGAACAGGAGCCCTGCTATTGATGTGGATGATCAGTCTCAGGAACAATAGCTCTGGTGTTGATGTGAATGAAAAGTCTCAGGAACAAGAGCCCTGGTGTTGATGTGGATCAACAGTCTCAGGAACAATAGTCCAGGTGTTGTTGTGGATGAACAGTATCAGGAACAATAGCCCTGGTGTTGATGTGGATGAACAGTCTCAGGAACAAAAGCCCTGGTTTTGATGTAGATAAACAGTCTCAGGAACAATAGCCCTGGTTTTGATGTGGATGAACAGTCTCAGGAACAATAGCCCTGGTGTTGATGTGGATGAACAGTCTCAGGAACAAGAGCCCTGCTATGATTGTAAATGCACAGTCTCAGGAACAATAGCCCTGGTTTTGATGTGGATGAACAGTCTCAGGAACAATAGCCCTGCTATTGATGTGGATGAACAGTCACAGTAGCAATAGCCCTGGTTTTGATGTGGATGAACAATCTCAGGAACAGTCGCCTTGTTGTTGATGTGGATTAACAGTCTCAGGAACAAGAGCCCTGCTATTGATGTGGATAAACAGTCTCAGGAACAATAGCCCTGGTTTTGATGTGGATGAACAGTCTCAGGAACAATAGCCCTGATGTTGATGTGGATGAACAGTCTCAGGAACAAGACCCCTGCTATTGATGTGGATGAACAGTCTCAGGAACAATAGCCCTGTTTTTGATGTGGATGAACAATCTCAGGAACAATAGCCCTGTTTTTGATGTGGATGAACAGTCTCTGGAACAAGAGCCCTGCTATTGATGTGGATGAACATTCTCAGGAACAATATCCCTGGTTTTGATGTGGATGAACAGTCTCAGGAACAATAGCCCTGTTGTTGATGTGGTTAAACAGTCTCAGTAACAAGAGCCCTGCCATTGATGTGGATGAACAGTCTCAGGAACAATAGCCCTGTTGTTGATGTGGATGAAAACTCTCAGGAACAAGAGCCCTGGTTTTGATGTGGATGAACAATCTCAGGAACAATAGCCCTGGTTTCGATGTGGATGAACAGTCTCAGGAAGAAGAGCCCTGCTATTGATGTGGATGAACAGTCTCAGGAACAATAGTCCTGGTGTTGATGTGGATGAACAGTCTCAGGAACAATAGCCCTGGTGTTGATGTGGATGAAAAGTCTCAGGAACAAGAGCCCTGGTGTTGATGTGGATGAACAATCTCTGGAACAATAGCCCTGGTTTCGATGTGGATGAACAGTATCAGGAACAATAGCCCTGGTGTTGATGTGGATGAACAGTCTCAGGAACAATAGCCCTGGTTTTGATTTAGATAAACAATCTCAGGAACAATAGCCCTGGTTTTGATGTGGATGAACAGTCTCAGGAACAATAGCCCTGGTGTTGATGTGGATGAAAAGTCTCAGGAACAAGAGCCCTGGTGTTGATGTGGATGAACAATCTCAGGAACAATAGCCCTGGTTTCGATGTGGATGAACAGTCTCAGGAACAATAGCCCTTGTTTTGATGTGGATGAACAGTCTCAGGAACAATAGCCCTGCTATTGATGTGGATGAACAGTCTCAGGAACAATAGCCCTGGTGTTGATGTGGATGAACAGTATCAGGAACAATAGCCCTGGTGTTGATGTGGATGAACAGTCTCAGGAACAATAGCCCTTGTTTTGATGTGGATGAACAGTCTCAGGAACAATAGCCCTGTTTTTGATGTGGATGAACAGTCTCAGGAACAATAGCCCTGGTGTTGATGTGGATTAACAGTCTCAGGAACAATAGCTCTGGTTTTGATGTAGATAAACAGTGTCAGGAACAATAGCCCTTGTTTTGATTTGGATGAACAGTCTCAGGAACAAGAGCCCTGCTATTGATGTGGATGAACAGTCTCAGGAACAATATCCCTGGTATTGATGTGGATGAACAGTCTCAGGAACAAGAGCCCTGCTATTGATGTGGATGAACAGTCTCAGGAACAAGAGCCCTGCTATTGATGTGGATGAACAGTCTCAGGAACAATATCCCTGGTGTTGATGTGGATGAACAGTCTCAGGAACAATAGCCCTGGTTTTGATGCAGATAAACAGTCTCAGGAACAATAGCACTGGTTTTGATGTGATTGAACAGTCTCAGGAACAAGAGCCATGCTTTTGATGTGCATGAACTGTCTCAGGAACAATAGCCCTGGTGTTGATGTGGATGAACAGTCTCAGGAACAATAGCCCTGGTGTTGATGTGGATGAACAGTCTCAGGAACAATAGCCCTGGTGTTGATGTGGATGAACAGTCTCAGGAACAATAGCCCTGGTTTTGATGTGGATGAACAGTCTCAGGAACAATAGCCCTGGTGTTGATGTGGATGAACAGTCTCAGGAACAATAGCCCTGCTGTTGATGTGGATGAACAGTATCAGGAACAATAGCCCTGGTGTTGATGTGGATGAACAGTATCAGGAACAATAACCCTGGTGTTGATGTGGATGAACAATCTCAGGAACAATAGCCCTGGTGTTGATGTGGATGAACAGTATCAGGAACAATAACCCTGGTGTTGATGTGGATGAACAATCTCAGGAACAATAGCCCTGGTGTTGATGTGGATGAACAGTATCAGGAACAATAGCCCTGGTGTTGATGTGGATGAACAGTATCAGGAACAATAACCCTGGTGTTGATGTGGATGAACAATCTCAGGAACAATAGCCCTGGTGTTGATGTGGATGAACAGTATCAGGAACAATAACCCTGGTGTTGATGTGGATGAACAATCTCAGGAACAATAGCCCTGGTGTTGATGTGGATGAACAGTCTCAGGAACAATAGCCCTGGTGTTGATGTGGATGAACAGTATAAGGAACAATAGCCCTGGTGTTGATGTGGATGAACAGTCTCAGGAACAATAGCCTTGTTGTTGATGTGGATGAACAGTCTCAGGAACAAGAGCCCTTGTTTTGATGGAGATAAACAGTCTTAGGAACAATAGCCCTGGTTTTGATGTGGATGAACAGTCTCAGGAACAATAGTCCTGTTCTTGATGTGGATGAACAGTCTCAGGAACAAGAGCTCTGCTATTGATGTGGATGAACAGTCTCTGGAACAATAGCCCTGGTTTTGATGTGGATGAACAGTCTCAGGAACAATAGGACTGTTGTTGATGTGGATGAACAGTCTCTGGAACAATAGCCCTGGTGTTGATGTGGATGAACAGTCTCAGGAACAATAGCCCTGGTTTTGATTTAGATAAACAATCTCAGGAACAATAGCCCTGGTTCTGATGTGGATGAACAGTCTCAGGAACAATAGCTCTGGTGTTGATGTGGATGAAAAGTCTCAGGAACAAGAGCCCTGGTTTCGATGTGGATGAACAGTCTCAGGAACAGGAGCCCTGCTATTGATGTGGATGATCAGTCTCAGGAACAATAGCTCTGGTGTTGATGTGAATGAAAAGTCTCAGGAACAAGAGCCCTGGTGTTGATGTGGATCAACAGTCTCAGGAACAATAGTCCAGGTGTTGTTGTGGATGAACAGTATCAGGAACAATAGCCCTGGTGTTGATGTGGATGAACAGTCTCAGGAACAAAAGCCCTGGTTTTGATGTAGATAAACAGTCTCAGGAACAATAGCCCTGGTTTTGATGTGGATGAACAGTCTCAGGAACAATAGCCCTGGTGTTGATGTGGATGAACAGTCTCAGGAACAAGAGCCCTGCTATGATTGTAAATGCACAGTCTCAGGAACAATAGCCCTGGTTTTGATGTGGATGAACAGTCTCAGGAACAATAGCCCTGCTATTGATGTGGATGAACAGTCACAGTAGCAATAGCCCTGGTTTTGATGTGGATGAACAATCTCAGGAACAGTCGCCTTGTTGTTGATGTGGATTAACAGTCTCAGGAACAAGAGCCCTGCTATTGATGTGGATAAACAGTCTCAGGAACAATAGCCCTGGTTTTGATGTGGATGAACAGTCTCAGGAACAATAGCCCTGATGTTGATGTGGATGAACAGTCTCAGGAACAAGACCCCTGCTATTGATGTGGATGAACAGTCTCAGGAACAATAGCCCTGTTTTTGATGTGGATGAACAATCTCAGGAACAATAGCCCTGTTTTTGATGTGGATGAACAGTCTCTGGAACAAGAGCCCTGCTATTGATGTGGATGAACATTCTCAGGAACAATATCCCTGGTTTTGATGTGGATGAACAGTCTCAGGAACAATAGCCCTGTTGTTGATGTGGTTAAACAGTCTCAGTAACAAGAGCCCTGCCATTGATGTGGATGAACAGTCTCAGGAACAATAGCCCTGTTGTTGATGTGGATGAAAACTCTCAGGAACAAGAGCCCTGGTTTTGATGTGGATGAACAATCTCAGGAACAATAGCCCTGGTTTCGATGTGGATGAACAGTCTCAGGAAGAAGAGCCCTGCTATTGATGTGGATGAACAGTCTCAGGAACAATAGTCCTGGTGTTGATGTGGATGAACAGTCTCAGGAACAATAGCCCTGGTGTTGATGTGGATGAAAAGTCTCAGGAACAAGAGCCCTGGTGTTGATGTGGATGAACAATCTCTGGAACAATAGCCCTGGTTTCGATGTGGATGAACAGTATCAGGAACAATAGCCCTGGTGTTGATGTGGATGAACAGTCTCAGGAACAATAGCCCTGGTTTTGATTTAGATAAACAATCTCAGGAACAATAGCCCTGGTTTTGATGTGGATGAACAGTCTCAGGAACAATAGCCCTGGTGTTGATGTGGATGAAAAGTCTCAGGAACAAGAGCCCTGGTGTTGATGTGGATGAACAATCTCAGGAACAATAGCCCTGGTTTCGATGTGGATGAACAGTCTCAGGAACAATAGCCCTTGTTTTGATGTGGATGAACAGTCTCAGGAACAATAGCCCTGCTATTGATGTGGATGAACAGTCTCAGGAACAATAGCCCTGGTGTTGATGTGGATGAACAGTATCAGGAACAATAGCCCTGGTGTTGATGTGGATGAACAGTCTCAGGAACAATAGCCCTTGTTTTGATGTGGATGAACAGTCTCAGGAACAATAGCCCTGTTTTTGATGTGGATGAACAGTCTCAGGAACAATAGCCCTGGTGTTGATGTGGATTAACAGTCTCAGGAACAATAGCTCTGGTTTTGATGTAGATAAACAGTGTCAGGAACAATAGCCCTTGTTTTGATTTGGATGAACAGTCTCAGGAACAAGAGCCCTGCTATTGATGTGGATGAACAGTCTCAGGAACAATATCCCTGGTATTGATGTGGATGAACAGTCTCAGGAACAAGAGCCCTGCTATTGATGTGGATGAACAGTCTCAGGAACAAGAGCCCTGCTATTGATGTGGATGAACAGTCTCAGGAACAATATCCCTGGTGTTGATGTGGATGAACAGTCTCAGGAACAATAGCCCTGGTTTTGATGCAGATAAACAGTCTCAGGAACAATAGCACTGGTTTTGATGTGATTGAACAGTCTCAGGAACAAGAGCCATGCTTTTGATGTGCATGAACTGTCTCAGGAACAATAGCCCTGGTTTTGATGTGGATGAAAAGTCTCAGTAACAATAGCCCTGGTTTTGATGTGGATGAACAGTCTCAGGAACAACAGCCCTGCTATTGATGTAGATGAACAATCTCAGGAACAATAGCCCTGGTTTTGATGTGGATGATCAGTCTCAGGAACAATAGCCTTGTTGTTGATGTGGATTAACAGTTTCAGGAACAAGAGCCCTGCTATTGATGTAGATGAACTGTCTCAGGAACAATAGCCCTGGTTTTGATGTGGATGAACAGTCTCAGGAACAATAGCCCTGGTGTCGCTGTGGATGAACAGTCTCTGGAACAAGAGCCCTGGTTTTGATGTGGATGAACAGTCTCAGGAACAATAGCCCTGGTGTTGATGTGGATGAACAGTATCAGAAACAATAGCCCTGTTGTTGATGTGGATGAACAGTATCAAGAACAATAGCCCTGGTGTTGATGTGGATGAACAATCTCAGGAACAATAGCCCTGCTGTTGATGTGGATGAACAGTATCGAGAACAATAGCCCTGGTGTTGATGTGGATGAACAATCTCAGGAACAATAGCCCTGGTGATGATGTGGATGAACAGTCTCAGTAACAAGAGCCCTGCTATTGATGTGGATGAACAGTCTCAGGAACAATAGCCCTGGTTTTGATGTGGATGAACATTCTCAGGAACAATAGTCCTGCTATTGATGTGGATGAACAGTCTCAGGAACAATAGCCCTGGTTTTGATGTGGATGAACAGTCTCAGGAACAATAGCCCTGCTATTGATGTGGATGAACAGTCTCAGGAACAAGAGCCCTGCTATTGATGTGGATGAACAGTCTCAGGAACAAGAGCCCTGCTATTGATGTGGATGAACAGTCTCAGGAACAAGAGCCCTGCTATTGATGTGGATGAACAGTCTCAGGAACAAGAGCCCTGCTATTGATGTGGATGAACAGTCTCAGGAACAAGAGCCCTGCTATTGATGTGGTTGAACAGTCTCAGGAACAATAGCCCTGGTGTTGATGTGGATGAACAGTCTCAGGAACAAGAGCCCTGGTTTTGATGGAGGTAAACAGTCTCAGGAACAATAGCCCTGGTTTTGATGTGGATGAACAGTCTCAGGAACAATAGCCCTGTTTTTGATGTGGATGAACAGTCTCAGGAACAAGAGCTCTGCTATTGATGTGGATGAACAGTCTCTGGAACAATAGCCCTGGTTTTGATGTCGATGAACAGTCTCAGGAACAAGAGCCCTCGTTTTGATGTGGATGAACAATCTCAGGAACAATAGCCCTGGTTTCGATGTGGATAAACAGTCTCAGGAACAAGAGCCCTGCCATTGATGTGGATGAACAGTCTCAGGAACAATAGCCCTGTTGTTGATGTGGATGAAAACTCTCAGGAACAAGAGCACTGGTTTTGATGTGGATGAACAATCTCAGGAACAATAGCCCTGGTTTCGATGTGGATGAACAGTCTCAGGAACAAGAGCCCTGCTATTGATGTGGATGAACAGTCTCAGGAACAATAGTCCTGGTGTTGATGTGGATGAACAGTCTCAGGAACAATAGCCCTGGTGTTGATGTGGATGAAAAGTCTCAGGAACAAGAGCCCTGGTGTTGATGTGGATGAACAATCTCTGGAACAATAGCCCTGGTTTCGATGTGGATGAACAGTATCAGGAACAATAGCCCTGGTGTTGATGTGGATGATCAGTCTCAGGAACAATAGCCCTGGTTTCGATGTGGATGAACAGTATCAGGAACAATAGCCCTGATGTTGATGTCGATGAACAGTCTCAGGAACAAGAGCCCTGGTGTTGATGTGGATGAACTATCTCAGGAACAATAGCCCTGGTTTTGATTTAGATAAACAATCTCAGGAACAATAGCCCTGGTTTTGATGTGGATGAACAGTCTCAGGAACAATAGCCCTGGTGTTGATGTGGATGAAAAGTCTCAGGAACAAGAGCCCTGGTGTTGATGTGGATGAACAATCTCAGGAACAATAGCCCTGGTTTCGATGTGGATGAACAGTCTCAGGAACAAGAGCCCTGCTATTGATGTGGATGAACAGTCTCAGGAACAATAGTCCAGGTGTTGTTGTGGATGAACAGTATCAGGAACAATAACCCTGGTGTTGATGTGGATGAACATTCTCAGGAACAATAGCCCTTGTTTTGATGTGGATGAACAGTCTCAGGAACAATAGCCCTGCTATTGATGTGGATGAACAGTCTCAGGAGCAATAGCCCTGTTTTTGATGTGGATGAAAAGTCTCTGGAACAAGAGCCCTGCTATTGATGTGGATGAACATTCTCAGGAACAATATCCCTGGTTTTGATGTGGATGAACAGTCTCAGGAACAATAGCCCTGTTGTTGATGTGGTTAAACAGTCTCAGCAACAATATCCCTGCTATTGATGTGGATGAGCAGTCTCAGGAACAATAGCACTGGTGTTGATGTGGATGAACAGTCTCAGGAACAATAGCCCTGGTGTTGATGTGGATTAACAGTCTCAGGAACAATAGCACTGGTTTTGATGAGGATGAACAGTCTAAGGAACAATAGCCCTGGTGCTGATGTTGATGAACAGTATCAAGAACAATAGCCCTGGTGTTGATGTGGATGAACAATCTCAGGAACAATAGCCCTCGTGTTGCTGTGGATGAACAGTCTCAGGAACAATAGCCCTGGTGTTGATGTGGATGAACAAACTCAGGAACAATAGCTCTGGTTTTGATGTAGATAAACAGTGTCAGGAACAATAGCCCTTGTTTTGATTTGGATGAACTGTCTCAGGAACAATATCCCTGGTATTGATGTGGATGAACAGTCTCAGGAACAAGAGCCCTGCTATTGATGTGGATGAACAGTCTCAGGAACAATATCCCTGGTGTTGATGTGGATGAACAGTCTCAGGAACAATAGCCCTGGTGTTGATGTGGTTGAACAGTCTCAGGAACAATAGCACTGGTTTTGATGTGGATGAACAGTCTCAGGAACAATAGCCCTGGTTTTGATGTGGATGAACAGTCTCAGTAACAATAGCCCTGGTTTTGATGTGGATGAACAGTCTCAGGAACAATATCCCTGCTATTGATGTAGATGAACAATCTCAGGAACAATAGCCCTTTTTTTGATGTGGATGATCAGTCTCAGGAACAATAGCCTTGTTGTTGATGTGGATTAACAGTCTCAGGAATAAGAGCCCTGCTATTGATGTGGATGAACAGTCTCAGGAACAATAGCCCTGGTTTTGATGTGGATGAACAGTCTCAGGAACAATAGCCCTGGTGTCGCTGTGGATGAACAGTCTCTGGAACAAGAGCCCTGGTTTTGATGTGGATGAACAGTCTCAGGAACAATAGCCCTGGTGTTGATGTGGATGAACAGTATCAGAAACAATAGCCCTGTTGTTGATGTGGATGAACAGTATCAAGAACAATAGCCCTGGTGTTGATGTGGATGAACAATCTCAGGAACAATAGCCCTGCTGTTGATGTGGATGAACAGTATCGAGAACAATAGCCCTGGTGTTGATGTGGATGAACAATCTCAGGAACAATAGCCCTGGTGATGATGTGGATGAACAGTCTCAGTAACAAGAGCCCTGCTATTGATGTGGATGAACAGTCTCAGGAACAATAGCCCTGGTTTTGATGTGGATGAACATTCTCAGGAACAATAGTCCTGCTATTGATGTGGATGAACAGTCTCAGGAACAATAGCCCTGGTTTTGATGTGGATGAACAGTCTCAGGAACAATAGCCCTGCTATTGATGTGGATGAACAGTCTCAGGAACAAGAGCCCTGCTATTGATGTGGATGAACAGTCTCAGGAACAAGAGCCCTGCTATTGATGTGGATGAACAGTCTCAGGAACAAGAGCCCTGCTATTGATGTGGATGAACAGTCTCAGGAACAAGAGCCCTGCTATTGATGTGGATGATCAGTCTCAGGAACAAGAGCCCTGCTATTGAGGTGGTTGAACAGTCTCAGGAACAATAGCCCTGGTCTTGATGTGGATGTACAGTCTCAGGAACAAGAGCCCTGGTTTTGATGGAGGTAAACAGTCTCAGGAACAATAGCCCTGGTGTTGATGTGGTTGAACAGTCTCAGGAACAAGAGCCATGCTTTTGATGTGGATGAACAGTCTCAGGAACAATAGCCCTGGTTTTGATGTGGATGAACAGTCTCAGTAACAATAGCCCTGGTTTTGATGTGGATGAACAGTCTCAGGAACAATAGCCCTGCTATTGATGTAGATGAACAATCTCAGGAACAATAGCCCTTTTTTTGATGTGGATGATCAGTCTCAGGAACAAGAGCCCTGCTATTGATGTGGATGAACAGTCTCAGGAACAATAGCCCTGGTTTTGATGTGGATGAACAGTCTCAGGAACAATAGCCCTGGTGTCGCTGTGGATGAACAGTCTCTGGAACAAGAGCCCTGGTTTTGATGTGGATGAACAGTATCAGAAACAATAGCCCTGTTGTTGATGTGGATGAACAGTATCAAGAACAATAGCCCTGGTGTTGATGTGGATGAACAATCTCAGGAACAATAGCCCTGCTGTTGATGTGGATGAACAGTATCGAGAACAATAGCCCTGGTGTTGATGTGGATGAACAATCTCAGGAACAATAGCCCTGGTGATGATGTGGATGAACAGTCTCAGCAACAAGAGCCCTGCTATTGATGTGGATGAACAGTCTCAGGAACAATAGCCCTGGTTTTGATGTGGATGAACATTCTCAGGAACAATAGTCCTGCTATTGATGTGGATGAACAGTCTCAGGAACAATAGCCCTGGTTTTGATGTGGATGAACAGTCTCAGGAACAATAGCCCTGCTATTGATGTGGATGAACAGTCTCAGGAACAAGAGCCCTGCTATTGATGTGGATGAACAGTCTCAGGAACAAGAGCCCTGCTATTGATGTGGATGAACAGTCTCAGGAACAAGAGCCCTGCTATTGATGTGGATGAACAGTCTCAGGAACAAGAGCCCTGCTATTGATGTGGATGAACAGTCTCAGGAACAAGAGCCCTGCTATTGATGTGGTTGAACAGTCTCAGGAACAATAGCCCTGGTGTTGATGTGGATGAACAGTCTCAGGAACAAGAGCCCTGGTTTTGATGGAGGTAAACAGTCTCAGGAACAATAGCCCTGGTTTTGATGTGGATGAACAGTCTCAGGAACAATAGCCCTGTTTTTGAAGTGGATGAACAGTCTCAGGAACAAGAGCTCTGCTATTGATGTGGATGAACAGTCTCTGGAACAATAGCCCTGGTGTTGATGTCGATGAACAGTCTCAGGAACAAGAGCCCTGGTTTTGATGTGGATGAACAATCTCAGGAACAATAACCCTGGTTTTGATGTGGATGAACAATCTCAGGAACAATAGCCCTGGTTTCGATGTGGATGAACAGTTTCAGGAACAAGAGCCCTGCTATTGATGTGGATGAACAGTCTCAGGAACAATAGTCCTGGTGTTGATGTGGATGAACAGTCTCAGGAACAATAGCCCTGGTGTTGATGTGGATGAAAAGTCTCAGGAACAAGAGCCCTGGTGTTGATGTGGATGAACAATCTCTGGAACAATAGCCCTGGTTTCGATGTGGATGAACAGTATCAGGAACAATAGCCCTGGTGTTGATGTGGATGAACAGTCTCAGGAACAATAGACCTGGTTTTGATTTAGATAAACAATCTCAGGAAAAATAGCCCTGGTTTTGATGTGGATGAACAGTCTCAGGAACAATAGCCCTGGTGTTGATGTGGATGAAAAGTCTCAGGAACAAGAGCCCTGGTGTTGATGTGGATGAACAATCTCAGGAACAATAGCCCTGGTTTCGATGTGGATGAACAGTCTCAGGAACAATAGCCCTGGTGTTGATGTGGATGAACAGGCTCAGGAACAAGAGCCCTGGTGTTGATGTGGATGAACAGTATCAGGAACAATAGCCATGGTGTTGATGTGGATGAACAGTCTCAGGAACAATAGCCCTTGTTTTGATGTGGATGAACAGTCTCAGGAACAATAGCCCTGCTATTGATGTGGATGAACAGTCTCAGGAACAATAGCCCTGGTGTTGATGTGGATGAACAGTATCAGGAACAATAGCCCTGGTGTTGATGTGGATGAACAGTCTCAGGAACAATAGCCCTTGTTTTGATGTGGATGAACAGTCTCAGGAACAATAGCCCTGCTATTGATGTGGATGAACAGTCTCAGGAACAATAGTCCAGGTGTTGTTGTGGATGAACAGTATCAGGAACAATAGCCCTGGTGTTGATGTGGATGAACAGTCTCAGGAACAATAGCCCTTGTTTTGATGTGGATGAACAGTCTCAGGAACAATAGCCCTGGTGTTGATGTGGATGAACAGGCTCAGGAACAAGAGCCCTGCTATTGATGTGGATGAACAGTCTCAGGAACAATAGCCCTGGTTTTGATGTGGATGAACAGTCTCAGGAACAATAGCCCTGCTATTGATGTGGATGAACAGTCTCAGGAGCAATAGCCCTGGTTTTGATGTGGATGAACAGTCTCAGGAACAGTAGCCTTGTTGTTGATGTGGATTAACAGTCTCAGGAACAAGAGCCCTGCTATTGATGTGGATGAACAGTCTCAGGAACAATAGCCCTGGTTTTGATGTGGATGAACAGTCTCAGGACAAATAGCCCTGGTGTTGATGTGGATGACCAGTCTCAGGAACAAGACCCCTGCTATTGATGTGGATGAACAGTCTCAGGAACAATAGCCCTGGTTTTGATGTGGATGAACAGTCTCAGGAACAATAGCCCTGTTTTTGATGTGGATGAACAGTCTCTGGAACAAGAGCCCTGCTATAGATGTGGATGAACATTCTCAGGAACAATATCCCTGGTTTTGATGTGGATGAACAGTCTCAGGAACAATAGCCCTGTTGTTGATGTGGTTAAACAGTCTCAGCAACAAGAGCCCTGCTATTGATGTGGATGAGCAGTCTCAGGAACAATAGCCCTAGTTTTGATGAGGATGAACAGTCTAAGGAACAATAGCCCTGGTGTTGATGTGGATGAACAGTCTCAAGAACAATAGCCCTGGTTTTGTTGTGGATGAACAGTCTCAGGAACAATAGCCCTGGTGCTTATGTTGATGAACAGTCTCAGGAACAATAGCCCTGGTGTTGATGTGGATGAACAGTCTCAGGAACAATAGCCCTGGTTTTGATGTAGATAAACAGTCTCAGGAACAATAGCCCTTGTTTTGATTTGGATGAACTGTCTCAGGAACAATATCCCTGGTATTGATGTGGATGAACAGTCTCAGGAACAAGAGCCCTGCTATTGATGTGGATGAACAGTCTCAAGAACAATAGCCCTGTTGTTGTTGTGGATGAACAGTCTCAGGAGCAAGAGCCCTGGTGTTGATGTGGATGAACAATCTCAGGAACAATAGCCCTGGTTTCGATGTGAATGAACAGTCTCAGGAACAAGAGCCCTGCTATTGATGTGGATGAACAGTCTCAGGAACAATAGTCCTGGTGTTGATGTGGATGAACAGTCTCAGGAACAATAGCCCTGGTTTTGATGCAGATAAACAGTCTCAGGAACAATAGCAAAAGTTTTGATGTGGATGAACAGTCTCAGGAACAATTGCCCTGGTGTTGATGTGGTTTAACAGTCTCAGGAACAAGAGCCCTGCGATTGATTTGGATGAACAGTCTCAGGAACAATAGCCCTGGTTTTGATGTGGATGAACAGTCTCAGGAACAATAGCCCTGGTGTTGATGTGGATGAACAGTATCAGGAACAATAGCCCTGGTGTTGATGTGGATGAACAATCTCAGGAACAATAGCCCTGGTGTTGATGTGGATGAACAGTCTCAGGAACAATAGCCCTGGTGTTGATGTGGATGAACAGTCTCAGGAACAATAGCCTTTGTGTTGATGTGGATGAACAGTCTCAGGAACAAGAGCCCTGGTTTTGATGGAGATAAACAGTCTTAGGAACAATAGCCCTGGTTTTGATGTGGATGAACAGTCTCAGGAACAAGAGCCCTGGTTTTGATGGAGGTAAACAGTCTCAGGAACAAAAGTCCTGGTTTTGATGTGGATGAACAGTCTCAGGAACAATAGCCCTGTTGTTGATGTGGATGAACAGTCTCAGGAACAAGAGCTCTGCTATTGATGTGGATGAACAGTCGCTGGAACAAGAGCCCTGGTTTTGATGTCGATGAACAGTCTCAGGAACAATAGCACTGGTGTTGATGTGGATGAACAGTCTCAGAAACAATAGCCCTGTTGTTGATGTGGATGAACAGTCTCTGGAACAATAGCCCTGGTGTTGATGTGGATGAAAAGTCTCAGGAACAAGAGCCCTGGTGTTGATGTGGATGAACAATCTCAGGAACAATAGCCCTGGTTTCGATGTTGATGAACAGTCTCAGGAACAAGAGCCCTGCTATTGATGTGGATGAACAGTCTCAGGAACAATAGTCCTGGTGTTGATGTGGATGAACAGTATCAGGAACAATAGCCCTGGTGTTGATGTGGATGAACAGTCTCAGGAACAATAGCCCTGGTTCTGATGTAGATAAACAGTCTCAGGAACAATAGCCCTGGTTTTGATGTGGATGAACAGTCTCAGGAACAATAGCCCTGGTGTTGATGTGGATGAAAAGTCTCAGGAACAAGAGCCCTGGTGTTGATGTGGATGAACAATCTCAGGAACAATAGCCCTGGTTTCGATGTGAATGAACAGTCTCAGGAACAAGAGCCCTGCTATTGATGTGGATGAACAGTCTCAGGAACAATAGTCCAGGTGTTGTGGATGAACAGTATCAGGAACAATAGCCCTGGTGTTGATGTGGATGAACAGTCTTAGGAACAAATGCCCTGGTTTTGATGTAGATAAACAGTCTCAGGAACAATAGCCCTTGTTTTGATGTGGATGAACAGTCTCAGGAACAAGAGCCCTGCTATTGATGTGGATGAACAGTCTCTGGAACAATAGCCCTGGTTTTGATGTGGATGAACAGTCTCAGGAACAATAGCCCTGCTATTGATGTGGATGAACAGTCTCAGGAACAGTAGCCTTGTTGTTGATGTGGATTAACAGTCTCAGGAACAATCGTCCTGGTGTTGATGTGGATGAACAGTATCAGGAACAATATCCCTGGTGCTGGTGTGGATGAACAGTCTCAGGAACAATAGCCCTGGTTTTGATGTAGATAAAGAGTCTCAGGAACAAAAGCCCTGGTTTTGATGTGGATGAACAGTCTCAGGAACAATAGCCCTGGTGTTGATGTGGTTGAACAGTCTCAGGAACAAGAGCCATGCTTTTGATGTGGATGAACAGTCTCAGGAACAATAGCCCTGGTTTTGATGTGGATGAACAGTCTCAGGAACAATAGCCCTGGTTTTGATGTGGATGAACAGTCTCAGGAACAATAGCCCTGCTATTGATGTAGATGAACAGTCTCAGGAACAATAGCCCTGGTTTTGATGTGGATGATCAGTCTCAGGAACAATAGCCTTGTTGTTGATGTGGATTAACAGTCTCAGGAACAAGAGCCCTGCTATTGATTTGGATGAACAGTCTCAGGAACAATAGCCCTTGTTTTGATGTGGATGAACAGTCTCAGGAACAATAGCCCTGGTGTTGATGTGGATGAACAGTATCAGGAACAATAGCCCTGGTGTTGATGTGGATGAACAGTATCAGGAACAATAACCCTGGTGTTGATGTGGATGAACAATCTCAGGAACAATAGCCCTGGTGTTGATGTGGATGAACAGTCTCAGGAACAATAGCCCTGGTGTTGATGTGGATGAACAGTATAAGGAACAATATCCCTGGTGCTGGTGTGGATGAACAGTCTCAGGAACAACAGCCCTGGTTTTGATGTAGATAAAGAGTCTGAGGAACAATAGCCCTGGTGTTGATGTGGATGAACAGTCTCAGGAACAATAGCCCTGGTGTTGATCTGGTTGAACAGTCTCAGGAACAAGAGCCATGCTTTTGATGTGGATGAACAGTCTCAGGAACAATAGCCCTGGTTTTGATGTGGATGAACAGTCTCAGGAACAAAAGCCCTGGTTTTGATGTGGATAAACAGTCTCAGGAACAATAGCCCTGCTATTGATGTAGATGAACAGTCTCAGGAACAATAGCCCTGGTTTTGATGTGGATGATCAGTCTCAGGAACAATAGCCTTGTTGTTTATGTGGATTAACAGTCTCAGGAACAATAGCACTGCTATTGATTTGGATGAACAGTCTCAGGAACAATAGCCCTGGTTTTGATGTGGATGAACAGTCTCAGGAACAATAGCCCTGGTGTTGATGTGGATGAACAGTCTCAGGAACAATAGCCCTGGTGTTGATGTGGATGAACAGTATCAGGAACAATAGCCCTGGTGTTGATGTGGATGAACAGTATCAGGAACAATAACCCTGGTGTTGATGTGGATGAACAGTCTCAGGAACAATAGCCCTGGTGTTGATGTGGATGAACAGTATAAGGAACAATAGCCCTGGTGTTGATGTGGATGAACAGTCTCAGGAACAATAGCCTTGGTGTTGATGTGGATGAACAGTCTCAGGAACAAGAGCCCTTGTTTTGATGGAGATAAACAGTCTTAGGAACAATAGCCCTGTTTTTGATGTGGATGAACAGTCTCAGGAACAATAGTCCTGTTGTTGATGTGGATGAACAGTCTCAGGAACAAGAGCTCTGCTATTGATGTGGATGAACAGTCTCTGGAACAATAGCCCTGGTTTTGATGTGGATGAACAGTCTCAGGAACAATAGCACTGTTGTTGATGTGGATGAACAGTCTCTGGAACAATAGCCCTGTTTTTGATGTGGATGAACAGTCTCTGGAACAAGAGCCCTGCTATAGATGTGGATGAACAGTCTCAGGAACAATAGCCCTGTTGTTGATGTGGTTAAACAGTCTCAGCAACAAGAGCCCTGCTATTGATGTGGATGAGCAGTCTCAGGAACAATAGCCCTAGTTTTGATGAGGATGAACAGTCTAAGGAACAATAGCCCTGGTGTTGATGTGGATGTACAGTCTCAAGAACAATAGCCCTGGTGCTTATGTTGATGAACAGTATCAAGAACAATAGCCCTGGTGTTGATGTGGATGAACAATCTCAGGAACAATAGCCCTCGTGTTGATGTGGATGAACAGTCTCAGGAACAATAGCCCTGGTGTTGATGTGGATGAACAGTCTCAGGAACAATAGCCCTGGTTTTGATGTAGATAAACAGTCTCAGGAACAACAGCCCTTGTTTTGATTTGGATGAACTGTCTCAGGAACAATATCCCTGGTATTGATATGGATGAACAGTCTCAGGAACAAGACCCCTGCTATTGATGTGGATGAACAGTCTCAGGAACAATAGCCCTGGTGTTGATGTGGATGAACAGTCTCAGGAACAATAGCCCTGGTTTTGATGTAGATAAACAGTCTCAGGAACAATAGCCCTTGTTTTGATTTGGATGAACTGTCTCAGGAACAATATCCCTGGTATTGATGTGGATGAACAGTCTCAGGAACAAGAGCCCTGCTATTGATGTGGATGAACAGTCTCAAGAACAATAGCCCTGTTGTTGTTGTGGATGAACAGTCTCAGGAGCAAGAGCCCTGGTGTTGATGTGGATGAACAATCTCAGGAACAATTGCCCTGGTTTCGATGTGAATGAACAGTCTCAGGAACAAGAGCCCTGCTATTGATGTGCATGAACAGTCTCAGGAACAATAGTCCTGGTGTTGATGTGGATGAACAGTCTCAGGAACAATAGCCCTGGTTTTGATGCAGATAAACAGTCTCAGGAACAATAGCACTGGTTTTGATGTGGATGAACAGTCTCAGGAACAATAGCCTTGTTGTTGATGTGGATTAACAGTCTCAGGAACAAGAGCCCTGCTATTGATGTGGATGAACAGTCTGAGGAACAATAGCCCTGGTTTTGACGTGGATGAACAGTCTCAGGAACAATAGCCCTGGTGTCGCTGTGGATGAACAGTCTCTGGAACAAGAGCCCTGCTATTGATGTGGATGAACAGTCTCAGGAACAATAACCCTGGTTTTGATGTGGATGAACAGTCTCAGGAACAATAGCCCTGGTGTTGATGTGGATGAACAGTATCAAGAACAATAACCCTGGTTTTGATGTGGATGAACAGTCTCAGGAACAATAGCCCTGGTTTTGATGTGGATGAACAGTATCAAGAACAATAGCCCTGGTGTTGATGTGGATGAACAGTCTCAGGAACAAGAGCCCTGGTTTTGTTGGAGATAAACAGTCTCAGGAACAATAGCCCTCGTTTTGACGTGGATGAACAGGCTCAGGAACAATAGCCCTGTTGTTGATGTGGATGAACAGTCTCAGGAACAAGAGCTTTGATATTGATGTGGATGAACAGTCTCTGGAACAATAGCCCTAGTTTTGATGTGGATGAACAGTCTCAGGAACAATAGCCCTGGTTTTGATGTGGATGAACAGTCTCAGGAACAATAGCCCTGGTGTCGCTGTGGATGAACAGTCTCTGGAACAAGAGCCCTGGTTTTGATGTGGATGAACAGTCTCAGGAACAATAGCCCTGGTGTTGATGTGGATGAACAGTATCAGGAACAATAGCCCTGGTGTTGATGTGGATGAACAGTATCAGGAACAATAACCCTGGTGTTGATGTGGATGAACAGTCTCAGGAACAATAGCCCTGGTGTTGATGTGGATGAACAGTATAAGGAACAATAGCCCTGGTGTTGATGTGGATGAACAGTCTCAGGAACAATAGCCTTGGTGTTGATGTGGATGAACAGTCTCAGGAACAAGAGCCCTTGTTTTGATGGAGATAAACAGTCTTAGGAACAATAGCCCTGTTTTTGATGTGGATGAACAGTCTCAGGAACAATAGTCCTGTTGTTGATGTGGATGAACAGTCTCAGGAACAAGAGCTCTGCTATTGATGTGGATGAACAGTCTCTGGAACAATAGCCCTGGTTTTGATGTGGATGAACAGTCTCAGGAACAATAGCACTGTTGTTGATGTGGATGAACAGTCTCTGGAACAATAGCCCTGTTTTTGATGTGGATGAACAGTCTCTGGAACAAGAGCCCTGCTATAGATGTGGATGAACAGTCTCAGGAACAATAGCCCTGTTGTTGATGTGGTTAAACAGTCTCAGCAACAAGAGCCCTGCTATTGATGTGGATGAGCAGTCTCAGGAACAATAGCCCTAGTTTTGATGAGGATGAACAGTCTAAGGAACAATAGCCCTGGTGTTGATGTGGATGTACAGTCTCAAGAACAATAGCCCTGGTGCTTATGTTGATGAACAGTATCAAGAACAATAGCCCTGGTGTTGATGTGGATGAACAATCTCAGGAACAATAGCCCTCGTGTTGATGTGGATGAACAGTCTCAGGAACAATAGCCCTGGTGTTGATGTGGATGAACAGTCTCAGGAACAATAGCCCTGGTTTTGATGTAGATAAACAGTCTCAGGAACAACAGCCCTTGTTTTGATTTGGATGAACTGTCTCAGGAACAATATCCCTGGTATTGATATGGATGAACAGTCTCAGGAACAAGACCCCTGCTATTGATGTGGATGAACAGTCTCAGGAACAATAGCCCTGGTGTTGATGTGGATGAACAGTCTCAGGAACAATAGCCCTGGTTTTGATGTAGATAAACAGTCTCAGGAACAATAGCCCTTGTTTTGATTTGGATGAACTGTCTCAGGAACAATATCCCTGGTATTGATGTGGATGAACAGTCTCAGGAACAAGAGCCCTGCTATTGATGTGGATGAACAGTCTCAAGAACAATAGCCCTGTTGTTGTTGTGGATGAACAGTCTCAGGAGCAAGAGCCCTGGTGTTGATGTGGATGAACAATCTCAGGAACAATTGCCCTGGTTTCGATGTGAATGAACAGTCTCAGGAACAAGAGCCCTGCTATTGATGTGCATGAACAGTCTCAGGAACAATAGTCCTGGTGTTGATGTGGATGAACAGTCTCAGGAACAATAGCCCTGGTTTTGATGCAGATAAACAGTCTCAGGAACAATAGCACTGGTTTTGATGTGGATGAACAGTCTCAGGAACAATAGCCTTGTTGTTGATGTGGATTAACAGTCTCAGGAACAAGAGCCCTGCTATTGATGTGGATGAACAGTCTGAGGAACAATAGCCCTGGTTTTGACGTGGATGAACAGTCTCAGGAACAATAGCCCTGGTGTCGCTGTGGATGAACAGTCTCTGGAACAAGAGCCCTGCTATTGATGTGGATGAACAGTCTCAGGAACAATAACCCTGGTTTTGATGTGGATGAACAGTCTCAGGAACAATAGCCCTGGTGTTGATGTGGATGAACAGTATCAAGAACAATAACCCTGGTTTTGATGTGGATGAACAGTCTCAGGAACAATAGCCCTGGTTTTGATGTGGATGAACAGTATCAAGAACAATAGCCCTGGTGTTGATGTGGATGAACAGTCTCAGGAACAAGAGCCCTGGTTTTGTTGGAGATAAACAGTCTCAGGAACAATAGCCCTCGTTTTGACGTGGATGAACAGGCTCAGGAACAATAGCCCTGTTGTTGATGTGGATGAACAGTCTCAGGAACAAGAGCTTTGATATTGATGTGGATGAACAGTCTCTGGAACAATAGCCCTAGTTTTGATGTGGATGAACAGTCTCAGGAACAATAGCCCTGGTTTTGATGTGGATGAACAGTCTCAGGAACAATAGCCCTGGTGTCGCTGTGGATGAACAGTCTCTGGAACAAGAGCCCTGGTTTTGATGTGGATGAACAGTCTCAGGAACAATAGCCCTGGTGTTGATGTGGATGAACAGTATCAGAAACAATAGCCCTGGTGTTGATGTGGATGAACAATCTCAGGAACAATAGCCCTGCTGTTGATGTGGATGAAGAGTATCGAAAACAATAGCCCTGGTGTTGATGTGGATGAACAATCTCAGGAACAATAGCCCTGGTGTTGATGTGGATGAACAGTGTCAGTAACAAGAGCCCTGCTATTGATGTGGATGAACAGTCTCAGGAACAATAGCCCTGGTTTTGATGTGGATGAACATTCTCAGGAACAATAGTCCTGCTATTGATGTGGATGAACAGTCTCAGGAACAATAGCCCTGGTTTTGATGTGGATGAACAGTCTCAGGAACAATAGCCCTGCTATTGATGTGGATGAACAGTCTCAGGAACAGTAGCCTTGTTGTTGATGTGGATTAACAGTCTCAGGAACAAGAGCCCTGCTATTGATGTGGATGAACAGTCTCAGGAACAAGAGCCCTGCTATTGATGTGGTTGAACAGTCTCAGGAACAATAGCCCTGGTGTTGATGTGGATGAACAGTCTCAGGAACAAGAGCCCTGGTTTTGATGGAGGTAAACAGTCTCAGGAACAATAGCCCTGGTTTTGATGTGGATGAACAGTCTCAGGAACAATAGCCCTGTTTTTGATGTGGATGAACAGTCTCAGGAACAAGAGCTCTGCTATTGATGTGGATGAACAGTCTCTGGAACAATAGCCCTGGTTTTGATGTCGATGAACAATCTCAGGAACAATAGCCCTGGTTTTGATGTGGATGAACAGTCTCAGGAACAAGAGCCCTGCCATTGATGTGGATGAACAGTCTCAGGAACAATAGCCCTGTTGTTGATGTGGATGAAAAGTCTCAGGAACAAGAGCCCTGGTTTTGATGTGGATGAACAATCTCAGGAACAATAGCCCTGGTTTCGATGTGGATGAACAGTCTCAGGAACAAGAGCCCTGCTATTGATGTGGATGAACAGTCTCAGGAACAATAGTCCTGGTGTTGATGTGGATGAACAGTCTCAGGAACAATAGCCCTGGTGTTGATGTGGATGAAAAGTCTCAGGAACAAGAGCCCTGGTGTTGATGTGGATGAACAATCTCTGGAACAATAGCCCTGGTTTCGATGTGGATGAACAGTCTCAGGAACAATAGCCCTGGTGTTGATGTGGATGAACAGTCTCAGGAACAAGACCCCTGCTATTGATGTGGATGAACAGTCTCAGGAACAATAGCCCTGGTGCTGATGTGGATGAACAATCTCAGGAACAATAGCCCTGTTTTTGATGTGGATGAACAGTCTCTGGAACAAGAGCCCTGCTATTGATGTGGATGAACATTCTCAGGAACAATATCCCTGGTTTTGATGTGGATGAACAGTCTCAGGAACAATAGCCCTGTTGTTGATGTGGTTAAACAGTCTCAGCAACAAGAGCCCTGCTATTGATGTGGATGAGCATTCTCAGGAACAATAGCCCTAGTTTTGATGAGGATGAACAGTCTAAGGAACAATAGCCCTGGTGTTGATGTGGATGAACAGTCTCAAGAACAATAGCCCTGGTTTTGTTGTGGATGAACAGTCTCAGGAACAATAGCCCTGGTGCTTATGTTGATGAACAGTATCAAGAATAATAGCCCTGGTGTTGATGTGGATGAACAATCTCAGGAACAATAGCCCTCGTGGTGATGTGGATGAACAGTCTCAGGAACAATAGCCCTGGTGTTGATGTGGATGAACAGTCTCAGGAACAATAGCCCTGGTTTTGATGTAGATAAACAGTCTCAGGAACAATAGCCCTTGTTTTGATTTGGATGAACTGTCTCAGGAACAATATCCCTGGTATTGATATGGATGAACAGTCTCAGGAACAAGAGCCCTGCTATTGATGTGGATGAACAGTCTCAGGAACAATAGTCCTGGTGTTGATGTGGATGAACTGTCTCAGGAACAATAGCCCTGGTGTTGATGTGGATGAAAAGTCTCAGGAACAAGAGCCCTGGTGTTGATGTGGATGAACAATCTCTGGAACAATAGCCCTGGTTTCGATGTGGATGAACAGTCTCAGGAACAATAGCCCTGGTGTTGATGTGGATGAACAGTCTCAGGAACAAGACCCCTGCTATTGATGTGGATGAACAGTCTCAGGAACAATAGCCCTGGTTTTGATGTGGATGAACAGTCTCAGGAACAATAGCCCTGGTGCTGATGTGGATGAACAATCTCAGGAACAATAGCCCTGGTGTTGATGTGGATGAACAGTCTCAGGAACAATAGCCCTGGATTTGATGTAGATAAACAGTCTCAGGAACAATAGCCCTTGTTTTGATTTGAATGAACTGTCTCAGGAACAATATCCCTGGTATTGATATGGATGAACAGTCTCTGGAACAAGAGCCCTGCTATTGATGTGGATGAACAGTCTCAGGAACAATAACCCTGGTTTTGATGTGGATGAACAGTCTCAGGAACAATAGCCCTTGTTTTGATTTGGATGAACTGTCTCAGGAACAATATCCCTGGTATTGATGTGGATGAACAGTCTCAGGAACAAGAGCCCTGCTATTGATGTGGATGAACAGTCTCAAGAACAATAGCCCTGTTGTTGTTGTGGATGAACAGTCTCAGGAGCAAGAGCCCTGGTGTTGATGTGGATGAACAATCTCAGGAACAATATCCCTGGTTTCGATGTGAATGAACAGTCTGAGGAACAAGAGCCCTGCTATTGATGTGGATGAACAGTCTCAGGAACAATAGTCCTGGTGCTGATGTGGATGAACAGTCTCAGGAACAATAGCCCTGGTTTTGATGCAGATAAACAGTCTCAGGAACAATAGCACTGGTTTTGATGTGGATGAACAGTCTCAGGAACAAGAGCCCTGGTTTTGATGTGGATGATCAGTCTCAGGAACAATAGCCCTGGTTTTGATGTGGATGATCAGTCTCAGGAACAATAGCCTTGTTGTTGATGTGGATTAACAGTCTCAGGAACAAGAGCCCTGCTATTGATGTGGATGAACAGTCTGAGGAACAATAGCTCTGGTTTTGACGTGGATGAACAGTCTCAGGAACAATAGCCCTGGTGTCGCTGTGGATGAACAGTCTCTGGAACAAGAGCCCTGCTATTGATGTGGATGAACAGTCTCAGGAACAATAACCCTGGTGTTGATGTGGATGAACAGTATCAAGAACAATAACCCTGGTTTTGATGTGGATGAACAGTCTCAGGAACAAGAGCCCTGGTTTTGATGGAGATAAACAGTCTCAGGAACAATAGCCCTCGTTTTGATGTGGATGAACAGTCTCAGGAACAATAGCCCTGTTGTTGATGTGGATGAACAGTCTCAGGAACAAGAGCTCTGCTATTGATGTGGATGAACAGTCTCTGGAACAATAGCCCTAGTTTTGATGTGGATGAACAGTCTCAGGAACAATAGCACTGGTGTTGATGTGGATGAACAGTCTCTGGAACAATAGCCCTAGTTTTGGTGTGGATGAACAGTCTCAGGAACAATAGCACTGGTGTTGATGTGGATGAACAGTCTCAGGAACAAGAGCCCTGGTGTTGATGTGGATGAAAAGTCTCAGGAACAAGAGCCCTGGTGTTGATGTGGATGAACAATCTCAGGAACAATAGCCCTGGTTTTGATGTGGATGAACAGTCTCAGGAACAAGAGCCCTGGTGTTGATGTGGATGAACAATCTCAGGATCAATAGCCCTGGTTTCGATGTGGATGAACAGTCTCAGGAACAAGAGCCCTGGTGTTGATGTGGATGAACAGTATCAGGAACAATAGCCCTGGTGTTGATGTGGATGAACAGTATCAGGAACAATAGCCCTGGTGTTGATGAGGATGAACAGTCTCAGGAACAATAGCCCTGGTTTTGATCTAGATAAACAGTCTCATGAACAATAGCCCTTGTTTTGATGTGGATGAACAGTCTCAGGAACAAGAGCCCTGCTATTGATGTGGATGAACAGTCTCAGGAACAATAGCCCTTGTTTTGATGTGGATGAACAGTCTCAGGAACAAGAGCCCTGCTATTGATGTGGATGAACAGTCTCAGGAACAATAGCCCTTGTTTTGATGTGGATGAACAGTCTCAGGAACAAGAGCCCTGCTATTGATGTGGATGAACAGTCTCCCCCCCCGCAGTTATTTCCCCCCCCCGCAATTATTCCCCACCGCAATTATCCTCCCCCGCACTTTATCCCCCCCAGCAGTTATTTCCCCCCCCCGCAATTATTCCCCCCCCGCAATTATTCCCCCCTGCACTTTATCCCCCCCCGCAGTTATTTCCCCCCGCGCAATTATTCCCCTCACCGCAATTATTTCCCCCCCCGCAATTATTCCCCCCCCCGCAATTATTCCCTCCCGCAATGATCCCCCCCGCACTTTATCCCCCACCGCAATTATTTCCCCCCCCCGCAATTATATCCCCCCCGCAATTATTTCCCCCCCCCGCAATTATTCCCCCCCCGCAATGATCCCCCCCGCACTTTATCCACCTGCCGCAGTTGTTCCCCCCCCCGCAATTATTCCCCCCCCGCAATTATTCCCCCCCGCAATGATCCCCCCGCACTTTATCCCCGCCACAATTATTTCCCCCCCCGCAATTATTTCCCCCCCCCCCGCAATAATTCCACCCCTGCAATAATTCCACCCACGCAATTATTTCCCCCCCTGCAATTATATCCCCCCCGCAATAATTGCACCCCCGCAATAATTCCACCCCCGCAATTATTTCCCCCCCCGCAATAACTCCCCCCCGCAATAATTCCCCCCGCAATTATTTCCACCCTCCGCAATTATTTCCCCCCTGCAATAATTCCCCCCCGCAATTATTCCCCCCCCGCAATTATTTCCACCCCCCGCAATTATTTCCACCCCCCGCAATAATTCCCCCCGCAATAATTCCCCCCCGCAATTATTTCCACCCTCCTCAATAATTCCCCCCCGCAATTATTCCCCCACCGCAATTATTTCCACCCCCCGCAATAATTCCCCCCCGCAATTATTTCCACCCCCAGCAATATTTCCCCCCCTCAATTATTCCCCCCCCCCGCAATAATTCCCCCCCGCAATTATTCCCCCCCGCAATTATTTCCACCTCCCGCAATAATTCCCCCCCGCAATTATTTCCACCCTCCGCAATAATTCCCCCCCCGCAATTATTCCCCCCCGCAATTTTTTCCACCCCCCGCAATAATTCCCCCCCGCAATTATTTCCCCCGCAATAATTCCCCCCCCCGCAATAATTCCCCCCCACAATAATTCCCCCCCGCAATTATCCCCCCCCGCAATTATTCCCCCCCGCAATTATTTCCACCCTCCGCAATAATGCCCCCCCGCAATTATATCCCCCCCGCAATTATTTCCCCCCCGCACTTTATCCCCCCCCGCACTTTATCCCCCCCGCAGTTATTTCCCCCCCCGCAATTATTCCCCCCCCGCAATTATTCCCCCCCGCAATGATCCCCCCGCACTTTATCCCCCACCGCAATTATTTCCTCCCCCCGCAATTATTTCCCCCCGCAATAATTCCACCCCCGCAATTATTTCCCCCCCCCGCAATTATTTCCCCCCCCGCAATTATTTCCCCCCCGCAATTATTTCCCCCCCGCAATAACTCCCCCCCGCAATAATTCCCCCCGCAATTATTTCCACCCTCCGCAATTATTTCGCCCCCTGCAATAATTCCCCCCCGCAATTATTCCCCCCCCGCAATTATTTCCACCCCCCGCAATAATTCCCCCCCGCAATTATTTCCCCCCCCGCAATAATTCCCCCCCGCAATTATTTCCACCCTCCGCAATAATTCCCCCCCGCAATTATTCCCCCACCGCAATTATTTCCACCCCCCGCAATAATTCCCCCCCGCAATTATTTCCACCCCCCGCAATAATTCCCCCCCTCAATTATTTCCCCCCCGCAATAATTCCCCCCCCGCAATTATTCCCCCCCCACAATTATTTCCACCCCCCGCAATAATTCCCCCCCGCAATTATTTCCACCCTCCGCAATAATTCCCCCCCGCAATTATTTCCACCCCCCGCAATAATTCCCCCCCGCAATTATTTCCCCCCCCGCATTAATTCCCCCCCGCAATAATTCCCCCCCGCAATTATTCCCCCCCCGCAATTATTCCCCCCGCAATTATTTCCACCCTCCGCAATAATACCCCCCGCAATTATTCCCCCCCGCAATTATTTCCACACCCCGCAATAATTCCCCCCGCAATTATTTCCCATCCCGCAATAATTCCCCCCCGCAATAATTCCCCCCCGCAATTATTCCCCCCCCGCAATTATTTCCCCCCCCGCAATAATACCCCCCCGCAATTATTCCCCCCGCAATTATTTCCACCCTCCGCAATTATACCCCCCAGCAATTATTCCCCCCGCAATTATATACCCCCGCAATAATTATTCCCCCCCGCACTTTATCCCCCACCGCAATTATTTCCCCCCCGCAATTATTTCCCCCCCCGCAATTATTTCCCCCCCCGCAATTATTTCCACGCCCGCAATTATTTCCCCCCCCGCAATTATTTCCCCCCCTGCAATAATTCCCCCCCGCAATAATTCCTCCCCGCAATTATTGCCCCCCGCAATTATTCCCCCACCGCAATTATTTCCACCCCCCGCAATTATTTCCACCCCCCGCAATAATTCCCCCCCTCAATAATTCCCCCCGCAATAATTCCCCCCCACAATAATTCTCCTCGCAATTATTCCCCCCCGCAATTATTCCCCCCCGCAATTATTTCCACCCCCCGCAATAATTCCCCCCCGCAATAATTCCCCCCCACAATTATTTCCGCCCTCCGCAATAATTCCCCCCCGCAATAATTCCCCCCCGCAATTATTCCCCCCCGCAATTGTTTCCACCCCCCGCAATAATTCCCCCCCGCAATTATTTCCCCCCCCCGCAATTATTCCCCCCGCAATTATTTCCACCCTTCGCAATAATACCCCCCCGCAATTATTCCCCCCCGCAATTATTTCCACCCCCGCAATAATTCCCCCCCGCAATTATTTCCACCCTCCGCAATAATTCCCCCCCGCAATAATTCCCCCCCGCAATTATTCCCCCCCGCAATTATTTCCACCACCCGCAATAATTTTCCCCCGCAATTATTCCCCCCCGCAATTATTTCCACCCTCCGCAATAATACCCCCCCGCAATTATTCCCCCCCGCAATTATTTCCACCCCCCGCAATAATTCCCCCCGCAATTATTTCCCCCCCCGCAATAATTCCCCCCCGCAATAATTCCCTCCTGCAATTATTCCCCCCCGCAATTATTTCCACCCTCCGCAATAATACCCCCCCGCAATAATACCCCCCCGCAATTATTCCCCCCCGCAATTATTCCCCCCCGCAATTATTTCCACCCTCCGCAATAATACCCCCCCGCAATAATACCCCCCCGCAATTATTCCCCCCCGCAATAATTATTCCCCCCCGCAATTATTTTCCCCCCCGCAATAATTATTCCCCCCTCAATAATTATCCCCCCCCCGCAATTATTTCCCCCTCCCCTGCAATTTCACCCCCCCCCGCCTGCAAAATTTCCTCCAACCGCAATTTATATCCCCAATGTAAATTTTATCCCCTGCAATATTTCCCCCCCCCCCCCACCGCCCCCGGATAACATTCCCCTTTTGTACAGACCCCCACCCAATCTAAATAATCCTCATCTGCAGACCCCCATCTGATATCTCCTGTTAACTGACCCCCATCTATTACCCTCACTATCACCAGACCCAGGACAGAGTCCCATCTAAAATACCCCCCCCACGCCCCCAGGACCGAGTCCCATCTAAATAACCCCCCAGGACCGAGTCCCATCTGGATACCGCCCCCAGGAACAGACCCCCATCTAATTATCCCCTTCCCCCAGGGACAGACTCCCATCTAAATACTCCCCCAGGAGCAGACTCCCATCGAAATACCCCGTCAATAACAGACTCCCATCTAGATACCCCGCCAGGGACAGACCCCCATCTAAATACATCCCCGGGTACAGACCCCCATCTAGATACATCCCTGGGGACAGACCCCCATCTAGATACATCCCTGGGGACAGACTCCCATCTAAATACCCCCCCAGGAGCAGACTCCCATCGAAATACCCCGCCAATAACAGACTCCCATCTAGATACCCCGCCGGGGACAGACCCCCACCTAAATACATCCCCGGGGACAGACCACCATCTAAATACATCTCCGGGGACAGACCCCCATCTAAATTACCCCCCCGGGACAGACCCCCATCTAAATACTAACCCCAGGGGCAGACCCCCATCTAAATACTAACTCCGGGGACAGACCGTCATCTAAATACCCTCCTGGGACAGACCGCCATCTAAATACCACCCCGCGACAGACCCCCATCTAAATACTAACCCCAGGGACAGTCCCCCATCTAAATACACACCCCCGGGACAGACCCCCATCTAAATACTAACCCCGGGGACAGACCCCCATCTAAATACCCTTTCCGGGACAGACCCCCATCTAAATACTAACCCCAGGGACATACCCCCATCTAAATAGTAACCCCCGGGACAGACCCCCATCTAAATAGTAGCCCCCGGGACAGACCCCCATCTAAATACCCCCCCCGGGACAGACCCCCATCTAAATACTAACCCCGGGGACAGACCCCCATCTAAATACTAACCCCACCCCGGGACAGACCCCCATCTAAATACTCTTTCCGGGACAGACCCCCATCTAAATACTAACCCCGGGGACAGACCCCCATCTAAATACCCTTTCCGGGACAGACCCCCATCTAAATACTAACCCCGGGGACAGACCCCCATCTAAATACCCTTTCCGGGACAGACCCCCATCTAAATACTAACCCCGGGGACAGACCCCCATCTAAATACCCCCCCCCGGGACAGACCCCCATCTAAATAGTAACCCCCGGGACAGACCCCCATCTAAATACCCCCCCCCGGGGACAGACCCCCATCTAAATACTAACCCCGGGGACAGACCCCCATCTAAATACTAACCCCACCCCGGGACAGACCCCCATCTAAATACCACCCCCACCCCGGGACAGACCCCCATCTAAATACCATCAAAATATGCAGAGACAGAAAGAAGTGGAGCGGAAGAGATACAAAGTAAGATGTGTTCACAGAATACAGAGGGGTGTCCCGGGACAGGTGGGAGGGAAATGCAGAGATAATCTTGCAGTAAAGGAGGAGCAGAGATGGAAAGATTCAGGGATTTGGAAGTGAGTGAGAGACGAAATGGACTGAGAGAGAGACAGATAAAGATACAGAGAGTCGCAGAAAGAGAGTGACAATGGAAACTTGTGAGATTCCAGAGAGAGGCAAAGATAGAAAGGATGTTGAGAGATACAGAGATAGGGATTTAAAGATGTGAAGAAACAGTTAGGAACAAAGAGGAAGGTGCAGGGAACAAGTTGCAGCAAGAGATGGAGAGAGGGAAATCTACGGGATTACATTGACTGTTCTGGAGCAGCAATTCCCAAACTATTCCCTTTGGACACCATCCAGCCCCCTCCCTTGTGGTAAAAAAAAATCCACAGACCCCCGAAAACACAAAATCAAAATACTGAGGATGCTGGAAATCTGAAATAAAAACTGTTCTGGAAATACTGAGCATTTCCAGCACTTTGTTTTTCTATCAGCCCCGAAATCACACAGTCTTCTTTTCTGGATCTAGAAATTAATTTGACAATGACAAATATATTTTTATTATTACTTTCCCTCTCCGGTTAAAGCTCTTGTCGGAGAATTCCACGTGGACAAAAGATTCTCCCTCTGCAACATCACAGCTGCAGCTTCCGAAAAGATTCTCCTTGGGAATAAGAGAAATAAAATTGATTCAAACAAAGCAAAGCATTTTTGCACAGAAATAAAACACAGCGAGAGCCCAGGACTCTCTCTCAAACTCAATGACATAAAACAATCTCTCAGTGACTTACAAACACATCCCCTGACACAGAGCCAGAGACTGGGAAGTGTAGATGTGTTTACCCTGTCATTTCCTGCTGTCTCTCTCCCTCTCTCTCTCTCTATTTCTCTGTGTGTCTCTCTACATCTGTTTCTGCCTCATTGTAAAAGCACACAAACACTGGTGACTCCCATCCCCTCTCCTGTAGAAGGATAGAGAGAGAAATCCACATTCCCATCCCTGAAAATCTGAATTCAAATGGTCCCCCGGTGTTTCATTTCACTGTCAAATTCAGCCCACAGCCTCAAACACCAGCAATATTCGGGAATGAGAACAAGCCTTTACAAACCTTCACATTTCACCCATTTCATTGCTGATTCACAGAAGTATTTGACACTCAATGAATCAATTTATAAAGTGGTCGTCACTGTTGCAACGTTGGAAATGCTGTGGCAAATGGGACTCCCTCCTGGGGCTGCTCCTTTAACCCCAGGCTTTCAATCTGTATAAAACACCAGGAGCCCCAATCCAACATGAAATGGTTAACCCAGGGCCCCAGAGAGGAAATTAAACCTCAGGCGAATAAACAGATACAACTCACGTGGGCCCTTTGGGTGCAGCCTGTGGACAAGGCCTCAGTCCATCCCCTCGGGAGGAAGCTCCTGTCCAAGGATTCCTCGTCCCAGACTTTCCCTCTTTTCACCTTCACCGTGCAGGTTTCAGAAAGAAATTTCCTAAGGCAAGAGGGAGGGAGAGAAAATTGATGAAAAGGCATTGTTAAACAAAATAGCACAGCAAGAGCCCAGGAATTGCTCAGGGTTCCACAGACACTCTCTCAGCAACACCCAAATACAAACAAATCACAGTTAATAAACCAGAGGATAAAAGGATTGTGACAGCAACCTCCACCTCTGTGTGTGTGTTTGTGTGTGTGTGTCTGTCTCTGTATCTCTCTCTCCCCTGTCTCTGTATCTCTCTCTGTTCCTGTCACATTCGTCCCCTGTCTCTCTTTCTCTTTGTCCATATCTGTTTTTGTCCCTCTATCTCATATGTAAAGTTGACTGAAAATAGCTGTGAAATATTTCTGTCTCACCATTGAAAACAACAACAAATCACACAGCTGTGTGTGTTTTTAACTATTAAAGGTTTAAAGAGAGAGACAGAGAGAGAAATCGAAACTCAGAACTTCAGTCAAATGAACTGAAATGAATCGGGAACATTTGACACTCAGTGAATGGATTGTTAAAGTGTTCGTCACTGTTGCAATGTTGGAAACACTGCATGCCATTTGTGCACAGCAAGATCCCACAATTTCATTTCACCCTCAAATTCACAGCACTGCCCAAAACACCATCATTACTCGGGAATTATACCGGCTTCAAGCTCAGGACTTTAATTCCAAGCCTTCAGATAATGCAAATATGCAGATAATCTGTTTTTAGTGCACAGCAAGATCCCAGCAATGGTGACACTTCAATATTCAGTGTACCAAGCTTTTGAGTGTGGATTTCTCTCTCTCTCTCTCTCTCTGTCTTTCTCCATCTTTCTCTGCATTCGCTCCCTCACACACACTCTGCCTGTTTCTCCCTCTCTCTCTCTCTCTGTTTAACCTGCCACCTCCAGCTGTGACTCACTCTCCCTCTTTTTCTCTCCATCTGTTTCTGCCTCAGTGTTGTAATGTAAGAATTGATGCAGAGAATGTATGCACAGCAGGATCCCACAATGTGATCATAGACAGATATCCCATCACAGTCCTCAGAAAATGCTAAACTCCATCTTTAAACTTAGAACAAGTCTTTATCCAGCTTCACGTTCAGCTCTTGTAATTATTATAAAATTCTTGTAAAAACACAGAGAAATCCACATTCAGACCCTCAGGAAGCTGAATTTTAAACTGTTGTCATGGACAAAATGCTGGAGGGCACGAGATGCACAGCAAGATCCAACAAGCAGCAATGTGATAATAGACAGATTTCAGTCCCCAGAAAGAGCGAATCCCTCTTTAAACTGGGAACAAGCTGCTGATTCTGTCTCACCATTTCAAATAACGACAAATCACATTGCTGTGTGTGTGGCATGTTTTTTTATTTATTAAAGGTTTAAATGGAGAAGGAGAGTGTGAAACAGAGACAGAGAAGAGAAAGCATGGGGGGAGATAGAGACACAGGGAAAGAATGTGGAGACAGAGAGAAAGCTAACCTCAGAACTACAGTAAAATGAATTAAAATGGGCACTGTGCATCTTATTTCACTGTTAGTATCCGAGCATTGCCCAAAACACCAGCAAACCTCACAGACAGGGCTGGAAGGAGCAAGTGGCAAATGGGACTCCCTCCTGGGGCTGCTCCTTTAACCCCAGGCTTTCAATCTGTATAAAACACCAGGAGCCCCAATCCAACATGAAATGGTTAACCCAGGGCCCCAGAGAGGAAATTAAACCTCAGGCTAATAAACAGACACAACTCACGTGGGCCCTTTGGGTGCAGCCTGTGGACAAGGCCTCAGTCCGTCCCCTCTGGAGGAAGCCCCTGTCCAAGGATTCCTCGTCCCAAACTTTTCCTCTTTTCACCTTCACCGTGCAGTTTTCAGAATGAAAATTCATCAGGGGAAAGAAGTAGAAAAAAATTGGATTAAAAAACAAAGCGAGGATATTTTTAAACAAAATTACATAGCAAGAGCCCAGAGTTTCCTCTCTCAGTTACACAGACAATCAGCAATATTCAAATACAATCAAATCACAGTTATAAAGCAGATTGAGACAGAGAGAGCACACACACAGATACACAGACACACACACTGAATCAGACTGGGGAATGTGTCCACTCTCTCCAGAGAGAGAGTGAAAGGTGGGTTTTGTGATTGGAACTGAGATCTTCAAACCCAGTTTATATCCTGAGTGAGCTGTTTGCAAACTCCACCCCTTGAGCCTCTGACATGTTGGGCTGTCTCTCAATGTCCTGCCTCGGGGGCGGGGGAGGGGGCCTGTCCATTGATATGTTAATCCCAGGGCAGGACCTTCCTGACTTTTCCAGTCCATTGATATGTTAATCCCAGGACAGGATCTTCCTGACTTTTCCAGTCCATTGATATGTTAATCCCAGCCCAGCAATGCTTTCAGCCATCTCTTAGTTCATTTTAAACCTTTCATTCTTTCCCTGCAGTTTCAAAATATCAAACACTGATCCAACCCTCCCCCCTCAAACCCTCACACTAAACCCACAAAAAAGACAGGCGCAAGGGAAGAGCCAACTGTGTAACAGCCCCGACAATCACATTTCTCTGCAGCATCTGTGGAAGAGCCTGTCACTCTAGAATTGGCCTTTATAGCCACTCCAGGCGCTGCTCCACAAACCACTGACCACCTCCAGGCACTTACCCATTGTCTCCCGAGATAAGGAGGCCAAAGAAGAAACCCACAATACAGGACTGGGCAGATAATGGGGATTGTTACTGAGGTTGTGTTTGGGGATTTTTACTGACATCAGTGTGGATTTTAAAGTGTGTCTCCCCTTCCCTCACATCTAAAGTCTCTCAGTGTTGTTGTTGTGTGTTGACAACTTTTCCAGTGTCCAGTCCCTTTCAACTTTTAATAAAATCTGTGGAACACAAAGAAATGTAAAGTTTCTCCTACAAGCTGTTTTGTCCTCCCTCTTTCACTGTCTTTCTCTGTCACTGCCCTATCTCTCTCTCTGTCTCTCTCAGGACTGGGCAGACACTGGGGATTGTTACTGAGGTTCTGTTGGTCATTTTTACTGACATCCGTGTGGATTGTAAAATCTGTCTGTGTGTCTGTGTGTGTGTGTGTGTGTGTGTGTCTCTGTGTGTCCCTTTATGTATGTGTCTGTGTGTGTCGGCATGTGTGTGTGTGAGAGAGAGAGAGAATATCAGGGTCACCTCGCTACATCTCTATCTCTCCATCTCTCTCTGTTTCTCCTTCTCTCTCCCTCTCTCAATCCGCCTCTCTCATAGAAACATAGAAACTAGGAGCAGGAGCAGGCCATTCGGCCCTTTGGGCCTGCTCCGTCATTCAATAAAGATCATGACCGATGGTCTAATTCAGTACCCTGTTCCCACTTTCTCCCCATACCCCTTGATCCCTTTGACATTAAGAAATATATCTCTCTCCTCCATAAATATATTTAATGACTTGGCCTCCACTGCATTCTGCGGTAGAGAATTCCACAGGTTCACCACCCTCTACCCCATCCATCTCTCCCCCTCTATCTCCCTCTCCCCCTCTATCTCCCAATCCCCTTCTATCTCCCTCACCCCCCTCTATCTCCCTCACCGCCCTCTATCTGCCTCTCCCCTCTATCTCCCAATCCGCCTCTATCTCCCTCTCCACCCTCTATCTCCCTCACCCCCCTCTATCTCCCTCACCCCCCTCTAGCTCCCTCTCCCCCATCTCCCTCTCCCCCTCTATCTCCCTCACCCCCCTCTATCTCCCTCACCCCCCTCTATCTCCCTCACCCCCCTCTATCTCCCTCTCCCCCTCTATCTCCCTCTCCCCCTCTATCTCCCTCTGCCCCTCGATCTCCCTCTCCCCCTCTATCTCCCTCTCCCCCTCTATCTCCCTCACCCCCTCTATCTCCCTCACCACCCTCTATCTCCCTCACCCCCCTCTATCTCCCTCACCCCCCTCTAGCTCCCTCTCCCCCCATCTCCCTCTCCCACTCTATCTCACACATCCCCTCGATCTCACTCATCCCCTCTATCTCACTCTCCCCCTCTATCTCATTCTCTCCCTCTATCTGTCTCTCCCCCCACTATCTCCCTCTGCCCCTCTCTCTCCCTCTGCCCCTCTATCTCCCTCTCCCACTCTATCTCACACATCCCCTCGATCTCACTCTCCCCCTCTATCTCACTCTCCCACTCTATCTCATTCTCTCCCTCTATCTGTCTCTCCCCCTCTATCTCCCTCTGCCCCTCTCTCTCCCTCTCCCCCTCTATCTCCCTCTCCCCCTCTATCTCACACCCCCCCACTATCTCACACACCCCCTCTATCTCACACACCCCCTCTATCTCCCTCTCCCCCTCTATCTCCCTCTACCCCTCTATCTCACACACCCCCATCTATCTCACACACCCCCCTCTATCTCACTCTCCCCCTCTATCTCACTCTCCCCCTCTATCTCACTCTCCCCCTCTATCTCACACACCCCCTCTATCTCACTCTCCCCCTCTATCTCACTCTCCCCCTCTATCTCACACACCCCCTCTATCTCACACACCCCCTCTATCTCACACACCCCCTCTATCTCACTCTTCCCCTCTATCTCACTCTTCCCCTCTATCTCACACACCCCCTCTATCTCACTCTTCCCCTCTATCTCACACACCTCCTCTATCTCACACACCTCCTCTATCTCACACTCCCCCTCTATCTCACTCTTCCCCTCTATCTCACTCTTCCCCTCTATCTCACTCTTCCCCTCTATCTCACACACCCCCTCTATCTCACACACCCCCTCTATCTCACTCTTCCCCTCTATCTCACACACCTCCTCTATCTCACACACCTCCTCTATCTCACACTCCCCCTCTATCTCACACTCCCCCTCTATCTCACTCTTCCCCTCTATCTCACTCTTCCCCTCTATCTCACACACCCCCTCTATCTCACACACCCCCTCTATCTCACACACCCCTGCTATCTCACACCCCCCCTCTATCTCACACCCCCCCTCTATCTCACACCCCACCAACATTTTAACACCCCCCCTCTATCTCACACACCCCCCTCCATCTCACACACCCCCTCTATCTCACACACCCCCTCTATCTCCCTCTCCCCCTCTATCTCACTCTCCCCCTCCATCTCACTCTCCCCCTCCATCTCACTCTCCCCCTCTATCTCACTCTCCCCCTCTATCTCACTCTCTCCCTCTATCTGTCTCTCCCCCTCACTCCCCCTCTCTCTCCCTCTCCCCCCTCGCTCTCCCTCTCCCCCCATCTCTCTCCCTCTCCCCGCTCTCTCTCCCTCTCTCCCCTCTATCTCCCTCTCTCCCCCCCCTCTATCTCCCTCTCCCCCCCTCTATCTCCCTCTCACCCCCCTCTATCTCCCTCTCACCCCTCTATCTCCCTCTCCCCCCTCTATCTCCCTCTCCCCCCTCTATCTCCCTCTCTCCCCTCTATCTCCCACTCCCCCTCTATCTCCCACTCCCCCTCGATCTCACTCTCCCCCTCTATCTGTCTCTCGCCCTCTATCTGTCTCTCTCCCTCTATCTCCCTCTCTCCCTCTATCTGCCTCTCCCCCTCTATCTCACACACCCCCTCTATCTCAATCTTCCCCTCTATCTCACTCTTCCCTTCTATCTCACTCTTCCCTCTCTATCTCACTCTTCCCTCTCTATCTCACTCTCCCCCTCTATCTCACTCTCCCCCTCTATCTCACTCTCCCCTCTATCTGCCTCTCCCCCTCTATCTGCCTCTCCCCCTCTATCTCACACTGCTCATCTATCTCACTCTCCCCCTCTATCTCACTCTCCCTCTCTCTCTCTCTCACTGCTTCTCTCTCTACCTCTTCCTGTCTCTCTCTCTGTTTCTCTGTCTCTTTGTGTCTCTCTGTCTGTTGCTCTCTCTCTGTCTCTCCTCTCTCTCTGTGTCCATGACTCTGTTTGTGTCTCTCTCACATGATTTCTCTTTCTCTGCCTCTGTCTCTCTGCCTCTTCCTGTCTCTATCTCTCTCTCTCTGTCTCAGTTTCCCCAATCTCTCACCATGGGACAGTCCAGTCATCCCGGGAACAAGTCTGGTGAACCTTCATTGCACTCCCTCTCTGGCAGTAATATCCTTCCAAAGGTAAGGGGACCAAAACTGCACACAGTACTCCAGGTGCGGTCTAACCAAGGTTCTATGTGATTGAAGCAAGACTTCACTACTCCTGTACTCAAATCCTCTTGTGATAAAGACTAACATCCCATTAGCCTTCTGAATTGCATTCTGCACCTGCATGTTAGTTTTCAGTGACTTATTGACGGGGACACCCAGGTCGCTTTGTACATCTACGCTTTCTAATCTCTTACCATTTAATAAATACTCAATTCCACCATCCCGGGTGTGATCAGATACTCTGTCCCTTCGTAAACCATTTCCTGTCCCTCCAACAGCTTGTGCCACTGCCCTATTTATCGGTGTGTTTTCCCCTTCTGATGATGTTGAATTTGTTAGTGGCTTTTCTCCCACTGAAGTTGTTGTATTGTTAGGTTTTTTTAGTCCTCGGGAAGCTGTTCTTTTCCTGTTGAAATTGTTGCATTTGTTGGTGTTTTTATCTCCTGTTGAGGTTGTTGTTGCATTTGTTGGTGTTTTTTTCTCATGTTGAGGTTGTTGTTGCATTTATTGGTGTTTTTTTCTCATGTTGAGGTTGTTGTTGCACTTGTTGGTGTGTTTTTTCTCATGTTGAGGTTGTTGTTGCATTTATTGGTGTTTTTTCTCCTGTTGAGGTTGTTGTTGCACTTGTTGGTGTGTTTTTTTCTCCTGTTGAGGTTGTTGTTGCATTTATTGGTGTTTTTTCTCCTGTTGAGGTTGTTGCGGAATTGATTTGAAAAACACGTTTGCTAACACTTTTCGGGATGAGAAGCTACATTCAAGTGAACCCCAGGGCCCGTTTCTCTGTCACGTTTAAAGCACTAACCCTGCATTAGTGAGGAGTCAGTCTCTGAAATAAATGTCCCAGTGCTGCTGTGACATAAAATGGCCACCGTGAACAAACCTAAAATGGCTGACTGATGTTCTGAGAGAGGAGGGAACGAGAGACAGACAGAAAGACAGAAAGAAAGACAATCTGTAACCTCATGGCCCGGCATATCCCCCACTCTACCATTACCATCAAGCCAGGAGACCAACCCCGGTTCAGTGAAGTGTGCAGGAGGGCATGCCAGGAGCAGCACCAGGCATACCTCAAAATGAGGTGTCAACCTGGTGAAGCTACAACCCAGGACTATCTGCGTGCCAAACTGCGTAAGCAGCATGCGATAGACAGAGCTAAGCGATCCCATAACCAACGGATCAGATCTAAGCTCTGCAATCCTGCCACATCCAGAGAAAAGGAGTGATCAGCATGAAGAGACTGCTGGAGATTTATGTTCCTGGTAATCTCTCCATCTCTATCTCTCCTTCCTCTGTCTTTTACTCTCTCAAGCCCTGTCTCACCTCTCTGTTCCTCTTTATCCATGTGTTACGAACACTGTACTTTGTCTTTCTCCAATCTTCACTCTTCATCTCTACTTCTCCCTCTGTTACCCTCTGAATCACAGTCTCTCCCTCTCCATTACCCTCTGAATCCCAGTCTCTCCCTCTCCGTTACCCTCTGAATCCCAGTCTCTCCCTCTCTGTCTCTCTCTCCCTCCCTCTCTGTTTCTTTCTCTCTCTTTGGCTCTCTCTGTCTCTCACTGTCTCTCCCTCTCTCTCTCTCTGCCTCTGTCCATGCCTCTATCTCTCTCACACCATCTCGCCCTCCCTCTCTCTGTCTCTCCCTCTCTCTGCCTCTCCATCTCTCTCTCTCTCTCTCTCTCTCTCTCCTTCTTTTACTTTGTCTCTCCCTATCTCTCTTTCTCACTCTCTGTCCATGACTCTGTTTACATCTCTCTCTCTCTCTCTCTTTCCATGACTCCATTAGTGCCTCCCTTACACCATCTCCTCCTCTCTCCTTCGATCTCTGTCTCTCTCTCTCTGTCCCTCCATCCTTCCTTCCCTCCCTGTCCCTCCATCTCTCTCCTTCTCACTCTGTCTCTCACTTTGTCCCTCCATCTGGCTTTCCCTTCCTGACACTCCCTCTCTCTCCTTCTCTCTCTGTCTCTGCCACTATCTCTGTCTCTCTCTCTGTCCCTCCATCTGTCTTTCCCTCTCTGTCTCTCCGTCTCACTCCTTCTATCTCTGTCACTCCCGCTCTCTCTCTATCTCTCTCTCTGTCCCTCCATCTGTCTTTCCTTCTCTGTCTCTCCCACTCTCTCCTTCTATCTCTGTCTCTCCATCTGTCTTTCTCTCTCTGTCTCTCCCTCCCTCTCCTTCTCTCTCTGCCTCTCTCTCTGCCTCTCTCTCTGCCTCTCTCTCTGCCTCTCTCTCTGTCTCTCTCTCTCTCTCTCTCTCTGTCTCTCTCTCTGTCTTTCACTCTCTGTCACTCCCTCTGTCTTTCCCCCCCGTCACTCCCTCTCTCTCCTTCTATCTCTGTCTCTGTCTCTCTGTCTGTTCCTCTGTCTGTCTTTCCCTCTCTGTCACTCCCTCACTCTCCTATCTCTGTCTCTCTCTCTCTATCCCTCCATCTGTCCTTCCCTCCCTGTAATTCCATCTCTCTCCCTGTCTCTCTCTGTCTGTCCCTCCATCTGTCTTTCCCTCTCTGTCTCTCCAAACTCTCCTTCTATCTCTGTGTCTCTCGCTCTCTGTCTTTCCATCTGTCTTTCCCTCCCTGTCACTCCCTCTCTCTCCTTCCATCGCTGCCTCTCTCTCTGTCTCTGCAACTGCCTCTCCCTCTCTGTCTCTCCCACTCTCTCCTTCTCTCTCTGTCTCTGCCTCTCTCTATCCCTCCATCTGTCCTTCCCTCCCTGTCACTCCATCTCTCTCCTTCTCTCTGTTTCTCACTCTGACCCTCCATCTGTCTTCCCCTCTCTGACGCGCCCTCTCTCTCCTTGCCACTCTCTCTATCTCTCCCTCTGTCCCTCCATCGGTCTTTCCCTCTCTGTCACTCCCTCTCTCCTTCTCTCTGTCTCTCCGTCTCTCTCCTTCTCTCTCTCTCTCTCTGTCCCTCCATCTGTCTTCCCACCCACCCCCCCCCGTCACTCCCTCTCGCTCCTTCTATCTCTGTCTCTGCCACTCTCTCTGTCTCTCTCTCTGTCCCTTCATCTGTCTTTCCCTCCCTGTCACTCCATCTCTCTCCTTCTCTCTCTGTCTATCACTTTGTCCCTCCAACTGGCTTTCCCTTCCTGACACTCCCTCTCTCTCCTTCTCTCTCTGTCTCTGCCACTCTCTCTGTCTCTCTCTCTGTCCCTCCATCTGTCTTTCCCTCTCTTTCTCTCCGTCTCACTCCTTCCATCTCTGTCACTCCCGCTCTCTCTCTATCACTCTCTCTGTCCCTCCATCTGTCTTTCCTTCTCTGTCTCTCCCTCTCTCTCCTTCGATCTCTGCCTCTCCATCTGTCTTTCCCTCTCTGTCTCTCCCTCTCTCTCCTTCTCTCTTTGCCTCTCTATCTGTCTCTCTCTCTGTCCCTCCATCTGCCTTTCCCTCTCTGTCACTCCCTCACTCTCCTATCTCTGTCTCTCTCTCCTTCGATCTCTGCCTCTCCATCTGTCTTTCCCTCTCTGTCTTTCCCTCTCTGTCTCTCCCACTCTCTCCTTCACTCTCTGCCTCTCTCTCTGTCTCTCTCTCTATCCCTCCATCTGTCCTTCCCTCCCCGTAACTCCATCTCTCTCCCTGTCTCTCTCTGTCTGTCCCTCCATCTGTCTTTCCCTCTCTGACACTCCCAATCTCTCCTTCTTTCTCTGTCTCTGCCACTCTTTCTGTGTCTCTGTCTGTCCCTCCATCGGTCTTTCCCTCTCTGTCACTACCTCTCTCCTTCTCTCTGTCTCTCCCTCTCTCTCCTTCTCTCTCTCTCTGTCCCTCCATCTGTCTTCCCCCCGTCACTCCCTCTCTCTCCGTCTGTCTCTCTCCATCCCTCCATCTGACCTTCCCTCCCTGTCACTCCATCTCTCCCCTTCTCTCTCTGTCTCTCACTTTGTCCCTCCATCTGTCTTTCCCTCTCTGTCCCTCCCTCTCTCTCCTTCTATCTCTGTCTCTCCATCTGTCATTCCCTCTGTCACTCCCTCTCTGTTCTTCTCTCTCTGTCTCTCACTCTGTCCCTCGATCTGTCTTTCCCTTCCTGTCTCTCCCTCTCTCTCCTTCTTTCTCTGTCTCTCTCTCTCTGTCTTTCCATCTGTCTTTCCCTCCTTGTCACTCCCTCTCTCGCCATCCATCTCTGCTTCTCTCTCTCTCTGTCTCTCCAACTGCCTTCGCCTCTGTTTCTCTCCCACTCCCTCCTTCTCTCTCTGTCACTCCCTCTCTCTCCTTCTATTGCTGTCTATCTCGCTATCCCTCTATCCCTCCATCTGTCTTTCCCTCCCTGTCTCACCATCTCTCTCCTTCCATCTCTGTCTCTCTCTCTTTCCATCTGTCTTTCCCTCCTTGTCACTCCCTCTCTCTCCTTCTATCTCTCTCTCTCGTTCTATCCCTCCATCTATCCAACCCTCCCTGTCACTCCCTGTCACTCCATCTCTCTCCTTCTCTCTCTGTCCCTCACTCTGTCCCTCCATCTGTCCTTCCCTCTCTCTCCTTCTATCTCTGTCTCTCTCTCTCTGTCTCTCTGTCTGTCCCTCCATCTGTCCTGCCCTCCCTGTCCTTCTATCTCTGTCTCTCTCTCTCAGTCTCTCTCTCTGTTCCTCCATTTGTCTTTCCCTCTCTGTCTCTGTCCTTCTATCTGCTTCACTCTGTCTCTCTCTCTGTCCCTCCATCAGTTTTTCCCTGTCTGTTTCTCCATTTCTCTCCTTCTATCTCTGTCTCTCTGTCTGTCCCTCCATCTGTCCTGCCCTCCCTGTCCTTCTATCTCTGTCTCTCTCTCTCAGTCTCTCTCTCTGTTCCTCCATTTGTCTTTCCCTCTCTGTCTCTGTCCTTCTATCTGCTTCACTCTGTCTCTCTCTCTGTCCCTCCATCAGTCTTTCCCTGTCTGTTTCTCCATTTCTCTCCTTCTATCTCTGTCTCTCTGTCTGTCCCTCCATCTGTCCTGCCCTCCCTGTCCTTCTATCTCTGTCTCTCTCTCTCTGTCTCTCTCTCTGTTCCTCCATTTGTCTTTCCCTCTCTGATTCTGTCCTTCTATCTGCTTCATTCTGTCTCTATCTCTGTCCCTCCATCAGTCTTTCCCTGTCTGTTTCTCCATTTCTCTCCTTCTACATCTGTCTCTCTCTCTGTCCCTCCATTTGTCTTTCCCTCTCTGTCTCTGTTCTTCTATCTCTGTCTCTGCTTCTCTCTGTCTCTCTCTCTGTCCCTCCATCTGTCTTTCCCTTTCTGTCACTCCCTTTCTCCTACTCTCTGTCTCTCCCCCTCTCTCTGTCTCTCTCTCTGTCCCTCCATCTGTCTTTCCCTCTATCTCTCCCTCTCTCTCCTTCTATCTCTGTCTCTCTCTCTATCCCTCCATCTGTCCTTCCCTCCCTGTCACTCCATCTCTCTCCTTCTCTCTCTGTCTCTCACTTTGTCTCTCCATCTGTCTTTTCCTCTCTGTCTCTCCCTTCTCTCTCCTTCTATCTCTCTCTTTCTCTCTGTCTCTCCATCTGTCTTTCCCTCCCTATCACTCCCTTTCTCTCCTTCTATCTCTGCCTCTCTCTCTGTCTCTCCATCTGTCTTTCCCTCTCTGCCTCTCTCTCTCTCTCCTTCTATCTCTGTCTCTCTCTCTCGATCCCTCCGTCGGCCCTTCCCTCCCTGTCTCTCCCTCTCTCTCCTTCTATCTCTCTCTCTCTCTCTCTGTCTCTCCATCTGTCTTTCCCTCCCTGACACACTCTCTCTCTCCTTCTATCTCTGTTTCTCTCTATGTCCCTCCTTCTGTCTTTCCTTCTCTGTCTCTCCCTCTCTCTCCTTCCATCTCTGCCTCTCTCTCTCTGTCTCTCCATCTGCCTTTCCCTCTCTGTCTCTCCCTCTCTCTCCTTCTATCTCCGTCTCTCTCTCTCTGTCTTTCCATCTGTCTTTCCCTCCCTGTCACTCCCTCTCTCTCCTTCCATCTCTGTCTCTGTCTCTGTTCCTCCATCTGGCTTTCCCTTCCTGTCACTCCCTCTCTCTCCGTCCACCTCTGCCTCTCTCTCTCTGTCTCTCCATCTGTCATTCCCTCTGTCACTCCCTCTCTGTTCTTCTCTCTCTGTTTCTCTCTCTATCCCTCCATCTGTCCTTCCCTCCATCACTCCATCTCTCTCCTTCTCCCTCTGTCTCTCACTCTGTCCCTCGATCTGTCTTTCCCTTCCTGTCTCTCCCTCTCTCTCCTTCTTTCTCTGTCTCTCTCTCTCTGTCTTTCCATCTGTCTTTCCCTCCTTGTCACTCCCTCTCTCGACGTCCATCTCTGCTTCTCTCTCTCTCTGTCTCTCCAACTGCCTTTGCCTCTGTTTCTCTTCCACTCCCTCCTTCTCTCTCTGTCTCTCCCTCTCTCTTTGTCTCTCTGTCACTGCCTCTCTGTCCTTCTATTGCTGTCTATCTCGCTATCCCTCTATCCCTCCATCTGTCCTTCCCTCCCTGTCTCACCATCTCTCTCCTTCCATCTCTGTCTCTCTCTCTTTCCCTCCATCTGTCCTTCCCTCCCTGTCACTCCATCTCTCTCCTTCTCTCTCTGTCTCTCACTTTGTCTCTCCATCTGTCTTTCCCTCTCTGTCTCTCCCTTCTCTCTCCTTCCATCTCTCTCTTTCTCTCTGTCTCTCCATCTGTCTTTCCCTCCCTATCACTCCCTTTCTCTCCTTCCATCTCTGCCTCTCTCTCTCTGTCTCTCCATCTGTCTTTCCCTCTCTGCCTCTCTCTCTCTCTCCTTCTATCTCTGTCTCTCTCTCTCGATCCCTCCGTCGGCCCTTCCCTCCCTGTCTCTCCCTCTCTCTCCTTCTATCTCTCTCTCTCTCTCTCTCTCTGTCTCTCCATCTGTCTTTCCCTCCCTGACACACTCTCTCTCTCCTTCTATCTCTGTCTCTCTCTATGTCCCTCCTTCTGTCTTTCCTTCTCTGTCTCTCCCTCTCTCTCCTTCCATCTCTGCCTCTCTCTCTCTGTCTCTCCATCTGCCTTTCCCTCTCTGTCTCTCCCTCTCTCTCCTTCTATCTCCGTCTCTCTCTCTCTGTCTTTCCATCTGTCTTTCCCTCCCTGTCACTCCCTCTCTCTCCTTCCATCTCTGTCTCTGTCTCTGTTCCTCCATCTGTCTTTCCCTTCCTGTCACTCCCTCTCTCTCCGTCCACCTCTGCCTCTCTCTCTCTGTCTCTCCATCTGTCATTCCCTCTGTCACTCCCTCTCTGTTCTTCTCTCTCTGTTTCTCTCTCTATCCCTCCATCTGTCCTTCCCTCCGTCACTCCATCTCTCTCCTTCTCTCTCTGTCTCTCACTCTGTCCCTCGATCTGTCTTTCCCTTCCTGTCTCTCCCTCTCTCTCCTTCTTTCTCTGTCTCTCTCTCTCTGTCTTTCCATCTGTCTTTCCCTCCTTGTCACTCCCTCTCTCGACGTCCATCTCTGCTTCTCTCTCTCTCTGTCTCTCCAACTGCCTTTGCCTCTGTTTCTCTTCCACTCCCTCCTTCTCTCTCTGTCTCTCCCTCTTTCTTTGTCTCTCTGTCACTCCCTCTCTCTCCTTCTATTGCTGTCTATCTCGCTATCCCTCTATCCCTCCATCTGTCCTTCCCTCCCTGTCTCACCATCTCTCTCCTTCCATCTCTGTCTCTCTCTCTTTCCCTCCATCTGTCTTTCCTTCTCTGTCGCTCCCTCTCTCTCCTTCTATTGCTGTCTATCTCTCTATCCCTCGATCCCTCCATCTGTCCTTCCCTCCCGTCTCTCCATCTCTCTCCTTCTATCTCTGTCTCTCTGTCTCTCCATCTGTCTTTCCCTCCCTGACACTCCCTCTCTGTCCTTCTATCTCTGTCTCTCTCTCTATCCCTCCATCTGTCCTTCCCTCCCTGTCGCTCCCTCTCTCTCCTTCTATCTCTGTCTCTCTGTCTCTGTCCCTCCATCTGTCTTTCCCTCCCTGACACTCCCTCTCTCTCCTTCTCTCTCTGTCTTTCTCTCTGTCTTTCCATTAGTCTTTCCCTCCTTGTCACTCCCTCTCTCTCCTTCCATCTCTGCTTCTCTCATTCTCTGTCTCTCCAACTGCCTTTGCCTCTGTTTCTCTCCCACTCCCTCCTTCTCTCTCTGTCTCTCCCTCTCTCTTTGTCTCTCTGTCACTCCCTCTCTCTCCTTCTATTGCTGTCTCTCTCTCTATCCCTCTATCCCTCCATCTGTCCTTCTCTCCCTGTCTCTCCTTCTCTCTCTCTCTTTCTCTCTGTCTCTCCATCTGTCTTTCCCTCCCTATCACTCCCTTTCTCTCCTTCCATCTCTGCCTCTCTCTCTCTGTCTCTCCATCTGTCTTTCCCTCTCTGCCTCTCCCTCTCTCTCCTTCTTTCTCTGTCTCTCCCTCTCTCTGTCTTTCCATCTGTCTTTCCCTCCTGGTCACTCCCTCGCTCTCCTTCCATCTCTGCTTCTCTCTCTCTCTGTCTCTCCAACTGCCTTTGCCTCTGTTTCTCTCCCACTCTCTCCTTCTCTCTCCATCTCTGCCTCTCTCTCTGTCTCTCTGTCACACCCTCTCTCTCCATCTATCTCTGTCTCTCTCTCTATCCCTCTATCTCTCCATCTGTCCTTCCCTCTCTGTCGCTCCCTCTCTCTCCTTCTATCTCTGTCTCTCCATCTCTCTTTCCCTTCCTGACACTCCCTCTCTGTCCTTCTATCTCTGTCTCTTTCTCTATCCCTCCAAATCTCCATCTGTCCTTCCTGCCCTGTCACTCCATCTCTCTCCTTCTCTCCCTGTCTCTGTCTCTGTCCCTCCAACTGCCTTTCCCTGTCTGTCACTCCCTCTCTGTCCTTCTATCTCTGTCTCTTTCTCTATCCCTCCAAATCTTCATCTGTCCTTCCCTCCCTGTCACTCCATCTCTGTCCTTCTCTCTCTGTTTCTCTCTCTGTCTCTCTGTCACGCCCTCTCTCTCCATCTATCTCTGTCTCTCTCTCTATCCCTCTATCCCTCCATCTGTCTTTCCCTCCCTGACACTCCCTCTCTCTCCTCTCTCTGTCTCTCTCTCTGTCCATCCATCTGTCTTTCCCTCTGTCTCTCCCTCTCTCTCCTTCTGTCTCTGTCTCTCTCCCTGTCCCTCCATCTGTCTTTCCCTCTCTGTCACTCCCTCTCTCTCCTTCCACCTCTGCCTCTCTCTCTCTGTCTCTCCATCTGTCTTTCCCTCTCTGTCACTCCCTCTCTGTCTTTCTCTCTCTGTTTCTCTCTCTATCCCTCCATCTGTCCTTCCCTCCGTCATTCCATCTCTCTCCTTCTCTCTCTGTCTCTCTCACTGTCCCTCTAACTGCCTTTCCCTCTCTGTCACTCCCTCTCTGTCCTTCTCTCTCTGTTTCTCTCTCTATCCCTCCATCTGTCCTTCCCTCCGTCACTCCATCTCTCTCCTTCTCTCTCTGTCTCTCACTCTGTCCCTCCATCTGTCTTTTCCTCCCAGACACTCCCTCTCTCTCCTTCTCTCTCTGTCTCTCACTCTCTGTCTTTCCAACTGCCTTTCCCTCTGTGTCTCTCCCACTCTCTCCTTTTCTCTCTGTCTCTGCCTCTCTCTGTCTCTATCCCTCCATCTGTCCTTCCCTCCCTGTCACTCCATCTCTCTCCTTCTCTCTCTATCCCTCCATCTGTCCTTCCCTCCCTGTCTCTCCCTTTCTCTCCTTCCATCTCTGCCACTCTCTCTCTCTCCATCTGTCTTTCCCTCTCTGCCTCTCCCTCTCTCTCCTTCTATCCCTGTATCTCTCTCTCTCTATCCCACCATCTGTCTTTCCCTCTCTGTCTCTCCCTCTCTCTCCTTCTGTCCCTGTATCTCTCTCTCTCTGTCCCTCCATCTGTCTTGCCCTCCCTCTCTCTCCTTCCATCTCTGTCTCTCTCTATGTTCCTCCATCTCTCTTTCCCTCTCTGTCTCTCCCTCTCTCTCCTATCTCTGTCTCTCTCTCTGTCTCTATTTTAAATATTAAGCAAGCTATTCCACTGTGGGAGCCATCACACCCTCATGATACTGTTTGTGGAAATTTCATGCTGGCTTATTGGTTAATTTTTAAACCTGTGATTGATAGAATCTTGTTAACCAAAGGTATTAAGAGATAAGGGGCAAAGGCAGGATATATGGTGTAAGTTACATCACAGATCAGCCAAGATCACATTGAATGCAGGAACAGAGTTGTGGGGTGAAATTGCATCCTCCTCTTCCAATATCCCCTGTTAAATATCCTTCTTTCTCTGTCAGTCACCCGGTTAGTCTATGTCTCTCTGTTTCTCTTTTTCTCTCTCTCTTTCTCTCTCTGTGTTTCGGACAGTGTCTAGTGAGATTCACTCTGTATCCACCCCATGATGTTCCTGCCCTGGGAGTGTGTGATGTGACAGCGTAGAGGGAAATTTACTCTGTGTCAAACCCAACATTGTGCTTGGCTTGGAAATGTTTAATGGGACAGTGTAGCTGGAGATTTACTGTGTATCCCTGGAATTTAGAAGGTTATGGGGTGATTTGATGAAAGTTTATAAAATAATAAGTGAAACTGATAGGGTGAAATGAGAGTAAATATTCCCACTGGCTGCGGAGTCAGGAACTTGGGGCATAGTCTGAAAATATAAAGAGTGGCCACTTTGACTTCATCCCATCGTGTCGTATGTACATTCTCACATATAGCAGGTATAGCAGCACATATATAACAGGATAGCAGGTATAACTGTAGTCATAGTATTCAGCTAAAAATTGATCACTTACATTGTTATTTCAGTCCATATTTACAGTGCACACGGTACCTTACTGTTGTAATCAAGTCATATAGTATCTATTCATCCCACTGGGGCAAAATGTCACTGGCTCAACATTCTCACCAAATACTAAAGCATTCCACAATGCAAGACTCACAAATTCAGCCCAAGTTTCCTTTTCTGAGTCTCACTGGTCTGTTCTGATTCTATGAGGGATTACTGATGCTTATCCTCCACATGAGCAGTCGTCCTAATCCCGTGTGCCTGTCCTGCTCCCAAACCCGGCATCCGCTTACATTAAGGCAAGTGATACAGGAGTGTCTCAGTGACTGAGGCAGGTGAGTCTTGAGGCTGAGCCAGGCACAGTGAGTGACCCGGGTTAATCCGACACTCCAGGGAATGTTTAAACTGAACTGTACTCTGTATCTAACCCGTGCTGTACCTTCTCTGAGATTGTTCGATGGGGCAGTGCAGACAAGGAGACTCTGATAGGGTAGACAGAGAATAACTATTCCCACTGGCTGCGGAGTCAGGAACTTGTGGGCCGAGTCTAAAAATCTAAACGTAGTCTCAAAACCATTCAGGAGTGAAATGAAGAAACACTTCAACACACCAAGTGTGGTATCAGTTTGGAACTCTCTTCCGCAATCAGCAATTGATGCTGAGACACTTGTAAATTTTTAAATCTGAGATTGACAGATTGTTGTTAACCAAAGGTATTAAGAGCTAAAGGGCAAAGGTGGGACATATGGTTTTAGTTAGATCACAGATCAGCCCTGATCTCACTGAATGCTGGAACAGGGTCGAGGGGTTAAATTGCCTCCTCATCTTCCTATGTCTGATGTTAAATATCCTTCTTTCTCTCTCAGTCACCCTGTCAGTCTGTTTCTCTCTTTCTGTCTCTCACTGTGTCTACTTCAGACAGTGTAGAGTGAGATTCACTCTGTATCCACCCCATGATGTTCCTGTCCTGGGACTGTTGGATGGGACAGTGTAGAAGGAGCATTACTCTGTATCTAATCCATGCTGTACCTGTCTGGGGAATGTTGATGGGAGAGTGGAAACAGAGAGGTCTGGGACCAGGGTCCTCATGGGGAGGACTTAATGGTGCCTCCTAATTGACCAGTTAGCAATATTGGTGCTCCAGGGATGAAAGGGACATTGGCTGAGTGGATACGACATTGGCTGAGAGAGTGGACAATGGTTGTTTCAGACTGGAGGGAGCTATACAGTGGAGGTTTATATTAGGACCACTGCTCTTTTTGATATATACTAATGACTTGGACTTGTGTTTACAGGGCATAACTTCAATGTTTGCCAATGTTAGTGACATCTGCAATGTAATAAACAGGGAAGGGACTCGTAGCTGACTTCAGGAGGAGATAGGCAGTCTGGTGAAATGGAGCACACAAGAACAAATGAATTAGGAGCAGGAGTAGGCCATTCGGCCCCTTGAGCCTGCTCTGCCATTCAATGGCTGATCTGATTGTGAACTCAACTCCACTTTCCTGTCTGCGTCCCATAACCCTTGACTCCCTAATTGATCAAAAATCTATCGAACTCAGCCTTGAATATATTCAATGATCCAGCCTCCACTGCTCTCTCGGGAAGAGAATTCCACAGACTGACCCCCCTCTGAGAGAAACACATTTCTCCTCATCTCAGTTTTAAATGGGACGTCCCTAATTTTTAAACTGTGTCCCCTCGTTCTAGTCTCCCCAACAAGTGGAAACATCCTCTCAGCATCCACCCTGTCCAGTCCCCTCGGGACCTGAGATGTTTCACTCAGATCACCTCTCATTCTTCTAAACTCTAGTGGGTATAGACCCAACCTGTTCAACCTTTCCTCATAAGATAACCCCTTCATCCCAGGAATCAGCCCAGTGAACCTTCTCTGAACTACTTCGAATGCAATTATATAATTTCTTCAGTAAGGAGACCAAAAGTGTCCACAATCCTGCAGACGTCGTCTAACTTATGCCCTGTACAGCTGTAACAACACTTCCCTACTTTTATATTCTATTCACCTTGCAATAAACAACAACATTCCATTTGCCTTCCTAATCACTCGCTGTAGCTACACGGCAACATTTTGTGATTCATGTACCAGGACACCCAGATCCCTCTGTACCATACAGTTCTGCAGTCTCTCTCCATTTCAATAATATACTGATTTTTATTCTTCCTGCTAAAGTGGACAAGCTCACATTTTCCCACATTGTACTCCATCTGCCAATTTTTTGCTCACTCACTTAACCTCTGGACATCTCTTTGTCGACACTTTATTTCCTCTTGACAGCTTACTATCCAACCTATCATTGGACAGACACAGGGCAGGTTAACTTCAATGCTGAGAAATGTGAAGTGATGCATTTTGGAAGGAAGACTGAGTGATATAAACTAAATGGTACAATGTTAGAATGGGTGACAGGACAGAGAGATCTGGGATTTCATCAATGTTCCCTGTTCCACACAAAAGCTCAATTTGGGGCTTGGAATCTGTGAGTTGAATTTAGCTTCATCCTGAAAAGTGTTGGCAAACGTGTTGGGAAATGTGTCAAAAGCTGTTTCCATTCAGACATTCCTGCATTGTGGAAGTGTGAGCTATCTTTGCAGAGACAGGAAATAGAGTTGTTTGAATGGACCTGCAGGTTTTGGTTGATGCAATAAGGTGAGAATTTGAATTGTGTCCCTTGCAGATACACAGAATTGAAGGTATTTACACAACACCACATGAAGTAGTTTACCAATGTCTGACAAACTTCAAAGACTTCAAACACATGGAAGAAGAGGAGAAGGGAACAATATACAAACCCTGAGACAGTCAGACAACAGCAGTAGGAAAATGATTCTCCTTTTATGGGTATTAATTTGAAGGCCTGAGCTGATGATTGAAAAAGCCGGAGTTCAAATCCCACACTGGGCTGTTGTGAATTTGAATTTTGTTTTTTCTAAAAATAAACATAAATCTGGAATTAAAGAACCTCTAGGATGGAATGATTCGCTCCTGTCTACTAGAGCAAAGCCCGTGTGTGTCTCAGTTTTGCTGTATTTATTAACGATTTCAGATGATGTGGTAGAATGCAACATACCCAAGTTTACCAATGACACAAAAATAGGCAGCATTGTTAGCAGTGCAGCTGGAAGCAGAACAATGCAAAGAGATATCTAAAGTGAAGGTTAAAACTGTGGTAGTTAGATTTCCATGTCAGTAAAAAAGACTAGAACAGAGTACTTTATAAATGGTGAAAAGATAGAAACACTGGAGGTCCAAAGAGACTTGAGGAGTTTGTGTCCATTTGAGTGCAGTGTAGATTTACCAGAATGATAACTGGACTCCAAGGGTTAAATTACAAGGTGATATTACACAAACTGGGAATAATTCCCTGGAATTTAGGAGGATCAGGGTGATTTGATCAAAGTAGTTGAGATATTAAGGGGAACTGATGGGGTAGTTTGAGAGAAACTATTTCGGCAGCTTTGGAATATAGGAACAGGAGTAGGCCATTCAGCCCATCGAGCCTGTTCCGCCATTCAAGACGATCATGGCTGATCATCCACTTCAATGTGTTTTTCCCAGACTATCCTCATACCCTTTATGTCATTGGTATTGAGCAATCTGTCAATCTCTGCTTTAAACATACTCAATGACTGAGCTTCCACAGCCCTCTGGGATAGAGAATTCCTAAGATTCACAACCCTCTGAGTAATGACATTTCTCCTCATCTCTGTCCCAAGTGGCTTCCCCCTTATTTTGAAATTGTATCCCCTTGTTCTAGACTCCCCAACCAGGAGAAACATCTTACCTACATCTACCCTGTCTATCTATAACGTTACCCCAGGGTCCCCACACTGCCTGTATCCCCGTCCCCCTGCTTCTAAAGTCTCTAAGGGTCTCCTGGCACTTTCTATCTCTCTGCTTCTGTCTCTATCCCTCACTATCTCTCTGTTCTCTCTCCATTTCTATCTCTCCCTATATCTCTGTTACTCTACCTCTGTTCCTCTCTCTCTGTCTATCACTCGCTCCCACCATGTTGGTTATCATTGGGGGTTGAGTTAAATCACAGACAAAATAAGCACTTCACCTGTCTGCCCCGGAATAAATAGCAAAATTTGTGGATATTTTATGTCTGTATTCAGACAATATAGACAGGAGTGTATATTATATGATGGGATGCTGCAAATCGATTTACACTAGTACTGTCGGAAAAGCAACTTAAAAAGAATTATTCACAAGTCTAGTCCAACTTAACGACAGATTTGACCCGATAAGGTAATAAATGCCAAAAGTCTGGAGTTTTTTGGAGTACGTTAAGCTTTACTCTGTCTGGCTTTCAGAAATTAAACATTACACATGCACTGCAAGATTAAAGATTATACATAGGTTAGGTTACATACAATTTTGGAAGGACTAACAAGGCTAGGGAATATCCAATGAATGGTAGGACCATAGGAAGTACCGAGTGTCAGAGGGATCTTGGTGTACTTGTCCATAGATCACTGAAGGCTGCAGCGCAGGTAGACAAGGTGGTTAGGAAGGTATATGGGATACTTGCCTTTATTAGTTGAGGCATAGAATATAAGAACAGGGAGGTTATGATGGATCTGTATAAAACACTGGTTAGGCCACAGCTGGAGTACTGTGTACAGTTCTGGGCACCACACTATAGGAAGGATGTGATTGCAATGGAGAGGATGCAGAGGAGATTGACCAGGATGTTGCCTGGGCTGGAGCATTTCAGCTATGAAGAGAGACTGAAAAGGCTGGAGTTGTTTTCCTCAGAGCAGAGAAGGCTGAGGGGGGACCTGATTGAGGTGTACAAAATTATGAGGGGCATTGATAGGTTAGATAGGAAGAAACTTTTTCCCTTAGTGGCGGGGTCAATAACCAGGGGGCATAGATTGAAGGTAAGGGGCAGGAGGTTTAGAGGGGATTTGAGGAAAAGATTTTTCTCCTGGAAGGTTATTGGTTGATTTGATGAAGGTTTACAAAATAATAAGGGAAACTGATAGGGTGGACTGAGAGTAAATATTCCCACTGGCTGTGGAGTCAGGAACTTGGGGCATTGTCTAACAATATAAAGGGTGGCCACTTTGACTTCATCCCATCGTGTCGTATGTACATTCTCACATATAGCAGGTATAGCAGCACATATATTACAGGATAGCAGGTATAACTGTAGTCATAGTATTCAGCTGAAAATTGATCAGTTACATTGCTATTTCAGTCCATATTTACGGTACACACGGTACCTTACTGTTGTAATAAAGTCATATAGTGTCTATTCATCCCACTGGGGCAAAATGTCACTGGCTCAACATTCTCACCAAATACTAAAACATTCCACAATGCAAGACTCACAAATTCAACACAAGTTTCCTTTTCTGAGTCTCGATGGTCTGTTCTGATTCTCTGAGGGATTACTGATGCTTATCCTCCACATGAGCAGTCGTCCTAATCCCGTGTGCCTGTCCTGCTCCCAAACCCGGCATCCGCTTACATTAAGGCAAGTGATACAGGAGCGTGTCAGTGACTGAGGCAGGTGAGTCTTGAGGCTGAGCCGGGCACAGTGAGTGACCCGGGTTAATCCGACACTCCAGGGACAGTTTAAACGGAGCTTTACTCTATATCTAACCCGTGCTGTACCTTCTCTGAGAATGTTTGCTGGGACAGTGCAACGAGGAGAGTTATTCCTTACCCATTTTAAATATAGAGAAGTGAATATCCAAGAGATTGTTTTAATGTCAATGTTTCCCCAGGATGTTGACGCTGGGGGATTCAGCGATGGGATAATGCTTTGAATGCCAAGGGGAGGTGGTTGGATTCTCTCTTGTTGCAGATGGTCATTGCCTGGCACTTGTGTGACATGAATGTTACTTGTCACTGGTCGGCCCAAACCTGAATGTTTTCCGGGTCTTGGTGCATGTGGCTATGGATTGCTTCATTATCTGAGGCAAAATACTGTGGATGCTGGAAATCTGGAAAGCATCGAGCTGAATCACTAACTCTGTTTTGCTCTCCGCAGATGCTGCTTGACCTGCTCAGTATTTCCTCCTGGGATCTCAGCTGAAGATGGTTGAGCCTCGGACACTACCCCGAGGAACTCCTGCAGTGATGTCCTGGGACTGAGATGATTGACCTCCAACAACCACAACCATCTTCCTTTGTGCTCGGTTTGAGTCCAACCAGCGGATTCCCACTGACTTCAGTTTTACTCGGGCTCCTCGATGTCACACTCGGTCAAACGCTGCCTTGATGTTAAGGTCAGTCTCTCTTCCCAGTAGCAGACAGGAGTGAATCGTTCCCTTTGACCCATTGTCCACTGAACAAGCTGTGCTTCTTCACAGCCTGATACAGGACTGTACACGGCCGATTAATGTAGCCCATCAAACACTCCCAGAGCAGGTTCAGCACAGTTTAGGAATAGAGTACAGTTCCTTCAACATTCTCTCTCTGTCTTCCTCTCTCTGTCTCTCCCTCCTGCTATCTCTGACACGAGGAGAGAGACAGAGGGAGAGAGGGTTAGATATGAAGGTATAGAGAGGGCTGGAGAGAGACACAAAGTTGGAGAGAGAGAGATTCTTGAGGTGGATGAAAAGGATAATGTAAGATATATTAATTTGATGTAATCCTTCACTGCTGTGTACACAAACAGAAAGAGATAGATATGGAGAGAAAAACACATCGGCAGAGAGGGAAATGTAGATGAAGTTGGGGCCCAGGCAGATACGTTTGATGATCCAGAAGGAACAGCCTCCATTTTAAACATCCTGCAAGCTATTCCCCTGTGGGAGCCATCACACCCTCATGATATTTGTTGTGCAAATTTCTTGCTGGCATATTGGTTAATTTTTAAAGCTGTGATTGATAAATTCTTGTTAACCAAAGGTATTAAGAGATAAGGGGCAAAGGCAGGATATATGGTATAAGTTACATCACAGATCAGCCAAGATCACATTGGATGCTGTAACAGGATTGTGGGGTTGAATTGCATCTTCCTCTTCCAGTATCCCCTGTGAAGTATCCTTCTTTCTCTGTCAGTCACCCTGTCAGTCCATGTCTCTCTGTTTCTCTCTTTCTGTCACTCTCTCTGTCTCTATCGGACAGTGTAGAGTGAGATTCACTCTGTATCCACCCCATGATGTTCCTGCCCTGGGAGTGTGTGATGGGACAGCATCGAGGGACATTTACTCTGTGTCAAACCCAACATTGTGCTTGGCTTGGGAATGTTTAATGGGACAGTGTAGCTGGAGATTTACTGTGTATCCCTGGAATTTTGAAGGCTCAGGTGTGATTTGATGATTGTTTTCAAGGTAATAAGGGAAACTGATAGGGTAGACAGAGAGTAACAATTCCCACTGGCTGCAGAGTCTAGAACATGGGGGCATAGTCTAAAAATATAAACCTTGTCTAAAAACCTTTCAGGAGTGAAATGAAGAAACACTTCAACACACCAGGTATGGTATCAGTTTGGAACTCTCTTCCACAATCAGCAATTGATGCTGAGACACTTGTTAATTTTTAAATCTGAGTTTGATAGATTTTTATGAAACTTCTCTGTCACTCCCTCTCTCTTCTCCCATCTTTGCCTCTCTCTCTCTCTCTCTCCATCTGTCTTTCCATCTCTGTCACTCCCACTCTCTTTCTCTGTCTCTCCATCAGTCTCCCCACCCATCACTCCATCTCTCTCTGTCTCTCACTCTGTCCCTCCATCTGTTTTTCCCTCCCTCTCCTTCTATCTCTCTCTCTCTCTCTGTTGCTCTGTCCCTCCATCTATCCTTCCCTCCCTGTCACTCCATCTCTCTCCTTCTATCTTTGTCTCTATCTCTGTCTCTCCATCTGTCTTTCCCTTCTTGTCGCTCCCTCTCTCTCCTTCTATCTCTGCCTCTCTCTCTCTGTCTCTTCATCTGCCTTCCCCACCCCCTGACACTCCCTCTCTCTCATTCCATCTCTGTCTCTGCCTCTCTCTCTGTCTCTCTCTCTTTCCCTCCATCTGCCTTTCCCTCTGTGTTTTATACAGATTGAAAGCCTGTGTCTGTGTGTGTGTCTGTGTGAGTGTGTTAGGGTTAGGGTTAGGGTTAGGGTTAGGGTTAGGGTCAGGGTCAGGGTCAGGGTCAGGGTCAGGGTCAGGGTTAGGGTTAGGGTTAGGGGGTTAGGGTTAGGGGGTTAGGGTTAGGGTTAGGGGGTTAGGGTTAGGGGGTTAGGGTTAGAGTTAGGGTTAGGGTTAGGGGGTTAGGGTTAGGGTTAGGGGGTTAGGGTTAGGGTTAGGGTTAGGGTTAGGGTTACAACACATTAGGGTTAGGGTTAGGGTTAGGGTTAGGGTTACGCTACGTTAGGGTTAGGGTTAGGGTTAGGGTTCGGGTTAGGGTGAATGGGCAGTAGGGGTGGGAAAGCCTCCCCTCTTGTGTTTATATACTCATTTCTTGAGTTTAATTTCACGAGCAGCTGCCACTTTTATTCGGCTCACGCCTTAAGTTAGTGTCCATCCACGTTAGGGTTAGGGTTAGGGTTAGGGTTAGGGTTAGGGTTAGGGTTAGGGTTAGGGTTAGGGTGAATGGGCAGTAGGGGTGGGAAAGCCTCCCCTCTTGTGTTTATATACTCATTTCTTGAGTTTAATTTCACGAGCAGCTGCCACTTTTATTCGGCTCACGCCTTAAGTTAGTGTCCATCCATGTCCGCTTGCCTTTCCAGCTCGGATTATCAGTGGGATTGCAATGAATAGCATGTGCTATTAATTTTGCAATGAGTATATCGAATTGAAGGATCAGTCGTGTCTAAGGGCTGGACAAAGTTTGGATTTTAGGGCGGGAGCCATCAAGAAGATTCAGAGGTTCGGTCGGGGGTGGGGGTGTTTTGGGTAGGTTAGGAATAGGTGGGGGGGGTGGGGTTGGGGAAGTTTGGTCGATTAGGACTAGGGTTAGCTTTGGTTTAGGGTTCGGTCTGGGGGGGGGTTTTAGACTTAGGATTAGGGGGGTTTAGGGTAGGGTTTAGGCGTTATGTGTTAGGATTAGGGTAGGTGTTAGGATTAGGGTAGGTGTTAGGGTTAGGGTAGGTGTTAGGGTTAGGCGTTACGATTAGGGTAGGTGTTAGGTTTAGGCGTTAGGGTTAGGGTAGGCGTTAGGGTTAGGTGCTAGGCGTTAGGGTTAGGGTAGGCGTTAGGGTTAGGTGCTAGGCGTTAGGGTTAGGCGTTAGGGTTAGGGTGGGTGTTAGGGTTAGGCGTTAGGGTTAGGTGCTAGGCGTTAGGGTTAGGTTTAGGCGTTAGGTTTAGGCGTTAGGTTTAGGCATTAGGGCTAGGGTGGGGGTTAGGCGTTAGGGTTAGGTGCTAGGCATTAGGGTTAGGTGCTAGGCTTTAGGGTTAGGGTAGGTGTTAGGGTTAGGCGCTAGGCATTAGGGTTAGGTGCTAGGCTTTAGGGTTAGGGTACACGTTAGGGTTAGGGTTAGGCGTTGGGGTTAGGGTAGGTGTTAGGGTAGGTGTTAGGGTTAGGCGTTAGGGTAGGTGTTAGGGTTAGGCGTTAGGGTAGGGTTAGGGTTAGGTGCTAGGCGTTAGGGTTAGGTGCTAGGTGTTAGGGTTAGGCGTTAGGGTTAGGGTGGGTGTTAGGGTTAGGCGTTAGGGTAGGGTTAGGTGCTAGGCGTTAGGGTTCGGCGTTAGGGTTAGGTGCTAGGCGTTAGGGTTAGGCGTTAGGGCTGGCGTTAGGGTTACGCATTAGGTTTGGGGGTTAGGGTTAGGCGTTGGGGTTAGGCGTTGGGGTTCGGCGTTGGGGTTCGGCATTGGGGTTCGGCGTTGGGGTTAGGTCTTGGGGTTGGCGTTAGGGTTACGCATTAGGTTTGGGGGTTAGAGTTAGTGTTGGGCGTTCGGGCTGGAGTTACAAGTTGGAGTTAGGCTTAGGGTTAGGTGTTGGAGTTAGGTTTAGGGTTACGTGTTGGAGTTGGGGCGTTAGGCTTTGGAATTAAGCCTTCGGGTTGGGTCTGGATCCAGGGGTAAGTGTTACATTGATGTTATGGGGGGGTTTGGGCTAGGGTTGGGGCTGGGGTCGGGCCATTGGTTTTGGGGTTAGATTTTAGGGTCCTGGATGGGTCTGGGGTTACATGAGTGTTGTGGGGATTGGGGTTAGGGCTAGGGTTAGGGCACCAATTTTCTTTGGGTAGATGGGCTACTTCTAAGGCTGGTGTTATTATCCGAGATGGTTGTGGATGGTGTGCTGTGTTCCCATGGATTAGGGGTATGTGGAGTTCAGGATTGTTTTGGATGTGTTACGTTTTAAGTATGGGTGAAGAAATATTTGCTGTCTTACATTTGGTTCAGACCCTTTGGTAACTGGGTTTGTAATGTTAAGATCCACCATCTCTCTTTCCTTTTCCTTTGTATTGGTGTCCAATTCAAGTTAGTTTCAAGCCCCATGATTTCCAGGGACTGAATTCCATGTTGCATAAAATGTCTGGTTATCGCCTTGTCTTCCTTCCCTGTCCGGATGGAACTAAGGTGTCCCGTAAATCTAGTTCTTAAAGTGTTCCCTGTTTCCCCGATATATAAAATGTGGCACTGTTTACATCGAATTGCATAGACTACATTTTGTTGCTCGCATGTAATTCTTTGCTTTATCAAAGCGGTTTTTCCTGTGTTCTCGTTTTGCAAGATTTTTAAGACCTTTAGGTGTTTACATGTTCCACATTGTCTGTCACCGCAATTTGGTACGGTTTGTGCCTTTACGCTACTGGTGACCAATAGGTCTTTTAGGTTTTTGCCTCTTTTGAAAGCTGATGTTATGCTATATTGGCTCAGTGAGTTAACATCCCCTTTTAACTTTTCAAAATGGTTTCTCACTACCCTATTTATCTGTTGAGTTGTTGCGCCGTATGTTGTAACAAGTGGTAGTCTTGTAGTTGGCCTATACCGTGGCTGTGGGTTCTCCATCTCCCTCAGGAAATTGGACTTGATATGTCTGAGGAATCTCTTTGTGTACCCCCTCCGTCTCAGTGCGGTGAAAAGGGTGGTGACCGCTTTGTTGAAATCTTCTAGTCTTGTGGCTATGCGGTGGAACCGCATGAGTTGTGACTTTACCAGTCCCCTAAAGGTGTGCCTGGGATGATGGCTTTGAGTGTGCAGGAGTGTATGTGTGTCAGTTACTTTGAAGAATACCTTTGTTGCTAATTTGTGACTGTTGTTCTCTAGTGGCAACTTAAAAACTGTAGTGTCGAGAAAGTCAATGCTTTCCTTGTGTGTTGTGGCTTTAATTTTAATGGAGGGGTGATGATTATTGAGAGTGTTGATGAAATCTTCTAATTCTGATTCTGTGTGGGTCCAAACCCCCCATATATCATCCAAGTACCTATAATAGCACATTGGGCGCTTGGGACACTTTTTGAAGACACTCTCCTCCCAGTCTGCCATGTAAATGTTTGCATAGGCTGGGGCAAACTTTTTGCCCATAGCTGTGCCCTTAATTTGGAGGTAAGATGCCCCATCGAATTCAAAGTCATTTTTTGTTAAACCCAGATGTAGTAGCTGAATTATAGCTTCATCTGGTCTTTTAGGGTGGGGAAATTTAGCGAGGGCATTTTTAACCGCCTGTATACCTCTGTTTGTTTCTATATTTGTATATAGGCTTTCGATGTCCATGGTAAAAAGAAGGGCATTAGGGGGTACGGTCAACGAGTTAACTATTTCTGTGAAGTGATATGTGTCCTTGATATAACTGGGATGTTTCTGGGCCAAGGGGTTCAGGAATGAATCAATGTATTCAGCTACCCTGTAGGATTCACTACCACAGTCTGACACAATGGGTCTTCCTGGTGGTATCGCCCCTGGAATTGTCCATGTATCTGGATGTTTATGTATTTTGGGCAGTATGTAAAACTTTCTGGGCCGCGGTTGTTCCCCTCTCAGGTATTCAACCTGTTTCCGTTTAATAAATTTAGACTTATGGAGTCGTTCTAATATATTGTCAATCTCTTTTTGTGTTTCCTGAAAGATGGGTTTTGTTAATTTAATGTAGTGGTCTGTATTATTTAATTGTCTGTGTGCTTCAAACAGGTACTGTTGTTTGTCCATGAGAACTATACTACTGCCCTTATCTGCTGGTTTTATAATGATGTTCGGGTTAGTTTTTAATTCCCTAATCGCCTGCCTTTCTCTTCTGGTGAGACTTTGTTTGTCTTTTGATGCAGGGATTTTTTTTTCTGTTTCTGATTGACTTTCTTTAGTAGAAATTAAAACCTCGGTCTGCCCGTTTGTGTGAAAGATTGTCTGAAACTGAGTCACTGAAGTAATCAGTCAGTTTAATCTTAACCTTCTCCTGTGGTCCTGTAGGGTGGGAAATGCCTTTGATAGATTTCCCCTCGGCCAAGGCTCTGCTTTCCTCGGGTTAAACTCTTTTGCTGTTTAAGGATTTCATCCATTTATTAATTATAATACTTGCTGCATTCTCTCTCCAGTGAATGTGTTCAGAGACTAATCCTGGAAAGATTTGGCCGCTGGTGCTGGAATGTAGCTCCTGGTTTTTATCACTGATTTAACTCCTGGATTGAGTCAGTGATTAATGACAATTGAAATCAAGATTTTTCACATTTCTGTGATTCCAATTTGTCCAGGATTGCAGTGACAATGTGAGTGTTCTGTTAATCTGAGGGAATGGGGTCAAGCGTCATCCAATACGGCTGGTGTTAGGATTGGATTATTTGTAATCCGGTTTGCCGTAGTTTGTTGTGACTCCCTTTAACCTCAACCATTGTTTTTATTTTAAGTTTGTCTTGAAAGGTTTTTTTTTTAGGGTTCCAACTTTTTGCTTTGGCAATAGCTTCTTGCAGGCGGTCAGCCCGATATCAACCGCAGCCTCACAGCTCCAGCGACCTGGGTTCAATTCTGGGTACTGCCTGTGTGGAGTTTGCACGTTCACCCTGTGTCTGCGTGGGTTTTCGCCAGGTACTCCGGTTTCCTCCAACCACCAAAGACTTGCAGGTTGATAGGTGAATTGGCCATTATAAATTGCCCCTAGTGTAGGTAGATGGTAGGGGAATATAGGGACAGGTAGGGATGTGGTAGGACCATGGGATTAGTGTAGGGTTAGTATAAATGGGTGGTTGATGGTCGGCACAGACTCGGTGGGCTGAAGGGCCTGTTTCAGTGCTGTATCTCTAAATAAAAATAAAATAAAATAAAATCATCCAATTTTTTTGAAGGTTAGTTTTGTAATGGTCGATTAAAATTTGTTTTGTCTGCTTCGCCCAGTTTTGGGAATTTGAAGCCATTTTTTTTTCCTCAGTGTTTTCCATGATGGGGTTTTCTGGTTTACGGAAAATTGTTAATGTATCTGCCTGTCTTACAATGCCTTTATGAGGCTGGCTTTGACTCTCTGCCAATAATAGATGGTGAATTGTCTGGGCCATTTTATAAATTGGTCTAACTGTGATAGGAAAGCTGTGTCTAGCTAACGGAAATGTGTGTGTACCAAAGTTGGAACACCTTCACGCCCGCATGACGTCCATTATATTGTCCACTCTCTGTGTAGAAAGTGCAAAAAGAGGTTGAAAAGCTGTTACCATGGGATTCCTGCCAGCCTACCACTGATGTGTCGAATATACGAATTAGGAGCAGGAGTAGGCCACTCAACCCCTTGATCCTGCTTTGCATTCAATAAGTTCAATGCTGAACTGATTGCTCCATGTTTCCACCTACCCCCGATAACTTCCACCCCCTTGCTTATCAAAAATCTATCTACCTCTGCCTTAAAAATATTCAAAGACTCTGCTTCCACTGCCTTTTGAGGAAGAGAATTCCAAAGTCTCACGACCCTCGGAGAGAAAATAATTTCTCCTCATCTCTGTCTTAAATGGGTGACCCCTTATTTTTAAACAGTGACCCCTAGTTCGAGATTCTCCCACAAGGGGAAACATCCTTTCCACATCCACCCTGTCAAAACCACTCAGGATCTTATATGTTTCAATCAAGTCGCCTCTTACGCTTCCAAACTCCAGTGGATATAAGCCCAGTCTGTCCAATCTTTCCTCATAAGACAACCCACCCATTCCAGGTATTAGTCTAGTAAACCTTCTCTGAATTGCTTCCAATGCATTCACATCCTTCCTTAAATAAGGAGACCAGTACTGTACACAGTACTCCAGATGTGGTCTCACCAATGCCCTGTATAGCTGAAGCATAACCTCCCTACTTTTGTATTCAATTCCCCTTGTAATAGAATAATATTCTATTAGCTTTCCTAATTACCTGCTGTACCTGCATACTGACCTTTTGTGATTCGTGCACTCGGACCACCCAGATCCCCCTGCGTCTCAGAGCTCTGCAATCTCTCACCATTTAGATAATATGCTTCTTTTTTATTCTTCCTGCCAAAGTGGAGAACTTCACACTTTCGCAGTGGTTAGCACCATAGCCTCACAGCTCCAGCGACCCGGGTTCGATTCTGGGTACTGCCTGTGCGGAGTTTGCAAGTTCTTCCTGTGACTGCGTGGGTTTCCGTTGGGTGCTCCGGTTTCCTCCCAAAGACTTGCAGATTGATAGGTAAATTGGCCATTGTAAATTGCCCCTAGTGTAGGTAGATGGTGGGGATGTGGTACCGAATATGGGATTAGTATAAATGGGTGGTTGTTGGTCGGCAGAGACTCGGTGGGCCGAAGGGCCTGTTTCAGTGCTGTATCTCTAAATAAAATTAAAATAAAATAAATAAAAAATATTCCATTTGCCAGGTCTTTTCCCACTCACTTAACCTAAATATATCTCCCTGATTCAGTTGGTATCCTCGCAGAGAATAATTCTCTCCGACGTTTTGTTGTTCACTATTTTGTCTCCTGCCCCAAGCTAGTTGAATTCACAAAGTGTTTTCTTTAATTTTAGACTTTGTTAAATTTTCTATTTTGTTTTAGGGTAATACAACACTGCCATCTAGTTGTTTTGCCAGGTTCCTACAGGTCTGTGTAAAATAATTTTCCAAACTGGAAAGTAGAGTGGAGGTTTGGATATAGTTTACCTTCCTGTTTTGGCACTATGTGACAATAACACTGCTATGCTAATATGTCGAGTTTAAAAGTTCATTTTATTTTCTGAATTTTTATTTTCATTTAAGGAGTTATGCAGAAATTGGTCGTGTTTCTGAGGATTAATAACTTCCAGGTTTGAAACAGGTGTGAACCTAAGCATGACTGTTTTCCTCCAAGTGTCAACACAGTTAACATTCACCCCATGCAAGTGCCAGGCAATGACCATCTCAAACAAGAGAGAATCTAACCGTCTCCCCTTGATGTTTGATGGCATTACGATCGCTGAATCCCCCCACTATCAACATCTTGGGGGTTACCAGTGACCAGAAACTGAACTAGACCGGCCACATAAATACCGTGGCTACAAGAGCAGGTCAGAGGCTGGGAATTGTGTGGTGAGTAACTCACCTCCTGACTCCCCAAAGCCTGTCCACCATCTACAAGGCACAAGTCAGGAGTGTGATGGAATACTCTCCACTTGCCTGGATGGGTGCAGCTCCAACAACACTCAGGCAGCTCGACACCATCCAGGACAAAGCAGCCCACTTGATTGGCACCCCATCTACAAACATTCACTCCCTCCACCACCGACACACAGTGACAGCAATGTGTACCATGTACAAGATGCACTGCAGCAACTTGCCAAGGCTCCTTCGACAGCGCCGCCCAAACCCGCGACCTCTACCAACTAGAAGGACAAGGGCAGCAGAAGTATGGGAACACCACCACCTGCAAGTTCCCCTCCAAGTCACACACCATCCTTACTTGGAACTATATCGCCGTTCCTTCACTGTCGCTGGGTCAACATCCTGGAACTCCCTTCCTAACAGCACTGTGGGTGTACCTACCCCAAATGGACTGCAGTGGTTCAAGTGTCATTTGCCTGGCACTTGTGTGGCACGAATGTTACTTGCCACTTATCAGCCCAAGCCTGGATATTGTCCAGGTCTTGCTGCATTTCTATGCGGACTGCTTCTGTATCTGAGGAGTCTCTCTCCCCCCTCTCTGTCTGTTTCTGTCTCTCTCCCTCCTCTCTCGATCACTCTCTCCCCTTCTCCACCTCCCCACCCCCTGTGTCTTCTGAGTTCCCCACTCCCCGTTCAGTGTTCCCTGCAGCAGCCATTTCCACAACCCGACACTTACCATGCCTGTATCATTTAAATTGTGTTGAGTGGAGGTGGTGATCTGTCCAGTTTGCAGGATTTACTGAACTGTGCAAAAGCAGTCGGGGCGGCTGCTCCCACAACACCTGTCCTGCATTCCACCAATCAGCGCTAACGCTACCTGGGCAGCCCCTGTCAGTCAGAGAGAGTGACTAATCCCCTTCCCCCTGCCCGCCAGGCACAGGTCTGCCCTACACCCTCCATCTGACGTACGTGGGAGTGGTCAATCAGAGCTCGGCAACATAAAAGCAAATTGCTGCAGATGCTGGAAATCTGCAATAAAACCAAAATGCGCTGGAAATACTCCGCAGGTCTGGCAGCATCTGCGGAGAGAGAAGCAGAGTTAACGTTTCAGCTCAGTGACCCTTCCTCAGAACAGGCAAAGGTTAGAAATGTTAACAGGCTTTAAGCAAATGCAAACGAAAATCCTGTCGGAGAGAAGAGCAGAACTTCTTCAAGGTAGGCATTCCTGGAAGAGAAGTAGCAGTGAATCAAACACTAAAAACGCTTTGAACGGGTTTGGTCGGGTAACCAGGCTTTACTTCAAACCCCTCCTCACACTAACAGCACATACATGGTATGCCCGCACTAGAGCCCAGCCGAGCATAGGACACTGTGCTGGCTGCACCAGAAATGGCCAGCTGTGCAGTTCACATCACTTTATAGATCCAAGTTTCTGTAAGGTTGGCACCAGTCGTGCCATAGAGTGAAAATTACAGCTGGGAGAGAGAGAGAGGGAAAGCAACTCACTTTAAAAAGGCAGTTGGGAAAAGAAGACTCGAAGGCATAAGATTAACAGGAATAGGGGAATGGACAGGGCAATGGGACGAATTGGGGGAGGGTGAGACCATGGAGAGATTCAAACACAAGAATGAGAAAATTAAGGTGCTGACAGACAGGGAGCCAATGTAGGTCAGTGAGCACAGAGGAGACTCTCTGACTGTCTGGTAACAGAAACCATTGAGCACGTATCTCGTGTGTACAATTGACATTCAGTAGTTTTTTAAGTCAGAGTTTAAACGTTGCTTGTTTTGTGATGAAGACAACAGCAGAAAGACAAGCACAAGATGCTGGTGAGGCAAGTTGTGCTAACAATTTGTTTATGGGGTTATGACGTCCCACTGTGATCGCAGCCCTCGCCTGCTTTCAGTTAGTCAATTATAAACTCATTGATTTTATCTCATGTCTATTTGTTCTCAGGATATGGGTGACGCTGTCAAGGATGGCATTACTTTCCCGTGTTACCGTGAGAAAATGGTGGGTCTTCATCCTGAACCACTGCAAGTCCCTGTTGTGAAGGTGTTCCCACAATACTGTAACAGAAAGGATTTCAGGCTTTTGACCGAGTGATGATGCAGGAACAGTGATATATGTCCAAGTCTAGATGGGGTGTGGCCTGGAGGAGGGAATATGGAGGTGATGGTGTTTCATTTGAGTCTGAGCCAAATTCCACCCCCTCCCCTCTGTCTCCTGTCCCCTTTATGCCAATTGTAGGAATCCTACTGTCACCCTGCACGTGAAAAGTACTTATGGTAAAATACCAAACACAAAGGGTTGACATTTGGGGATGCAGTTCACTTTCTAGGCAATTGGTAATGAGCTGGGGCTGAAAAGGATGATGAAAAGTTTAAAACTGAGACCAAGAGACAATGTACGTTAGGGAGCACAGGGTGATGGGTGAACGGGACTTCGTGCAAGGTAGGATACGGGCAGCAGAGGTTCAGATGAGCTCAGTTTATGGGAGGGACAAGGTGGAGAGAATTGGAATAGTCGAGTGTGGAGCCAAAAAAACACAGACGAAGGACTCTGGAGCAGAGGAGCTGAGGCAGAGACCGAGACGGTGATGTTATGGAGGTGGAAGTAGGTGGTCTGGGTGATTTGAGGATCTGGGGTTTAGAATCAGGGACAGAGACGGTGATGTTATGGAGGTGGAAGTAGACGGTCTGGGTGATTTGAGGATCTGGGGTTTGGAATCAGGGACAGAGACGGTGATGTTATGGAGGTGGAAGTAGGTGGTCTGGGTGACTTGAGGATCTGGGGTTTTGGAATCAGGGACAGAGACGGTGATGTTATGGAGGTGGAAGTAGGTGGTCTGGGTGATTTGAGGATCTGGGGTTTTGGAATCAGGGACAGAGACGGTGGTGTGATGGAGGTGGAAGTAGACGGTCTGGGTGATTTGAGGATCTGGGGTTTTGGAATCAGGGACAGAGACGGTGATGTTATGGAGGTGGAAGTAGGTGGTCTGGGTGATTTGAGGATCTGGGGTTTGGAATCAGGGACAGAGACGGTGATGTTATGGAGGTGGAAGTAGGTGGTCTGGGTGATTTGAGGATCTGGGGTTTGGAATCAGAGACAGAGACGGTGATGTTATGGAGGTGGAAGTAGGTGGTCTGGGTGATTTGAGGATCTGGCGTTGAGAATCAGGGACAGAGACGGTGATGTTATGGAGGTGGAAGTAGGGGGTCTGGGTGATTTGAGGATCTGGGGTTTGGAATCAGTTACAGAGACGGTGAAGTTATGGAGGTGGAAGTAGACGGTCTGGGTGATTTGAGGATCAGGGGTTTGGAATCAGGGACAGAGACGGTGAAGTTATGGAGGTGGAAGTAGGTGGTCTGGGTGATTTGAGGATCTGGGGTTTGGAATCAGAGACAGAGACGGTGATGTTATGGAGGTGGAAGTAGGTGGTCTGGGTGATTTGAGGATCTGGGGTTTGGAATCAGGGTCAGAGACGGTGATGTTATGGAGGTGGAAGTAGGTGGTCTGGGTGATTTGAGGATCTGGGGTTTGGAATCAGGGTCAGAGACGGTGATGTTATGGAGGTGGAAGTAGGTGGTCTGGGTGATTTGAGGATCTGGGGTTTGGAATCAGGGACAGAGACGGTGATGTTATGGAGGTGGAAGTAGGTGGTCTGGGTGATTTGAGGATCTGGGGTTTGGAATCAGGGTCAGAGACGGTGATGTTATGGAGGTGGAAGTAGGTGGTCTGGGTGATTTGAGGATCTGGGGTTGGATTCTTGGTGACGAATCCATTGTGTATTAAACCATAAGGGAACCACACTCGCCTCACTTATACTGTTCACCTGGTAACGTGTCCTGTGCGTATTAAACAAAGAACAAAGAAAATTACAGCACAGGAACAGGCCCTTCGGCCCTCCAAGCCTGCGCCAATCCAGATCCTCTACCTAAACATGTCGCCTATTTTCTAAGGTTCTGTATCTCTTTTCTTCCTGCCCATTCATGTATCTGTCTAGATACATCTTATAAGACGCCATCGTGTTCGCATCTACCACCTCCACTGGCAACGCGTTCCAGGCACCCACCACCCTCTGCGTAAAGAACTTTCCACGCATATCCCCCCTAAACTTTTCCCCTTTCACTTTGAACTCGTGTCCCCTAGTAATTGAATCCCCCACTCTGGGAAAAAGCTTTTTGCTATCCACCCTGTCTATACCTCTCATGATTTAGTACACCTCAATCAGGTCCCCCCTCAACCTCCGCCTTTCTAATGAAAATAATCCTAATCTACTCAACCTCTCTTCATAGCTAGCGCCCTCCATACCAGGCAACATCCTGGTGAGCCTCCTCTGCACCCTCTCCAAAGCATCCACATCCTTTTGGTAATGTGGCGACCAGAACTGCACACAGTATTCCAAATGTGGCCGAACCAAAGTCCTATACAACTGTAACATGACCTGCCAACTCTTGTACTCAATACCCCGCCCGATGAAGGAAAGCATGCCGTATGCCTTCTTGACCACTGCGTTGCCACCTTCAGGGAACAATGGACCTGAACACCCAAATCTCTCTGGACATCAATTTTCCCCAGGACCTTTCCATTTACTGTATAGTTCACTCTTGAATTGGATCTTCCAAAATGCATCACCTCGCATTTACCCTGATTGAACTCCATCTGCCATTTCTCTGCCCAACTCTCCAATCTATCTATATTCTGCTGTATTCTCTGACAATCCACTTCACTATCTGCTACTCCACCAATCTTAGTGTCGTCTGCAAACTTGCTAATCAGACCACCTATACTTTCCTCCAAATCATTTATGTATATCACAAACAACAGTGGTCCCAGCACGGATCCCTGTGGAACACCACTGGTCACACGTCTCCATTTTGAGAAACTCCCTTCCACTGCTATTCTCCGTCTCCTGTTGCCCAGCCAGTTCTTTATCCATCTAGATAGTACACCCTGGATCCCATGCGCATTCACTTTCTCCATCAGCCTACCATGGGGAACCTTATCAAACGCCTTACTGAAGTCCATGTATACGACATCTACAGCCCTTCCCTCATCAATCAACTTTGTCACTTCCTCAAAGAATTCTATTAAGTTGGTTAGACATGACCTTCCCTGCACAAAACCATGTTGCCTATCACTGATAAGCCCATTTTCTTCCAAATGGGAATAGATCCTATCCCTCAGTATCTTCTCCAGCAGCTTCCCTACCACTGACGTCAGGCTCACCGGTCTATAATTACCTGGATTATCCCTGCTACCCTTCTTAAACAAGGGGACAACATTAGCAATTCTCCAGTCCTCCGGGACCTCACCCGTGTTTAAGGATGCTGCAAAGATATCTGTTAAGGCCCCAGCTATTTCCTCTCTCGCTTCCCTCAGTAACCTGGGATAGATCCCATCTGGACCTGGTGACTTTTCCACCTTAATGCCTTTTAGAATACCCAACACTTCCTCCCTCCTTATGCCGACTTGACCTCGAGTAATCAAACATCTGTCCCTAACCTCAACATCCGTCATGTCCCTCTCCTCGGTGAATACCGATGCAAAGTACTCGTTTAGAATCTCACCCATTTTCTCTGACTCCATGCATAACTTTCCTCCTTTGTCCTTGAGTGGGCCAATCCTTTCTCTAGTTACCCTCTTGCTCCTTATATATGAATAAAAGGCTTTGGGATTTTCCTTAACCCTGTTTGCTAAAGATATTTCATGACCCCTTTTAGCCCTCTTAATTCCTCGTTTCAGATTGGCCCAAAGCTTGGTCTTTCTTCAGCCGCCTAGACCTTATGTATGCTTCCTTTTTCCTCTTAGCTAGTTTCACAATTTCACCTGTTATCCATGGTTCCCTAATCTTGCCATTTCTATCCCTCATTTTCACAGGAACATGTCTCTCCTGCACGCTAATCAACCTCTCTTTCAAAGCCTCCCATATCAAATGTGGATTTATCTTCAAACAGCTGCTCCCAATCTACATTCCCCAGCTCCTGCCGAATTTTGGTATAGTTGGCCTTCCCCCAATTTAGCACTCTTCCTTTAGGACCACTCTCGTCTTTGTCCATGAGTATTCTAAAACTTACGGAATTGTGATCACTATTCCCAAAGTAGTCCCCGACTGAAACTTCAACCACCTGGCCGGGCTCATTCCCCAACACCAGGTCCAGTATGGCCCCTTCCCGAGTTGGACTATTTACATACTGCTCTAGAAAACCCTCCTGGATGCTCCTTACAAATTCTGCTCCATCTAGACCTCTAACACTAAGTGCAATACAGGTTTTGTGTTTGAAAGAGGCAAAGAAAGTTTGTTAATCTGTTCATGTGATGAATGGGAATCCCTCCTCCATGTAACTCTTGAATATTTGTGCACCAGAATTGGACACAATACTGTAATAACGGCTGAAGCAATAATTTATTCAAAGGTTCATTGTAACTTACTATACTTTGGACTCAATGCGCACATTGATAATGGTAAGGATCAGAAATGCCTTTTCCACCAGTTCCTGAAACAGCCATGGCACTTTCCACAATTTGTCCATAAAAACATCCATCCAGATTTCTGTTTCTGCATGCCTGTTGCAATGGACTGGTTTCGATGACTTATTCCAACCATACTTCACACTGGTCAGAGTTACATTTCAATTCGTCACCTCTTCCATTCCATCAGCCGATTTATGGACTTTTGAAATCTGCCACTATTCTCACGATTTACTATCCTTCAAGGTTTTGTGTCAGATTCAGACTCATTTTCACCACAAACGCAGGCCATTCGGCCCGTCGAGTCCATGCCAGGTCTCCAACGGAGCTCTTCAGTCATTCCCATTCCGCCGCTCGATCCCGTCACACTGCAACTTTTGAAATTGTGCCCTGTTGACGCAAGTCTAATTCATTAATATATAGCAAGGAAAGCAAAAGGTCCTCGGACCCACCCTTGGGGGCTGGCATCCAGTGTGAAAAACAAGCTTTCACCACGATTCTGTTTCCCGTCTCGAAGCAAACTTAGTACCTGGTTTCCACTAAAATAAAAGCAAAATACTGCGGATGCTGGAAATCTGAAACAAAAACAAGAAATGCTGGAATCACTCAGCAGGTCTGGCAGCATTCGGTTCCGAAGAAGGGTCACTGACCCGAAACGTTAACTCTGCTTCTCTTTCCACAGATGCTGCCAGACCTGCTGAGTGATTCCAGCATTTCTTGTTTTTGTACCTGGTTTCCACTGTCCATTTTATTGACGTTAATGGACTTGGATGAAAAGCTTTTCGGAAGTCTGTAATTAACCCTTTCTGTTAGCTCATCTTGTGTCATATATAATGAAAACGGAACAGGCTCATGCCCCCATAACGAAGACCAAGCTATCACTGGAAATTGAATGGAATGTGGGGTTTAATTCGTGGAAATTATGGGGCTTGAAACAAGTATGAAGTGGACAAGAGGAGACAGAGAATCGTTTGCAAAGTTCGAAATGTTCTTCCCCCAGATCGTCTCAATCAGAAAGAAGGCAGCAAAACTTTCAGCTAGACTGTAAATTTAAATGACCTGCAGAAAATGCTGCTATGAAATCTCACCCCAACCCAAAACCTGACCCAACTTCCGTGTACAGAACCCTGACTGCAAAGTCCCGAAGAGTTATTTCACGTTAATTGAGGAAACAAAATTATTCCATTTTCAATGAATAAATAGCAACACATTGAAAAAATGAAACATTAAACAAATGACTATTTGCAAGCAATAAAATTATTTCATTAAATTAACTCAGGTTACATTAATCACACCACAATAAATTGAGTAATCCTAAAATCGCATTGAAATAGTAAAGCTAGTTGAAAGTTATTGTAATAACATATTAAATGAAATGACATGAAATTAATCATGTGAGATCACATTAAAGTAAAATTACTTATACAATTCATAAATAATATTCCATCAAGTCAATATAATGTAATCGTCAATTAACAAATAACTTTAACTCAACATTAATCAAATTACTTCATTAAACTAAATAAATGACCTTTTTTCTTTGTAATTATTATCGGGAAATGTGGGTGTCGCCGGCTATTCCAGTATTTATTGTCCTATCCCGAACATTCGTCATACCATGAATATAATTAGATCAGCTGGAATTAAAGTTTAGAAAAGAAATTAGTGAAGGGACATCACATTAAAAGAAGAAATAAGATTAAGCACATTAAATTGATCAAATGATTTCATTTCACTCAAAATGTAATAACTCAATTATTCAAATTATACACAATACAAGTAACTATCTTTAATTGATAAGTATAATTGCTCAATTTAAATAAAATGACCACTTTACTCAATCTTCGCATTACACTAAGATTAAACTCGTGAGCTAAGAATTTGACATAACATTCAATTAGTAACAGTTCACAGTTCTTACATCTCACTCCAAATAATAAGCCATATAACATCACTTTACATCAAGAAATTCACTGGCGATCAAATTCAAAGTAAAAAAATGCCAAAGTACATGAAATTCGGAAACGATTGACATTTACTGATTATAAAATGACGTCACCTTAAATTAATTTAGAGATTTTAAGAAGAAGAATTAAATGCGAATCTCATCGTCTAAAATGTAGAAAGGAATGTCACAAGGTTCGGAGTGATCGTTGCGGGAGGGGGAAGGGGATGGGGAGGGGCAGTAAACCGGGGTTGAAAGGGGGCGGGGCCTGCACTACCCCATTGGCGAGAAGGGCGGGACAGGGGCAGATGCGAGCAACCCGTAGGGGGCGGGGCTGGTGCTTATGTGTCTTTCTGCCAATCAGACCTTCGATCTGTGAAATATTATTCAGATATTCTGTCAATATTCTCTAGCTATTACAAAGAGATTTTGTTGATGTTATTTTGATCTTAGATAAATAGCAGTTCAACCTTGCCCGTCTAAGAGCGAAGTCCAAAGTACGGAAAGTCCTCATCAGGGAACTCCTCTTTCCTGACGATGCTGCTTTAACATCTCACACTGACGAGTGCCTGCAGAGTCTCATCGACAGGTTTGCGGCTGCCTGCAACGAATTTGGCCTAAACATCAGCTTCAAGAAAACGAACATCATGGGGCAGGACGTCAGAAATGCTCCATCCATCAATATGACTGACCACGCTCTGGAAGTGGTTCAAGAGTTCACCTACGCAGAGAGTAGTAGGGGCGTGGAACGCCCTGCCTGCAACAGTAGTAGACTCGCCAACTTTAAGGGCATTTAAGTGGTCATTGGATAGACATATGGATGAAAATGGAATAGTGTAGGTCAGATGGTCGGCGCAACATCGAGGACCGAAGGGCCTGTACTGCGCTGTAATGTTCTAATTCTACCTAGGCTCAACTATCACCAGTAACCTGTCTCTCGATGCAGAAATCAACAAGCGCATGGGAAAGGCTTCCACTGCTATGTCCAGACTGGCCAAGAGAGTGTGGGAAAATGGCGCACTGACACGGAACACAAAAGTCCAAGTGTATCAAGCCTGTGTCCTCAGTACCTTGCTCTACGGCAGCGAGGTCTGGACAACGTATATCAGCCAAGAGCGACGTCTCAATTCATTCCATCCGCTGCCTCCGGAGAATACTTGGCATCAGGTGGCAGGACCGTATCTCCAACACAGAAGTCCTCGAGGCGGCCAACATCCCAGCTTATATACACTACTGAGTTAGCGGCGCTTGAGATGGCTTGGCCATGTGAGCCGCATGGAAGATGGCAGGATCCCCAAAGACACATTGTACAGCGAGCTCGCCACTGGTATCAGACCCACCGGCCCTCCATGTCTCCACTTTAAAGACGTCTACAAACGCGACATGAAGTCCTGTGACATTGATCACAAGTCGTGGGACTCAGTTGCCAGCGTTCGCCAGAGCTGGCGGGCAGCCATAAAGGCGGGGCTAAAGTGTGGCGATTCGAAGAGACTTAGCAGTTGGCAGGAAAAAAGACAGAAGTGCAAGGGGAGAGCCAACTGTGTAACAGCCCCGACAAACAAATTTCTCTGCAGCACCTGTGGAAGAGCCTGTCACTCTAGAATTGGCCTTTATTGTCACTCCAGGCGCTGCTTCACACACCACTGACCACCTCCAGGCGCGTATCCATTGTCTCTCGAGATTAGGAGGCCAAAGAAGAAGAAGATAAATAAGATATAAAAAGACAAATGTTTTGTTGCGTTTGTGCCGGCGGGGCGGGACCGGGGATGATTGACAGGGCGCGGGAGATTTAAATGGACTCCGGGAGACTGGAGAGAGGAGTCAGAACTGGTGAAAGAAGACTTTGGACAGACCTTCATTGAAAGTTAAGGTTTTTTTGCTTTTTTTTTGTGGGGGGAGTGAAAGATTGAGTGACTGAGGAAGTGAGGACTGAGTGTTGTAACAGTAACGTTTTGATTATTTCTGAAATATTTGTTATTGACGTCTTTTTTTTCCTGAAAGGTACAAAAGTGGTTTTGAAATTGAGTAAAGCAGGTGTCCGGGTTATAGTTTTTTTAAGTCTTGGGGACTGAAGAGTTTTTAACCGAGAAATATCTAGGATTGGTTTTTTTTACTGCGTTTTGTTGAAATGTTCGTTTAAGATTGATAATGTTCCATGTTTGAGTTCGAGTGATTTCATGGTTTGCAGCTTTTTCAGATGTTTTTAATGAAGTCATTTAGTTTATTGAATACTTGCGCAGCTTCTTGGAATTAACAATAACGTTGCTCTGTTTTTCCGTGGCTTCGGCTTGTTTTATTTCAGCAAATAATTGATGCTGGTCTGTTTTTTTTTCCTCTGCGCTGTGTAATGCTATTAATAATAGTGATACTACTGTTGGTGGAGATCTAATAGTGGTACGTTTGACTATTCAACTTTTTAAGTAGTTGGGATGGTGTCTTTCACTTGGCATTTGTTTTCACAAATTAATGAGAATTATCTCTGGACCGCACTGCATATGTTTTCAGTCTAATGTCTCAGACTTGGTTTAAGAAATCCTGATCCTAATAATTGCAGTTTCAAACAGAAACGGTTGTTCTGTTTGCTTATAAATACGTTTTTAATGGTAAAGTACGTCACTTTGAAGTTAGAAACCAAACTTGATTCTTGAAATAAATGTAGCCACTAAACGTTTTTTTGCCTAGGAGCAGGTGAGAAAAATTTCAACTTGCTGTTTATGAAGTGACGTTTTGTAAATACAATGCAAGTCAATGATTACAGAAACTCATTCGTGTGCAAAATGGGTTTGTGATCAAATTTGTGCTTCTGTGTATTCGTGGCGAGTAATTTCAAGGTTGAAGCGATCTCACCAGCCAGAGTCTCAATTGTATGCGTCTCTGTCACGGCATTTTTCGGTTTATATTTTCCTGTTTTATGCCAATTACGTAACTCATCAAGTTTTTTATTCAACTCTAATTACAAATGTTAAAGGTTGAAATAGAATTCTCCAAAGCCTTCATAATGGCTCCTTGTTAATAATAATTATTGGTTTGGTACTTGGTACCTTTTGTGCTTCATGTCGATGAGAGTCAAGGTAAAGAACCTTGAGTGGAGAGCGTGGCATCCGACCCTTAGTAATATCTTGTAGTTTGAAGAATACACGGAAACGTCCAAAAATACAATACTAAATGTTTATTTTCACCACGCTGTTAAGTATTGTGTAGTCATTAGAAACGCATCTGGAAAGAAAAGGTTTCATTTTCCTTTATACTGTTTGTGTGAAGTGGGGAGAAAGAGGCGAGAACTGAAGCCTGTAATTGTTAAAAACAGTTAACTTCTGCTGTTCCGACTTGCTTCATGATCGTGGAATTGCGATTCAAGCTCGGTCTTCATTTCTACAGCTGGAACTCTCTCTCATCGGTCGTTCCAGCTAACTCATTCATTCAATAGTGTTTGAAGGGGTGGAACAAGCACATGAAATTTGTAACGCTGAATTAAAATGCTATTGGGGTTTTCAAAACGTATTCTACTAAAGGTGACTATTAGTTCTGCAGTAACACCCTCAACAAATAGTTTAAGTCGCCGCCTCTTGGTCTGAGGGTTCGTACTCTAGATTTGGAGATTGTTTGCGGATAACTACAAATACGAGGTCGGGCTGAAATTGAGCCTGAGCGTCAATGTTTCAGTTCGGTTCAGTTAAATTGAATCGCCTAACGCAGGATTAAACTTTTATCTAATTTGACCGCCTGAAACGGTTGGAAGGCGAAGTGGTTACTTAAATACTACAGAAAAAAACTTTGTTGTGATGCTCTTCGTTCCTCAAACGGTTCAGTCAGAAATGATGCATTTGTTGTGTTCTTGTGAGTGAAATGGTATGCTCAATTTCCAGTATGTTTTAAGGAAACCTAAGGGTTGGTACATTGCAAATACTTGGTAAAGACGGTATTAACAGCAACTCCTATTAGGCGCAGTGGTGCGAAATCAGAATTGGTTGGACAAAAATAAGACACAGCAGAATTCAAATCGAGCAGTCAGCAGATTAGAACGGTAAAACTGCAGTGTACACGTTTTTAGTTCTAACTTGGATATTTATTCTTTATTATTTTGTTAGCTCAGTCACGAGAGTTCAATCAACTCCTCAATGCCACAAACGAGGGAAAAGGAGCAAAATTCATGACTCGTTCAAAGGTCTTAATGACAAAGACCAAAATATTGCAATCTTGGTAACGTGGAAAGATGCACACTGGGAGGTACTGGATATGTGAGGGGCTTTGGTGGCTATCCTAAACTGGACAATGTCGAATTGAGATTGAAGTCATGTGAATGTTTTTATAAACTAAAATAATGCAGCTCGCATGTGCAAATCATCTGTATAAATCCTGCCGGCATAGAAGTTGTTTTAGTTTGTACGTTCAGTCTGGAAGTTAATCCGACAAGAGTGCAGCAAATGCCTTTCCAATTAACTAAGTGAGGTCCTTTTTTGTAGTAGCAAAATGTCGCATTTTTTAATGGTAAGAAAAGTGTGTTTTTAGTGACATCTCATTTAAATTAGAGACCAAGGTCATTAAAGGTGTGAGCAGAGAAGGGACTTGCGATGTTGAAACACATTAAACTGCACTGGCTGAGTACTGTTCTATTGGCGCTATCAAGCTTGATCCAAATAGGGATGATGGTTTTAAATATAACTGCATGATCATGGTAAACTGCAGAGCATGAAGCGCAGATTGGGAGATGAGTGTCAGTAATGGAGCTCACGGTAGCGTTCTGCCCAACGGGACACCGTTTCAATGTTTCGGAGCATTTAATTGACTTTATTTGGGTGTGTCAAGAACTTTTTTTTTGTATCATTGCTATTCGATCATAAACTAGCTTCGACACATGCAGCTTAAATGTGCTTCCAGTGTATTAAGTATTTGCACAGCATCTCGTCATTCATACAAATGTTCTGGATTATAAAGGTTATGCAGTGTGAAATGTTGCGTTTATCTTTCCTGTAAATGTGCTTTTCAATGTAAAACACAACGTGCTTAATGAGTTGGTACCAAGCAAGAGTGTTCGTTTGTCAATAAATTCGAAGAGAACATGAGCTTAACAATAAAATTCTTAACATTTAAGATGCTGACCATGCTAAATGTAGAGTTGGGTTAAACTACGTGTTGTATGGAGAAGATTTAATCAAGATCAAGGAGGAAAAAATGCACATTAATGATGGGAGCTTAAATAAAAGGCACTCTACAGTCAGAAATGCAAATGTTTCAAAGCATAATAAAATTTGGTAGCAAACCTCCAGAGCATGCCTCAGTTGAGGGTATGGAGCTCCTCCCTTTAACATGAGATAATTGTGTCTCCAGTATATTGAGGTAAATAAGTATGTACATCTGTTATTATATAGTGGATGGAGAATCACTTTGGTCTGCATCATGACTCCAAAAGCAGCAATGGTCAAAATTTATCTAGAACTCTGGTCATGAAAGTCAACATTGGCATGTAAATGTTTCTACCAAAAATGTCGAGCATTTTGTTTGGAATTTGTCAGCCGGAAGATGAGGGTTTCAACTTCAATTTTTTTTTTAAAGTTGCCAGGATCAGTTTTGGTCTGAACTTGCAGTGATCAACTCTTGTCTGTATTACTGTAGTATGAACTGGAATCTGAAGCTTTGCATGTTAACTTGTAAAACTTCACTGAAGCTGATGTGAACCCTTAGTGTGTTAAAGCTGTACCTGTCAAACGTGGTGTGCAATGGCTTTACAAAGCTTGCTTGCTTAAACTTGGTGTGAAATATTGGTGGTAATTTTGAAAGTAAGCCAGGTTTCACTTTAGCCTGCAACCTTGTTCTAATCTGCCAGCTTCTACCTCTGCATTCAACCTTGTGTCTGACCAAAGCTACCAGGCTCAAATGTGGTCTGTTGATGGATTGTGGACAAAATGTCAGGCTCTGGTAACTTTTTTTATATATTTAAAAAAAAAACATGCTGGACTTTCACTTTGATTCTCAAGTCAGAACTGCCCTCGTATTTTTATCAACCTTGGTCAGATTGATACCCAAGAGGTGTGGAGAAAAAAAAAACTGCAGTTAAAATAGCTGGGCTTGGAATTTTGCTGTGAAAAGCAGTTGGGGTTTCAACCTTTTCATGTGTAACATGAGTTTTGGCAACAAGCTGGGCATGCAACCTTTGTAAATTGCAGGGCTCAACCTTGCTATGTTTTATTAAAAAGCCGGGGCATCTCTCCTGATTATTTGGAGCAGTAAAAATTTGCTGCGGTCAAATTGAGTCTTCAGCTGTCCTTTCACAAATCCAAGGTTAAAAATCTGGGGGGCCTTAACATGGGTCACCAGTTTGACGTGGCTGTGAAAAAGCTCCAGGTATTGATGTTTGGATTGAACGTTGGTCTTCAGAGGTGCGAACAAAAGCAAGATGCAACTTTAGTCAGTAAAAAGCTGGGTGACTTGAGCTTCATATGTGACCTTTTGGCTTGGGAGCTTGTGCCTGTGTGTTTCAGCTAATTGTATCTGCACGGTTGGTTACTAAGTTGCATAGCTCCATCTGGGACAAGCTGCTGGTTTAAAAACCCTAGTCTATCCTTGATATGTAGAAAGCTGGTGGGTTGCAAATGTCTAAAGATGAATTTAGTAATAAACCACAAAGCTGCGAGCTGAACCATTTTGTAACTGAATTTTAAGTCCGGTTTAAACTTCGGTCTTGTGGTCTACAACACTTGCGTAGAGGAAGCAGTTTGTCTTGCGGCTTGAAGAAAACCACTGCTTAGCTTTAACAATTTTGACTGAAATTGGAGTGTTCAAGTGTGGGCCTCCGATCTAGTATCAAACATTGGTCTGCAACATTAGTTTGTGTAAAACTGCAGGCTACAAACTTGGTCTCAAGCACTGTGTAAATAGCAGTCAACAAAAGGCTGTGAAATTGGTCACTTACAACTGTAAGTGCCCCAAAAGCACTGGGTAGCAAACTCCTCGTTAAAAGGAACAATCGTAGGTTTGAAAATTCTCTACTGCACAGTAAAAGACTAGTAACCATTTTTGTATGCAACTGGTAATTAACAGAGCAGTAGTTTCTTTAACATAAAAGTAAAACAATTTTGTTATGTTAGTCACGAAAAAGCTGCTGGCCTCAAACTGCAGTTGCAATAAAAGCTGGGTGTCATGAACTCATAATTTCAGGTCACTAAAAATATGACAGCCTGCAGGCTCAAGTTTGGCTTGCAACTTTGGTCTAGAAAAGCTGCTTGGCTCCAGCCTGGTGTCAGAAGTCTAATTTTTAAACCTGTTGGCAAAGCTGCTGCAGTTAACTTGAGCTTTGCAACACTTTGGCAAATAAAAGCAGATAGCAATGTCTAGTCTGGTTCAAATGTCAAATGATCCAGGTATGTGGAAAGCTGGCAATACTGCATGAAAACAGAGATCTCATGGAAGCACCATCAGTCTGCATCAGGGCTTTAAATTGAGCTGGAGGTGCAAATGTGAAGGTATCTGAATAGCTGCTGTTTAATACTTGGTTGGAGAAAATCTAGCTTGGTCCATGTTAAGGTTTTGAAAAGCTGTAGTGTGAAACTTTGGTAAATCTGTTAAAGCTGTCTATTAGAGGGGAGCTCAAACTTAGTCATTTACCTTGCTTTGTAAAAAGCTGCTGCATTTAATTCTGCACTATTAATTATGGAAAAAAAAAAATCAGTGTAATCTGCAATACTCAGTAAAAAGCAGCTTGGGTCCAGAATCTTGGGTCAGAAAATAGCTTTGTAAAATCTGGCAGCTCAGCATGAGATGCAATAAGTGCAGAAGAGGCAGCATTTTTGAAGTCTCTTGAAAGATGTGCTCAAGCATCCTTACTTAACAATCTAACTTTTTAAACTCAGTTCAAATTTGCTCTTAAGATTGAGGAAAAACTAGCAGTTCACAAATTGAAAAACTGGGGGTACCACTAGTTTTTAAAAATAAAAATTGGTGCTATGATTTTTAAGACTAGATAGGGTACAAACTTGTTCAGTTAGCTGGTATAAAATGTGGTCTGTAATGTAGGTCAGACTAAATCTGAATCTCCCTTTTCAGCTGTTACTCAATCGGAGTCAAATGCTGCAGAGCTCAAAATTGGTACAAAATGGAGATGAAAAAAAATTAGGCAAAAACCTTACTTTTACCAAAGGATGTAACAGGTTTGTATAAGAAAGTGGACCTGAAAAAACATTGCCAACATTATTAAAGAAACTGTTGAACTCTAAGGTTAGTCAAAGCACAAGGTTTTTTAAAAAAAAAAAATTGAAAGTTGGAGCAAGAAAGTAGCCATTTTAAGAGGCCCAAACTTGAACATTTCTGTTAAATTCAAGCTGCCAGATTAAAAGTGGGTCTTGGTTTTGCAAAGACATTTTTTTTCTAAAGGGAAATATTGCAGTCCTCCAGATTAGTATGCAGCCTTTTGAAGCTGGATTAACTTTGATTTGTCAACTTGCAAATGGCCTGATCCTGTTTTGTACTTTTTTCTTTTCTTTAGAGATACAGCATTGAAACAGGCCCTTCAGCCCACCGAGTCTGTGCTGACCAACAACCCATTTATACAAAGCCTACATTCCTACCACATCCCCACCTGTCCCTATATTCTACCACCTACCTATACTAGGGGCAATTTATAATGGCCAATTCACCTATCAACCTGCAAGTCTTTTGATGGTGGGAGGAAACCGGAGTACCCAGCGAAAACCCACGGAGAACTTGCAAACTCCACACAGGTGTGGAACTTGAGGTGAGCCATCCTTGGACTAGTGGTGTGAGTTTGCTTGGTCAGTATGTTTCTCACGCAAACTGCTCCTTAGGAATGTACCATGTCTGGCTGATATGAGTGTTGTTGAAGCCTGATGTCTTTCTGTTCTGTACCAGCTGCAAGGCCAATGGTGAGATAGATATGTAAATGAAGGATTGAAAATGACTATTTTATTCATTTAGAGCAAGAATTAATGTGTAATATTATTGGTGCTTTAGAATGCAAATTAATTAAAATATGATAAGATTATTGGTTGCAGAATAGTATAATTGCCACTGTTTGACTGTAATTCTTTAGAACATCGCACTGAGTCTCAATGTGAGCTCTACTGTGTTTGTTCTCCTTGTGCACAAGTTAATAAAGTAGTTTGCGAGTACTCATGCGAGGAAGTTTGATTTATTCTACTCTATTTTCTTCCACACAGGCAGTACCCTGAATTGAACCTGGGTCACTGGAGCTGTGAGGCTGCGGTGCTAGCCACTGTGCCGCCCGTTCTCTTTTTTTTTTTTTCTGGCCTCTTTGGGGACAAAGGTATGCTCAAACATATAACCTTCAGTCAGTGAAAAGCTACTGGGCTGAAGCTTGGTAAAACCAAGTGAAGGTGAGAGATTAAATCCTGCTGATACTTGTCATAGCATTTACAACATTGTAATTAATTAAACTATCAGAAACTTGCTATTTCTTAGTGCAGTTAATCTCGGTAGCTTGTATTGTCAAAGATTGGTGCTTGGGTGTGTAGTGCAATTGGGTTCAACACATTCCAGGTAGGTAAAACCATTTAATTTTTTGCTAATGTACCTGAGGATTAAGTACACTTTGGTAAACTATACTTCAATCAAATTGAACTTTATGTATCTAATGACTAAATGGAGTAGATGCTACTATAGAATGTGACCAATTCCACACAGACTGCAAATGTGAAGTAATGATGCATGGAGCCTAACTTGACCATATTACTATAGATATAAATCTTCAAGTCTAATGTATGGTCAAATAACAGATTAGATCCAAAAACAATGTTTTTGTACTTAACACCTATTGCAGTAAACAGTATAGAATTTAGGTTATTACAGGTTGCATTTATGCTTTTGTTCAGGGGTTGGGCATAGTTATCTATTGCATACCATGCAGGATTGAATATGAAGAAAACAGTGGTACCAGACGCTGCTCATCACAAAGCCTTAAAACACAAAGGCAATGATGCTGTAAAGAGTCCTGTAATCATTATGTACAAGCACAAAAGTATGGTTGGACATAAAATATTACAACTGAGCTATAAAAAAAAAAGCAACCAAGTTGTGTGAAAGTGTATTTAGTTTAATGTTATCTATTGTGGAATAATTTGTATCTTGTCATAGCTGTAGTATAAAATTAAAATAGTCTGAGCATTGAAGTGTCAGCAGGCAAAGCCACCTGGCATGTTTCAATAACTAGGTAAGATAGAGTCTGCTTGAACTTTGTAATGTTTGTCACAATTAGCCTCTAGGCTCACTTTTTTTGACTTGGCGTCATCTCCCTGACCAGCAGACTCATTCCGCCACCTCCAGCATTCTCAAGCTGTGCCTCCTTAGCTGCTCTCTATCTTGTCATTGAAGAGTGTCTCTGTCTGAGATCAGCTGTCTAAATTCCTGTACACCCTTGCTCACTCAACCTGTTTACACCTTGTCTCTAGTCTAACCCTGACCTTGTCTGCAAGTTTGTTGACAAGAGGAGTACTGTTCTCCTCTGTTGTCCTGACTTACAACTTGCAGAAGCTCAGTACCAGCTCACAAACTGTCTCCAACTGCTGCCCCTCCTCCTCCCCCTCCCCAACCCCCCCCTTCTGGACATCTGCCCTCTGCAGCTTCCAAACTCAGAATCCTGCAACCCCAGACAGCCCACTTACACCTCTTGCATAAAATCCACTAACATGACCATGATAGATGCATTGTTTTCTGCATGTTCCTGTCCCACTGAATTATTATTTTTTTGCTATCTTGACACTAGATTGTTCCTTGGTCCAGTCTCCAACATGTACATCGGTGACTCCTTCAGATGCCATATTTCATCAGGATAATTTTTAATTTGCTGCTCTTACCCACCCACCCACCGCCCCCCCCCACAAACTGCTGCCTCTATACTATGGACGTCCAATGCCTTTGCACCTCCGTGCCCCACCAAGACAGTGTGAGGGCTCTCTGCTTCCTTTTTAAAGAAGCCTGATCAGTCCCCATCTACAATAGCCACCGCCCCACTCCCCCTGGCTGAACCTGCTTTCAAATTGAACAACTTCGACAACTACACTCTTTTTACTTTCAAATAAATGATGAGGGTACCTGCATGGGTACTAGTAATGCTTGTCTTTTTTGTGGGATATGTCAAACATGTTCTAGGCTTACTCTGTTCCCTTACCAACTTTTTTCCAGTACATTGACTAACAGTGTAGTTTCCTGCTCTTGCCTGGAACACTTGATAAACTTTACTTCCAATTTCCCCCCTTAAATCACTCTTTTTTTTTAAACATAGTTCATCTGACCTATCCCTTTCTCGACTTCTCCCTCCATCTAATAGGGATTGGCTGTCTACAAATATTAAAGGCCACGTGCTCAAACAGCTGTCAACTAGACGTCCCACCTTGGCTCCTGGAAGAATTCTGTTTAGTTTGTCGCCAATGTCATCTGCTCTGAATGTCATGGGGTGGGTGTGGGGGGAGGGGGGGAGAAAAAGAACTCTGCAAACTATTGGGATTGAAGGCCAACAAGTCCTCAAGGCCTGATGGCTTACATCTTGGGGTCTTGAAGTATGTGGCAGGGGCAGTAGTTAACAAACTGTAAATTCCCTGGATGTGGGAAAGGTTCCAGTGCATTGGAAAAATGCTCATATTAAGCTCTTATTCAAAAGGGAGGGAGGCACATTCAGTAACTACAAATTAGTTTAACAGGTCAGTGAAGTTGTTGGGATCCATTATTAAGGAAGCAATAGGACACTTGTAAAGTCAAAACACAATCCATCAGTCAGCATGGTTTTATGAAGGGTAAATTGTGTTTAACTAATCTGCTACAGTTCTTCGCAGATGTAACAAGTGAAGAGAATAATGGGGATCCTGTACATGTAGTATATCTGGACTTCCAGAAGGTATTTGATAAGGTGCTGCATAACTTAAGATCAAATGTGGGTAGGGACAATTTATCCCCTTGGATAGAGGATAGGGTAGATGGGACCTTTTATGGTTGGCAAGATGTAACTAGTAGGGTGCCACAAGGTTAGTTCCTTGAGGCCCCAACTGTTTACAATCTATAACTAATTGGATGCAGGGATAGAAGGTACTTTTGCCAAATTGGCAGATTAACAAGAGCAAAGAACAGTACAGCACAAGAACAGGCCATTTGACCCTCCAAGCCTGCACTGACCTGACCTTGATGCCTGTCTAAACTAAAACCTTCTGGGGACTGTATCCCTATATTCCCATTGTATTTGTCAAGATGCCTCTTAAATGTTGCTATCGTAAGCTAACATTAAAATGGTGAAACTGAATTGCAATAAATAAATGTACAAATGGCTATGGATAGGCGCATGGGGTACAAGATGTACCAGCTAGATGGATAAAGAACTGGCTGGGCAACAGGAGAGAGTAGCAGTGGAAGGGAGTTTCTCAAAATGGAGACGTGTGACCAGTGGTGTTCCACAGGGATCAGTGCTGGGACCACTGTTTGTGATATACAAATGACTTGGAGGGAAGTATAGGTGGTCTGATTAGCAAGTTTGCAGACGACACTAAGATTGGTGGAGTAGCAGATAGTGAAGGGGACTGTCCGAATACAGCAGAATATAGAGATTGGAGAGTTCCGAAGAAGGGTCACTGACCCGAAACGTTAACTTTGCTTCTCTTTCCACAGATGCTGCCAGACCTGCTGAGTGAATCCAGCATTTCTTGTTTTTGTGTTAGAGATTGGAGAGTTGGGCAGAGAAATGGCAGATGGAGTTCAATCGGGGCAAATGCGAGGTGATGCATTTTGGAAGATCCAATTCAAGAGTGAACTATACAGTAAATGGAAAAGTCTGGGGAAAACTGATGTGCAGAGAGATTTGGGTGTTCAGGTCCATTGTTCCCTGAAGGTGGCAACGCAGGTCAATAGAGTGGTCAAGAAGGCATACGGCATGCTTTCCTTCATCGGTCGGGGTATTGAGTACAAGGGTTGGCAGGTCATGTTACAGTTGTATAAGACTTTGGTTCGGCCACATTTGGAATACTGCGTGCAGTTCTGGTCGCCACATTACCAAAAGGATGTGGATGCTTTGGAGAGGGTGCAGAGGAGGTTCACCAGGATGTTGTCTGGTATGGAGGGTGCTAGCTATGAAGAGAGGTTGAGTAGATTAGGATTATTTTCATTAGAAAGACGGAGGTTGAGGGGGGACCTGATTGAGGTGTACAAAATCATGAGAGGTATAGACAGGTTGGATAGCAAGAAGCTTTTTCCCCAGAGTGGGGATTCAATTACTAGAGGACACGAGTTCAAAGTGAAAGGGGAAAGGTTTAGGGGGGATATGCGTGGAAAGTTCTTTACGCAGAGGGTGGTGGGTGCATAGAACACATTACCAGTGGAGGTGGTAGACGCGGGCACGATAGCATCTTTTAAGATGTAACTAGACAGATACATGAATGGGCAGGAAGTAGAGATTCAGACCCTTAGAAAATGGGCGACATGTTTAGATAGAGGATTTGGATTGGCGTAGGCTTGGAGGGCCGAAGGGCCTGTTCCTGTGCTGTAATTTTCTTCTTTGTTAGGTGAATGTTCCTAAATTTTGCAGATGGATTTCGATGTGGATAAGTGAGGTTATCCATTTTTGTTGGAGGGTTAGAAAGGTAAATTAGCTACAAGAGAAAACTCAGCTTTGATGCCGAGGGATTGGAGTGTGCTGATACATGAGTTGTCAATGTAGTCTGCAGGTGCAGCAAGTAAAAGGCCAGTGAAATGTTGGCATTTATTACTAAAGGAATAGAGTATAAAAGTAGGGAAGTGTTGCTGCAACTATACAAAGCAGTAGTAAGACTGCATCTGGAGTATTGTGTACAGTTTTGGTCCCCTGAGTTGAAAAGGGAAGTAGTTGGATTTGGAGGCAGTTCAGATGAGGTTCACTAGATTGGTTCCAGAGAGCAAAGAAAATTACAGCACAGGAACAGGCCCTTCAGCCCTCCAAGCCTACACTGATCCAAATCCTCTATCTAAACATGTCGCCCATTTTCTAAGGGTCTGAATCTCTACTTCCTGCCCATTCATGTATCTGTCTAGTTACATCTTAAAAGACGCTATCGTGCCCGCGTCTACCACCTCTGCTGGAAACACGTTCCAGGCACCCACCACGCTCTGCGTAAAGAACTTTCCACTCGTATCCTCCTAAACTTTTCCCCTCTCTTTGAACTTGTGACCCCTAGTAATTGAATCCCCCACTCTGGGGAGGGCGGGGGGGGAAGCTTCTTGCTATCCACCCTGTCTATACCCCTCATGATTTTGTACACCTCAATCAGGTCCCCCCTCAACCTCTGCCTTTCTAATGAAAATAATCCTAATCTACTCAACCTCTCTTCATAGCTAGCGTCCTCCATACCAGGCAACATCCTGGTGAACCTCCTCTGCACCCTCTCCAAAGCATCTACATCCTTTTGGTAATGTGGCCGAAGGGCCTGTTTCAGTGCTGTATCTCTAAACTGCACGCGGTATTCCAAATGTGGCCGAGCCAAAGTCTTATACAACTGTAACATGACCTGCCAACCCTTGTACTCAATACCCCGACCGATGAAGGAAAGCATGCCGTATGCCTTCTTGACCACTCTATTGACCTGTGTTGCCACCTTCAGGAAACAATGGACCTGAACACCCAAATCTCTCTGCACATCAGTTTTCCCCAGACTTTTCCATTTACTGTATAGTTCACTCTTGAATTGGATCTTCCAAAATGCATCACCTCGCATTTGCCCTGATTGAACTCCATCTGCCATTTATCTGCCCAACTCTCCAATCTATATTCTGCTGTATTCTGACAGTCCCCTTCACTATCTGCTACTCCACCAATCTTAGTGTTGTCTGCAAACTTGCTAATCAGTCCACCTATACATTCCTCCAAATCATTTGTATATATCACAAACAGTGGACCCAGCACTGATCCCTGTGGAACACCACTGGTCACACGTCTCCATTTTGAGAAACTCCCTTCCACTGCTACTGTCTCCTGTTGCCCAGCCAGTTCTTTATCCATCTAGATAGTGGACCCCATGCGACTTCACTTTCTCCATCAGCCTACCATGGGGAACCTTATCAAACGCCTTACTGAAGTCCATGTACACGACATCTACAGCCCTTCCCTCATCAGTCAACTTTGTCACTTCCTCAAAGAATTCTATTAAGTTGGTAAGACATGACCTTCCCTGCACAAAACCATGTTGCCTATCACTGATGAGCCCATTTTCTTCCAAATGGGAAAAGATTCTATCCCTCAGTATCTTCTCCAGCAGCTTCCCTACCACTGACATCAGGCTCACCGGTCTATAATTACCTGGATTATCCCTGATACCCTTCTTAAACAAGGGGACAACATTAGCAATTCTCCAGTCCTCCGGAACCTCACCTGTGTTTAAGTATGCTGCAAAGATATCTGTTAAGGCCCCAGCTATTTCCTCTCTCGCTTCCCTCAGTAACCTGGGATAGATCCCATCTGGACCTGGGGACTTGTCCACCTTAATGCCCTTTAGAATACCCAACACTTCCTCCCTCCTTATGCTGACTTGACCTAGAGTAATCAAACATCTGTCCCTAACCTCAACATCCGTCATGTCCCTCTCCTTGGTGAATACCGATGCAGAGTACTCGTTTAGAATCTCCCATTTTCACTGACTCCACGCATAACTTTCCTCCTTTTGTCCTTGAGTGGGCCAATCCTTTCTCTAGTTACCCTCTTGCTCCTTTATATATGAATAAAAGGCTTTGGGATTTTCCTTAACCCTGCAGAGATGAGGGGTTTGTTTAAGAGATTGAGCAGTTTCGGCCTTGACTCCAGAGTTTAGAAGAATGAGAGGAGATCTAATTGAGGTACATAAATGATTAAGGGAATTGACAAAGTAGATGTAGAGAGGATGTTTGCTCTGGTGGGGCAAATTAGAACGAGAAGTCATAGTTTTAGGATAAGGGGTTGCAGATTTAAACCAGAGATGAGGAGAAATTACTTCTCAAAGGGTCTGTGGAATTCACTACTCCAGAGTGTGGTGGATGCCAGGGCATTGAGTAAATGACAGATTTTTACTAAAGGCTTGAAGGGTTATGAAGAATGGGCAGGAAAGTAGAGTTGATGCTGAGGTGAGATCAGTCATGATGGTTTTGAATGGCAGAGCACGTTCAAGGGGCTGAATTGCCTACTGCTGCTATTAGAACATTGCACAGTACAGGCCCTTTGGCCCACAGTGTGCCAAACCTTTAACCTGCTCTAAGATCAAACTAATTACCTACCCTTCATTCTACTATCATCCATGTACCTATCCAAGAGTTGTTTAAATGCCCCTAATGTATCTGCTTCTACTACCACTGCTGGCAGTGCATTCCACAGACCCACCACTCTGTGTAAAGAACCTACCTCTGACATCTCCCCAAAACCTTCCTCCAATCACCTTTTAAATTATACCCCCTGGTGATGGCCCTTTCCACCCTGGGGAAAAAGTCTCTGGCTATCCACTCTATCTATGCCTCATCTTGTACCCCTCCATCAAGTTGCACCTCATCCTTCTTCGCTCCAATGAGAAAAACCCTAGCTCCCTCAATATTTCTTAAGACATGCCCTCCAGTCCAGGCAGCATCCTGGTAAATCTCTTCTGCACCCTCTGAAGCTTCCACATCCTTCCTATAATGAGGCAACCAGGACTGAACACAATATTCCAAGTGTGGTCGAACCAGGGCCCGATAGAGCTGCAGCATAACCTCGCGGCTCTTAAACTCAATCCCCCTGTTAATGAAAGCCAACACACCATACGCTTTCTTAACAACCCTATCAACTTGGGTGGCAACTTTGAGCGATCTATGGACATGGACCCCAAGATCCCTCTGTTACTCCACACTACCAAGAATCCTGTCTTTAAGCCTGTATTCTGCATTCAAGTTCAACCTTCCAAAATGAATCACTTCACACTTTTCCAGGTTGAACTCCATCTGCCACTTCTCAGTCCAGCTCTGCATCCTGTCAATGTCCCGTTGCAACCTACAACAGCCTTCCACACTATCCACAACTCCAGCAACCTTCGTGTCATCGGCAAACTTACTAACCCAGCCTTCCACTTCCTCATCCAAGTCATTTATAAAAATCACAAAGAGCAGAGGTCCCAGAACAGATCCCTGCGGAACACCACTGGTTACCGAGCTCCATGCTGAATACTTTCCATCTACTACGACCCTCTGACTTCTATGGGCCAGCCAATTTTGTATCCAGACAGCCAAATTCCCTGAATCCCATGCCTCATTTTCTGAATGAGCCTACCATGGGGAACCTTCATCAAATGCCTTGCTAAAATCCATATACTCCACATCCACTGCTCTTCCTTCATCAACGTGTTTTGTCACATCTTCAAAGAATTCAACAAGGCTTGTGAGGCATGACCTGCCCCTCTCAAAGCCATGCTGACTGTCTCTAATCAAACCATGCTACTCCAAATAATCATAAATCCTGTCTTAGAATCCTCTCCAATAACTTGCCCATTACTGACTTAAGACTGACTGGTCTATAATTCCCAGGGTTATCCCTATTCCCTTTCTTGAACAAGGGAACAACGTTTGCCACCCTCCAATCATCCGGCACTACTCCAGTGGACAATGAAGATGCAAAGATCATCGCCAAAGGCGGGGCAATCTCTTCACTCTCTCGCTTCCCGTAATATCCTTGGGTAAATCCCATCTGGCCCCGGGGACTTATCTGTCCTCATATCATTCAAAATTTCCGGCACATCCTCCCTCTTAACCTCAGCCTGTTCCATGCTGTCCTCACAAATGACCAGGTCCCTCTCTCTAATGAATACTGAAGCAAAGTATTCATTAAGGACCTCCCCTACCTCCTCCAACTCCAGGCAGAAGTTCCCTCCACTATCCCTGATTGGCCCTACCCTCACTCTGGCCACCCTCTTGTTCTTCAAGTGTAGAACGCCTTGGGATTTTCCTTAATCCTACCCGCCAAGACTTTTTCATGTCCCCTTCTCGCTCTCCTAAGTCCATTCTTCAGTTCCTTCCTGGCTACCTTGTAACCCTCTGGGGCCCTGTCTGATCCTTGCTTCCTCAACCTTAAGTAAGCTTCCTTCTTCCTCTTGACTAGCTGTTCCACATCTCTTGTCATCCAAGGTTCCTTCACCCTACCATCCCTTCCCTGCCTCGTCTGGATAGGTTTGTTCCGCAGTCGCAGCAAGTGCTCCCTAAACAACCTCCACATTTCTGTTGTGCATTTCCCTGAACATCTGTTCTCAATTTATGCTACCCAGTTCCTGCCTAATAGCACTGTAATTCCCCCTCCCCCAATTAAATATTATCCCACCCTGTCTGCTCCTGTCCCTCTCCATGACTATAATAAAGGTCAGGGAGTTATGGTCACCATCACTGAAATGCTCTCCCACTGAGATCTGCCACCTGGCCTGATTCATTGCCAAGCACCAAGTCCAACCTGGTCTCCCTTCTAGTCAGCCTATCTACATAGTCAGGAAACCTATTTAATTCCATTATGTTCTGAGGATGATGCAACCCTCCACAACTAGGCTTCTGGTACATCATCCATCCATCCATCCATCCATCCATCCATCCATCCATCCATCCATCCATCCATCCATCCATCCATCCATCCATCCATCCATCCTCTCTCCCTCCCTCCCTCCCTCAACAGATTCCCCTCGCTCAGCACCACTGTGCTCAACAGGGTCCTTGACCAGTGTCAAGCATGTTAGTGGCACTTCTACCCTGCCCCCTTTGCCTCCTTCCTACTAACATACAAGGGTTACTTTTTGTCCTCCTTTCCACCTCAAGCCTCCATCCAAAGCATTCGGCCTTGCCATTACTGCCACATCCAGTGTGATGTCACTACCAAAAGCATATTTCCCCCTCCCCTGTCAGCATTCCTAAGGATCATTCCCTCTTACACCCTGGTCCACTCTTCCATTATCCCAACACTTCTTCCCGTTTTGCACAGCAGCTTCCCATGCAATTGCAGAATGTGACACCTGCCTTTTTTTTTAAACTTCCCTTCTCTTCACTATCCAATGGCCCAAACACTCCTTTTCAAGTTTAGCAGCAATTTAGACAGACTTGGACATGAAAAGATACAGCCCTGAAACAGGCCCAATAAGTCTGTGTTGACCAACAACCACCTATTTATACTAATCTTACATTAATCCCATATTCCTTAACACATCCCCACCATTCTCCTACCACCTACCTACACTAGGGGAAAATTAGAATTGACCCATCAACCTGTAAGTCTTTGGCTGTGGGTGGAAACCAGAGCACCTGGCAGAAATCCACGTGGTCACCAGGAGAACTTACAAACTCCACACAGGCGGTACCCAGAACTGGACCCGGGTTGCTGGCGCTGTGAGGCGAAGGTACTAACAACTGTGCCAGCCCAATTTACTTGCACTTTCAAAGAGTATACTGTATCGGCTGGTTGTCATGTGCTCACTGGAGACCAAGCGCTGATGCGGTGACTGCTTTGAACAACATCTTGGCTTTGTGCAAAAGCCTAAGAGTTTCCAGTTGCTTTCGATTGCAACAGCACCCCCCTCATAATCTCATAGCCATACCTGTCCTGGACTTGCTGTAGTGTTCCAGTGAATATCAACACAAGCTTGAACAGCATCATTGATTTTAGTCACACTACAGCCTGCCAGACTGAACATTAATTTCAATGTCGGAGCATCACTGTCCCTCTTTGGTTTGTTACTTGGAAAAAAAAATAAGGTGTCTGCTCCCTGTTAACGTTTTGTGCTTTAGGTCAGGGCTCTTCATTTGCATCAATTTATATAAAAAAAAAACTTCTGCAGTAAGGCTTTGTCTTTTCAGCACACCATTAAGATACTGTTTGGCTTTGCTGCATGACCTAGTCATGTATTCTGTGGCCCTGTATCCAATCACCTTGCCTTTATCTTTTTTTTTTCTCTTTCCCCACCCCACTTGACTGGATTCACCTGTTACATTATAAACAATTGCGAGTTCAAATGAAGGGTCACCTAACATGGTGTTATTTCTGCTTCTCTCCACAGATGCTTCCGGAGTGCAGCATTTCTTTGTTTTTACTTACAGATGGAATTTTGCAGAAAAGTAGCTGTCCATAACAAATGCTTTCTTTTGAAGAATTGGATTGCTTCAAGAACAGATTGATCCATCCTCACTCTTAATTCTGGTACCTGAGATTGCATCTTTGGGCAAGTGTGACTTAAAGGATGTCCTGCACATGAGATGTGCCCAGTCTGCACTGTGCACATCAGACCACTGGCTTTGTCATTCTAAGCTGTTTGTCTTCAAGCCTAAACCCAAACAGGCTTAGTGAGATATTAAATGATCTTCAAGCCTAAACTGGAACATCCTGACTTCATTGATTCTGCTGTAGAAGAATTCTGGGAACACAGGAAAGCTGCAGTACTAGATACATCAAACTTAAAAAAAGAAAAAACAGGGACTGGTTTAATTTAAAAATGACAAGGAAATTTAAGTTGTGCTAATAAAACTGTTGGCTCATGCTCATTGGGTTCACAAGCCAAGGGGCAAAGACTGTCTAAAGCCTGCAGCACCTTTCAATCGAAGTTGAATATCTGAAAGGACTGGTGGTTTTCAGGTGGAAAAAAAACTGAAATTTACACCAGGACTGGCAACAACTTTCCCTGAAGCACTAAAATCTGGTGTTTGACCAGCACACCAAAGGCAAAAGATCTGCACACTGACGAGGAATCCGCAGTGGAAAGCTGGTCTGAGTAGTTTGAAATTCTTTGTGGTCCTAAGTGCGCAGTGCATGATACTGCCATCAATCACAAAACAGCCTTTCAAATAAGTGGATGAGAGCCCAACTCTGCAGTAAACTGCCATCAAGCAAATTGAAAAAGAACAAAGCCCCTGGAGCCAAAATAAAAAAAAAAAACTGGACTGTTCCATCGACAATGGGTTCACCCTTGTGTTTTTATTGCTGGGAAGATTGTGGCAAGAGAAATTCTGAAAGAATGGGTTTCTGCCTACCATTTTGTCTAAGACCATTTTAGAGCCAGTATAGCTTCAGAGCAAACAGGCACCAAAAACATTCAATTGACACGAGTAATTGGAGAGCAAAACAAAGGCCTGTGTTTTTAATTTGCTGTGCCTGAGAAAGGCATTTGACAGTCATAAGATGGACTTCAAACATTTCATATACTTTTTCCCACCCAGATTCCTAGCTTCTGTGAAACAGTTGCATGAAAGTAAACTTCAAGTCCAGCAAAAGTGACCTTCCATCCCTTGTGTATCTCTAATGGTATGGACTGGCTCCAACCATGTTGACCATCTTTTTGAGCATAATTCTGCAGCAGGCAATGCCAGAGTTCACTGAGGGTATTTATGTAAGCAGCTGGACTGAAGCCCTTCTCAAACTTGTCTTCAGGCTCCAATACAAAGACTGTTCTGTGCAATTTTCAGTCATTTCACAGCACTTTGTTTGTTTGCCCACAGTCAAATACAATGCTTTTTTTTATTTTTGGAGCCAGCACAACTGTCGGGGTGAAGGAGCAATCTAAGCAGAATACAGAAAGTCAAACATTGTCAGTTAACCAAGCTGAAGGCTTTAAAAGAATTTACTGATTTGGGGAGCACCCTCTAGTTTGATTCCAGCATTGTCTATTTCCTAGTCTAGCATATTTAATCATAAAGAAAAAAAATTGGCAGGCTTAACCTGTGGACAGAAGGGGACAAATCCATTGTCCTTGCTGTTTATGTGGCTGGTAGTAATGTGTCCTGTAATGCTGTCTGTGTACACCTTGAACACTCCCATCACTGCCTTGGCAATTTCAAGATCTGCTGGCAGGACTGCATCACAAAATTTTCATGGGAAAAAAACTAACAGGAGCATCAAGCCCATCCTCCTGCAAAGCTTACTGTTGGACATGTAATGTTGCCCACATAGGCTCTAGTCATCTGCCCAAGCTGGTCTCGCATGGAGATGACCAGAAGTAAAGAGGAGCCTCATGCAAATGTTGCAGGGACTCCTTGGAAGTTCCTCCAGCACATCAACCATTGCCAGTGGAAAATACAGGCCATAAATTGTGTTGCCAGGAGATAGTACAGTTTGAGTAGTACTGGCAACTTGGAGTGTAAAACAAGGATGAACTGATATATCCAATTGCCCTCAGTAGCAACACTAATTAGCATGTTGTGTGGGAGAATTGGCTGGTGACTGCCCTGACAAGCCATCAGGAGGACTGGAACTAATAACTTCAAAGTTCCCAAAATAGTTCTCTG